>NC_139516.1:163617747-164128451 GCF_947247035.1 Vipera ursinii | reverse complement strand
TGCAAAAATTATTTTAATGGGTGGGCCAAAACATATTCCTGCCCAAGGCAAAGAGAAATACAGTGGCAGTGGCAAAATATAGTAGCATGTACAGCAGTACATCTGAGGGAAGTAAGGAAATCACTTTGGGCACAGGATAGATTAGATCAGGGGTGTCAAACTCAATTTCATTGAGGGCTGCATCAGCATTGCGGTTGCCCTCAGGGGGCCGGGTGGGTATGGCCAGGATGGGTGTGGCCTACTGGATGGGTGTGGCTAGAGTGCGTATGGCCTACTGGGTGGGCATGGCCAGCTCTACATCGTTCGCATCAAGGTTGCCTATGGGGGCCTGGGCAGGAGTGGAACAGATCTGAGGGTCTCTGGCAGAAGGAGCGTCTCTGGGCCAGGGCCAAGGCAGTGGGGGCCATTCCCTCACTGTTTCCAGGATGGCTTCGCGGGCCACATGAAACCACTTCGCGGGCCGGATCTGGCCCCCGGGGCCTTGTGTTTGACATGTCTGGATTAGATGATGAACTGGGAATATTTGGGAATATCTGAAAAAAAGGTGGCTCAGGTTTATTAAGGTAGTTTTCTTTCTTTTCTCTCTAGATAATGCCTGTTCTGATAATTTTCTCAAATTTTATGAATGTCATGGTATCATATATATAATAGCATTAAGATGAATTTTATTTTTTACATATACAATGCTTAATTTCCTAGAGCAACTTCTTATTGGGAAAATATACTGAACTTCAATGAAAAGTTAACATTCTTTGTATTTTTTTAAAAAGTCTATGTTGCTAAAATTTATTTTTAAAAAATAAACAGAGATTATGTTGCTTTGGTTATATTTTTAAAAAAACATTTTATAATGATTTTTTTTATTTTCCCTTTTTGATCCTTATTCCTTAAAAACTGCTATGAAATAAAATGATGTGCTTGTATAACATCTCTTTATTTTTCACAACACTTTCAAGTTTTTTTTAAAAGACTATGCAATTCTCTTTCAACATAGACATGCAATGTGTTTTGATGGAAATAAATTTTCATGGCAGTAAAATAGATCATATTAGATTTTAACAATAAGGGACATCAAATTCATTAAGAATATACAGTGTTTTTAAGTAAAAGTGCACATAAAGGTAGTAAAAAGTAACAATTGTTTGCACATAAAGTCTTCTGTGACTGCAATTATTTGATGTGTGTGTTTTTCCCCCTAAATATTGTTGAATTTACTGAAGCAAACAGAAGTAGGATTTTGCCTTGAGGATAAAGACTATGGCAAGTTAAACAGAAGCTGCACCCAAAAAGTAATGTATTTTTTTCTTTTCCTTTCTTTTCCTTAAAAAACACCTTCTATGTAAAAGAGAGGACTTTGACTTCTGTAATTAAACTGAATGATGTCTGAATGTCAGAGATTAAAGTGATACTATCTACTATAGTCACAGAAATGAGATACAGAAAACTTCAATTGGGAATAAAATAGGTAGCAGGAAATGGAAGAAATGGTACAAGACAATGTTGGAAGAAAAGAAAAAAAATGAATAATTTCTGTAAGCAGGTATAGAATTTCATTTTGAACATTAAGTTACCGTAAATGAAATTATAGGGATACTACTAGAATTGGCTGAAAATGATTTTGTAACCATCACGGATAGTGAGTGATATACTTGTACACAGTAGTAGCTACCTTTCAGCCCAATTCTGAATCCATTCAAGCTATAAATGAGGCAAGATTCCAGATTATTTAATTTGTAAATATATAATTTAATCTATACTCTAGATTCCAGTTAATATGTAAACAAAAGTGGTTTATCCAAAAGTAGTAAATTTTTTCAATTTATTGTTTATATGAGTTTCAGACTGATCTCCTTGCTTAAAGTCATATTCTTTGATGATTATGTGTAAAGTGATGTGGTTTTATCTAGATTATTCAAAAAGTATTTGTTTCAAGCAATTTCTATTCTCCAGAGGGTGCTATTGGCTCGATAGAAATAAAATGTTGGCATTTCAGATCAAAATTTATCCATTAGGGCTATGCCTATTTTGAAAATTATTTGGAAGAAATGTTTTGGATTTCCTATAATCGTAGTTTTTCCCCCCTGCTATTGTTTGAAACAATGTAACATATTCGAGCCTCTGTGTGAGCTTGAAAGGAAAAAAAAGTTGTGGTTGGTTTATGGAATTGACACAATATGTCTGTTAAAAAAGAGCTGCATTTTTTTTCAGACTCAGATGGATGTCTGGTGCTCTTCTCTGAATCATTTTTGAAATGTCTATAGTACTGCTTCCAAAAATCAATGCAGTATTTATCTAAAAAAATTCTCTGCTGTGATATATGCAACTATATCTCCTCTAAAATATGAAATCCAGTGTATATGGCAACTAGAAAACATTGCTTTTAACTATTTCTCCAAACTTTCCATCTAGTACCTCAGGATTTGTATTTGTATGAATAATGTTCATGCAAAGTAATTAACAACTCGGTAGGTCCTGCCCCCTCCTCTAATTTTTCTCTAGTTAAGGAGTTAAACTGAAATAATTGTTCATGTCAGTATGCTCTGTCCTTCTGATTAAGGCATATCTATCACATTCAATTTCCATAAACATATCCAAGCTCTTATCACAAACTGAGTCTATCCCCTATCCTGTTGCAATAGCAGCACCAATAGCACTTAGATTTCTATACCGCCCCATGCTGCTTTAAAGCACACTCTGAGCAGTTTACAATGTCAACATGTTGCTCCCAACAATCTGGGTCCTAATTTTACTGACCTCAGAGGAAAGAAAAGCTGAGTTAATCTTGAGCTCATCAGGATCGAACTCCAGGCTGTGGGCAGAATTTGCCTGCAATATAGCATTCTAATTCTGCGCCACCAGGGAACAATGGCAATGGCTGACTCAATCCCTGATATCCACATTCAGAAAACACGCACAAAGTCCAACATATATAACATAAAGTTATATGTTAAAAGAGATTATCCTTCTTCATGACATATTTTTTATTCAATAGAATTACACTTTTTTATGCAGACTTATAAGACTATATGCAATTGAAAACTACTGCTTGCTTGTTATCAATATTTAGCTTGACTTATGTGGCTCAAAATCAAGAGCTTCACAGCTTGTGAACTTGGATATTTTCCTTGGATCTCCAACTGTTTCATATGAAAATAAGGAACTATTTCTTGAAAATATTATTTATTTTATCTTTACCTACAGTTTTGTATGGCCTAATTTTCATTTAAAAGAAGTTCACTAATATTTTTATTGTCCCTTAATAACTGGGAAACTTTTTTTAAATCCAATTTTCCTAACTTTTCCAGTTTAGTGCAGATAAAAACTTGATACATTGTGTCAGTTTCAAAGAACTGGGACGATGACTAGGTTACAACATAACATTTTTAACAGGTCTTATTCTGATTATGGCACAACTATGCTTTTGACAGAAAGCAATTTTGGCAGAAAGTTTCCCATTGGCAATATTTGTACCTTCATTACTTGATAGCATGTTCATATAAAATAGGATGGCATTCAGCACCAAAGTCCATAATTGCTCACAGATTCAATGTTGAATAAACTGGTTGACTGCAATCTGTCAACCTTGAGACAATAATTTTCCATAATTGGAAGATTGACATGAGAAGATCCTTTGTCCAAAGTCTCAATTCCTAATTATATACAAATATCTAAAGTAAATTTTAGGTTTTATATTGGCAACAGCCTTTCTTATGCAGTAATTTTTAACATGGATTTCTAGAACTTCACATTCCCAAATAGAATAACTTCTAGCATAGTACATAAACCACAGATTAATAATGTAAGATAATATAGCTATAGATATTTTTAAAATATATATTTTATTGATTTTTTAAAAAACATAAATCACTCAATAATTGGTGAACAGTGTGTTTCTGGGTTACATTTGTAAAACTATCATTAACAATTAATTTCTATAATCCATATTTCACATATTAATTTTAGTTGATTTCCTCTTTCCCCAAAATATCTTCTTTCACAAGCATTGAGTTAATACAATTTTTATTGTTTTGATAAATAACAATTGAATATATATTTTCCCCAAATTCCTAAAAATAATAACCATATTAGTATAATATTTCTTTTCTATTCAATCATTCTGGTTGCCTTATCATAGATCCTGCTATTGTTTAGAGAATTCATCCCTCTTAGAATAGTATATTCCAAAATTTTTCTATTTCTTTAACCATATTCAAACAAATGTTTTCTTTTTAAGTAAGTCCCATCATCTATTTTCTTGGTTTCTACCTTAGTCTTTTTCCTTTGCCCAGTATCTTTCTTAATCAATGTATTTTGCTGAATCAAAAGGTTTTTCCGTATGTTCATAAATGTTGCTGTAGATATAAAAAGGAAATCAGTATCTTTGTTAGGGGCATTTGCCCACTCGTTTTTATTGGGAATCCTTTCCCTTCTTTTTCTCTCTGCTTCTCTTGTTGCTTTTTGTCTCTCCAGTTCTGGTGTTTTTTCTGATATCTCTGTAGAACATTTTGTCCAGTCTTTTTTCTTGTCCTCAAGTTTATTTTATAGTGTTGAAATATAAGTTGTCTTTTCCAAATCTAGTATTTCTTGTAATTTTTTCCACTTGAATTAGATCATACTCTTTTGTTTTGTAGAATTCCATCTTCAAGTCTCTATCCTTGAATTTATGTTCAGCCATCTGTTTTGTCTGTTCCTTCTCTGCTGTATTTTCCTGAGGGTTTTTTTTTGGCATAAAATTGAATTGGAGATGAGTTGATTTATATTTTCAAAGTTATTCTGAATTTCTTTGTGATTTGATATCATTATTCTTTGAATTAGTTGCAGCTTAACATATATCTCCTCTTGAAAAATATTCACTTTTTCTTGATAAGTATTTCCTATAAATCTCTGATTTGCCATGATGACCAAATGTCCAGATTTTCCCCCACCACCACTTTGGAAATAGCTTTGGAGTCAGAATTGAATAAATACTTGAGGTCCAGAGAATTTAAAAAAAGTTCTTTTTTGTTGTTTTGTTTTTGTTCCCTCAGGTTTGTAAGTCTCACTTTATCTACACAGCTGTTCTCTATTTGTTAAAGCTTTGAAGGTCACAGGAAAAGATTAGTCCCCCCCCCCCGATTTTACCATGACTGTCATAATCCTCATCCACCAGTAGGTGTCAGCACTGGTTCATTTTTCAGATTTTATTTCTGCATGAAAGGTTAAATTCACCACTTCCAGTTGCAAAAGGGTGGGGGAAAACCCCACTTCCCTCACTCTTGGAGGTGTTTTTTTTGTTTCTTGGGAGTTTCTCCCCTTCAGGAAAGTAGGTAGGATGGAGAAAATCAATGTTCTTATCAAGATTCAAGTACACTGTTTACGATCAGCTAAAAATAGTGCTTTTTGACTTCTGTTGCTTACAGCTTGGGCTAGACCAGGGGTCGGCAACCTAAAAAAGAAAAAGAGCCACTGGGAACCGGTTCCATCACAAATTAAAAAAAGAGGGAGCCGCGTGCGTGTGTCCATGCACGCGCATGCGCAAAAAGGTTTTCTGCGCATGCGCGGACGCACGCGGCTGCCATTTTTTTAAAAATGAGATGGAACCGGTTCCCGGTTGCCCGATGGTGACGGCCCGTCTGCAAAGCTGCCGCTTTCGGCAGCTTAGCAGATGGGCCGCGGCAGCTTCCACAAAGAGCAGCGCCCCTGCCCATTCCGAGAGGTGCGCGCGCACCTCTCCGAACGACCGGAGGTGCGCGCGTACCTCCGCGCGAATGGGCAGCGGTGCCGCTCTTTCAGGAAGCCCGCCGCGGCCCGTCTGTGAAGCTGCCGAAAGCGGCAGCTTAGCAGAAGGGCCGCGGCAGCTTCCGCAAAGAGCGGCGCCCCTGCCCATTCCGAGAGGTGCGCGCGCACCTCTCCGAACGACCGGAGGTGCGCGCGCACCTCCCCAAACCTCCGCGCGAACGGGCAGCGGTGCCGCTCTTTCAGGAAGCTGCCGCGGTTTGGGGAGGTGCGCGCGCACCTCCGGTCGTTCGGAGAGGTGCGCGCGCACCTCTCGGAATGGGCAGGGGCGCCGCTCTTTGCGGAAGCTGCCGCGGCCCGTCTGCTAAGCTGCCGCTTTCGGCAGCTTCACAGACGGGCCGCGGCGGGCTTCCTGAAAGAGCGGCACCGCTGCCCATTCGCGCGGAGGTACGCGCGCACCTCCGGTTGTTCGGAGAGGTGCGCGCGCACCTCTCGGAATGGGCAGGGGCGCCGCTCTTTGCGGAAGCTGCCGCGGCCCGTCTGCTAAGCTGCCGCTTTCGGCAGCTTCACAGACGGGCCGCGGCAGCTTCCTCAAAGAGCGGCACCGCTGCCCATTCGCGCGGAGGTACGCGCGCACCTCTCCAAAGGTTTGGGGAGGTGTGCGCGCACCTCCGCCCATTCGGGGAGGTGCGCGTGCACCTCTCCAAACGGGCGGTGCCACTCTCCATTTGGAGAGGTGCGCGCGCACCACTGCCCGTTGGAAGAGGTGCGCACGCACCGGGCGGCTGGGAGCCGCAAGAGACGGCTCAAAGAGCCGCATGCGGCTCCGGAGCCGTAGGTTGCCGACCTGTGGGCTAGACTCTGGAGTTAGGCTAGTCTTTCTCCTGTTGGTTTCTGGAAGGCTTCTCCTGGACTGATCGGGTCAACCACCATCTCTCCTAGGTCCCTGGGACTTCCTTCCTTCATTGCCACCTCTCCAGGGCGGCCTCTGGCCCATTTAGGGTCCCCTAACAGGAAGAAACTCAGCTGGAGGACTCAGAGTCCCAAATCCCTCAACTGCTTTGCTGCGTGTAGAAACCAGAAGTTTCCAAAAAATTTTCCTATTATTTATTTATTTATTTATTTATTTATTTATTTATTTATTTATTTATTTATTTATTTATTTATTTAGATTGATATACTGCCCTTTCCCGAAGGACTCAGGGCGGTTTACAGGATATTTAAAAGAAAATCAATACAAAAGTTAAAACAAATTTAAAAAGATTAAATGAAACCCTGAGAAAAAATAAAAACCCAGTTAAAATTAAAAATTAAAAAATTCTCAGCCTGGGCCAGAGAGCTCGAAGAGGTTAAGGTTGCTGTTTTTTTGTTTTGTCACATTTGAAGCAGTGTTGACTCCTGGAATTGCCTGGACTGATCGATGCCATTTTCTTGGCAAGATTTTGATAATAGCTTGCCACTGCCTGTTTCCTAGGGCTGAGAGAGAGTAATTGTCTCAAGGTCACTCAACTGCCTTTGTGCCTGAAACAGAACTGGAACTCACAGTCTCCTGTTTCTAGCCTGATACCTTAACCACTATACAAACTGGGTCTCTCTTATGTTCTACAGTTCAGGTTTTGAATATTTAGGAGAGGCCTTCATACACTTAACTTCAATTTTGTGAATGTTTTAGTTTCAGCTAAGGCCAAATTCTGTTAAATTTTCATGCAGTCACTAGTAACTGTTCTGCATGGAGCTTAAATGGGGAGTGGAAATGAGTAATTTAGGGTACATTTTACTCATTCAAACAAAGCAGGTGTCCTTTTCTTTTTCTTAACACTTGTCTCACTTGGTTATAGCCCTTTGTTTTGCATTGAGCTACCCTAATTCAGTGAAATTATCGATGCATGATTTGCCAAACTTTGGATGGTGTGACAATTATGTCCCTTCCTGATTCAGGGAGGACTTCTCTCAGTCATTCCCTAGTTATTTACCATATGGACTACTGCAGTGCAACATAAATGGGGATATCCTTGAGGAATATTCAAAAGCTTCAGCTGATACATACAATGCAGCTACATAAGCAATTTTGGGCACCCAAAGAATGGTTTAAGTAGAACCTTTGTTGTGGGAGCTGCACTGGATACCTTTTTGCCTCTGGATCCATGTGCTCAAACCAAAAACACATCACGCTACAAAAAGTACATCAGGATTCAGCAGCCAACCCAATGACAATTGCCAATATGTGGAAATTACTATTATAGAATATAGTTTTTAGCTGGTTTTAAACTTATAATTAGGAAAAATCATGTGATTTTTAGATATGTAAACAGCTATAAAAAATATCCTAAGTTCTGAAATCCAGTTGCCTTGATTAGTGATTTCTATAATTGTCTTTAAAAAGGCAACTGACTAAATAGATTTTTAGAGTGATTCAGCAATGGTCTCTGAATATCCTTATTACACTATGTTTGGAATTATTACAGATGATATATTCATCTCTGGAACCACAGAAATGACCGTTTGTATTTCAGAATATTCCTTTAGCAAAAATACCATTACAGCCTTAAATAAAAATTGCATATTTTGTACAGAATTGCATCCCACAGATTTACTCACTTCCTATATAGACCTGAGAAAAATTATGCACAAGAAAGATATTTTAAAAATGGTTGCAGTATTTTACAGAAGAGTCATCTATTTGCCCTTATACCTTTCAAGTAGATCTAAAAGGAAGGTTACAATTAATGCCACTGAACACAGAGAAATGGGCATCTTTTCTTAACCAGTACTTCTACATCCTGCCACTCCTCTTCTATGAATGCATATTTGTCAGGCCTGTAAGTTAACAACTGGTTATTAAAATACACTGTGTTACCAAGGGGCTTTTTCCTCTGCATCTGAATAATGCTGATGAAACATTTCTACTTGTTTAGCTGGAATTTATCCTAACAACTGTCAAAAAGAATGAACTGTGCCAGAAAAAAAGTGCCCTATTAAACTGCAAGTGTTCATCAATGACTGCCACTGATAGGTCAAATGGAAGGAGATTTTTATCTTCATGATAATCTAACAATGCAAAAATAAAGGCTATGTACATAGTGTATCCCTAGCCAGAAGTAAATATTTTTATTCCAAGCAATATGTCAAACTATTTTTCCTCTTTGGATTTTTCCCTTCAGCAGTCAACAATTACTTTCCTCTCTTCCAGGAAAGTAATTGTCATCCAGCTATTTGTGTAAATGCAAGCAAGCTGAAATATCTGAATACACAACTCCAATTAATCAAGGAGACCTGGGATTGTGTTTAATACCTCTCTAGAAATCTAATGTGATATGCCATGGATCACCATTCTAGGTTCAAGGCAGTCTCTATAAATATATTAAATATTGCAAGGTATCATATTGTTTTCCTCTGTGGTTAGGATGCTGGGTTGATGATCAGCAACCTTGCATTTGAGACCTGAGCACTGCTGTGTGAAGGGTGAGCTTCCGTCATTCAGTCCAGCTCCTGGAGATAAAGAAGTTCAAAAGTGTGCAGTTGCAAGTAGATAGGTACCACTTTGGTAGGCATATTAATGGGAACATGAAAAGACCTCCCATGCAGGTGTCTCCTGGGAAACAGTGATGTTACCAGCCCACCTTTTCATGAAAGCTAGCCAATATTGCAAGATAATAATAAGCGTCTAGTGATTTTATTTTTAAAACAACTCAGGTTGTATTATATCTTTTGGACTTGCAAGGTTTAGATAATTTTAGTAGTTGTAACTAACTATACAGATATAGTGTGAAGTGATCCAAATTCGACCATATAATGTCATGTACCTTTAAAACAGAAATAATAATATAAACTATATGTGTAATTGTTTGTTTGTTGTTTGTTGATTATAAAAATTAGATACATACTGTGAAAAAAATAATAGAATGCCAGAAACATATAAATCCATACCACACACCTTTTAATCTAACTAATCTGTGGTGGTTGGTTGCCTTGATTGGTGCTTAATTACATCTCATACTCTTATTGTGGTAAATTAAATGGGACAGTAGTTCTTGTTTTGAAATCAGTGAGACAAATTATTTTTATTAACTTTAGTGTTGACATTAAATTGTGTTAAAGGGTGTGGCTGAGGATTGGAAAAATACACATAAAGTATGGTCTTCCTTTGCCAGTTTTGGTAAATAACTTCAGCCAATTGCCATTCCATCTTGCATTTTTGCCAGCAAGGGTGATCCACTGAATGAACAGGGGGTGCTTTGCTATATGTATATTTTAGATACTAGCATAATTAAGTTTCCTCAAAACAAATTTAAATTGAAACTGCTATTCAAAATATCTACTGGCTAAAATTTGAATCTGAGGGACACTGCTGTTTAACTTCTCTGGAAGGAAAAGGAAGAAGAGTCACAAATTCTGAACTTTTGGGTGAAATGGATTGGCCAACCCACCATCTTAAAGCATTTGGTTCTGTTAAGACATAGCTAAGGGAGAAGATAGAGGGACTTTTCTGATGAACATTGCAGAAGGACTTTTCTAGTGAACACTGGCCATTCCAATTAGATCTTGCTGAAACTGCTTCTAAGCAATCAACCAAATTTTTTATTCTTTTCTTCACAGTCCACAGTCAAGGACTGTGTGCACTAGATGCTGATTATTGTTAATTATTTTCTGTTTCTTAATATGCACTTCACGGCCTAGTCTCACACAGTTATGTAAAATCCCATTCTACAATGATCCTCTATGCCATGATCAACATCAGCAATTCCTCTATGGTGTTGTTACCCTACTTAATGCATCTTTCTATTTAAAATACTAAGTAGTGCTCATATTCAGAGGCCATTCAAGCTATTCCAAAATTAAAAAAGAGAGCTACTGTATATAGGCTTCATTTTATCACATCTTTTTAATATGTAATATCTCCATCCTGAACTGCTAAAATAGAACAGCTGGAATAAAGGATTCATTTAATAAGAAACCAGATTGTTTCCTGCCATAGGTATTTGACAGTGGAGCTAAAGTTTAAAGGGAGAAATTAATTTAGCATTTCATTTGTCTTCTGTTCCTCTTGAAACAAAAACAAAACATGTCTCCAAATCAAAATAATCTAGTCACAAATGAATGCACATAAATATGTCACTCCTCCATTCAAATATGTTGAATATTTCTAGCCAATGAAAATAAAATAAAGCAAATAATGTTTCATAATGTCTTTGTATGCATACACACACACAAACACACATGGACACATTCATACACACAGACACATACATACAGCATGTAGACAGCTAAATCTTTCCTTCTTCCTTCACATTAGCAAGGAAGCTTACTAGAAAGCCACAATGAACCAGTTTCATAATATATGCAAATTCATATTCACTATTTCCAGGTAAACCATGAGAGCAATCCATGTAAGGCTTGAATATATCCTATAAAACTTTCCATAATTGACACCAATTAATAGCAATTCTCAAATATTTCCTAACATTCTAGATTTTCTACTGGTACAAAGAAACAAATGGAAGCCATCTACCATACATTATCAAGCATTATACTCTTTATTGAACAAAGATTCTTGTTTTAGCATTTTATATGATACAGCAAATAACATATTGGAAATAGCCAATATTGTACTTAGTTCTATCCTAGTAATCCACAATATGTTTTTCACATTTTTCATAGCAGTCAAGTTTCATTTTACTGCTCATCATTACTTCAAAATTTCTTCTCAGTCAGTACCAATTTATACAAGAATACATTTGTAGTAATGGGGACAACCTGAAATGACACTCTATCATTCTTGTTAGATATGCAAAACAGCTAAAAATTAAGACTCAAATACATACATTGATACAGAGGCTTTTACACGTTTATATTCAGTTGAAACCAGCACTATTCTGTTTAGGACTGATGTATACAAAGTTAGAAGTCATGGAAGATTATTTCATGATTACTGCAGCAAGATTATTTTTTGCAAAAGATGGAAAGATTCAGCACTATCCACTAGGAAGGAGTGATTAATGAAATTGACAGATCTTTTCCATTTTCTTTTCTAATTACATTTTAAAGTTTTTTTCAAGTTGGTTTCTTTTTCACTTTTTCTGTTCTAACTTTGTTGTAGTTATTATTATTCTTAAACTTATATGGAAAAAGATATTTGTAGTTAAAGCTATTTATAGAGCCAGATGAATTAATTTAAACTTACTTCTAATCTCATACTCAGTTTGAATTTCTGTTTTCCAGACTAGATATATCCTTTAGAAATTCTACCACGTCCCATTTATTTTTAACTAAAGCCCACAGTTTGATGCAATCAAAAACCTGGTAGGCACATTGCTCAGTCCTAGTTCTGTATCACTGATGAATCAGATGAAAGGCCATAGCCCCAGTATTAATGCTTGAGGGACTCCACTATTTATGTATCTCCATTGAAAGAATTCCCCACTGACTCCTAACCTCTCCTATGCACTTTCTTCCTTTATCCAATGATTAGATAAAATATGCATCTAACTGAAAAATCTGCAAGTGGACCTCTTTGAAATTGCCTTAAAATTATATTACTGCAGGAGTTCATACATAAAATTTCATAAATCTAGGTTTAGATTGCACATTTCTGGACTTTTATATGTATATGGCACTGATATTGAAGTTATTTCTCATAAAAAGTACATGATATTAATATTTTTCTATTTTAAATTCATCAAGTGACCTTTTAATGGTTGCTTGTGGGCCCAAGGCACACAAGGAATATTCAGCAGACATCAGTAGCAATTTGCTTCAAATACATGATTTTCTATCTCCTTGCCAAAATGGATAGTTCATGAAAAATAGCCACTTTGTAACTGAAGCAATCTCATCAGTATAATTTAATTCTGATGGTGATATATGGCTTTTTATGATGACAGATAGCCACTCTGGTAGTGTATGTGCCTTAACAATCTATAGAAGAATATTATTTGTTTGTCAATCAGATGTCATGTACAATCAGAATCCCAAAATATCTAAAACAGAGCAGCCATGGCATTAGTAGTCATAAATAATACTTTTAAAAACTAGACTTGTTTTTTACTGTATCATAAAGGTATTGGCTTCAATGCAATTCCATTTTCAGTTCAAAGAACTTCTCCATAAGGTGTAATGAAAACAAGTCAGATCTGCAATAAATTATAAAAAGATTCTTTGCTTATAATAAAAGATGAATCTTAACTGCACAGGAGTCTAAGAAGTAAATGAATTGGGGAAACATTCATTTGTGATTTTAGATATATTTTATTTTATATTCTAATATTAAACAAATATTCAAGAAAGACATTTTCAACAAAATTAATCAGCTTTGAAATACTTTCTCAAAACTTTCCTTCTGATTATTTTTTTAGTGTGATGATGATGACATGATTTGATCATATGGTATTATTACATTATCCAGGAGACTACAATGCAATTGCAGAATAGTATGGTTGCCAAAGTACCAGCTCTGTTGTAGGAAATGCTCACGGGCTCCCCATGGTGCGCCACAAGAAGTCAAGCTGGCTTCGCACCATAAAGAAAGACAAACAGCTCTTCCTGCAGGGTCACCCAAAGTCCCCTCCCTGTCAAGAGCCTGCCTCACAAATGGGCATTGTAACTGGGAAGGTTCAGAGGACATTCATCTGACTGACTGCATAGAGCAGCAACTCATCCCCCCACCGAAGTAGTATCTATTTTATCTATTCGCGTAGAACATTTTTTTAAATTGTTAGGTGGACAGAGGTGAGTGACAGGAGCTCACCCTGACACACAGTGCTAGGACTCAAACCACAGGAGTAGAAACCATCTCCAGCATCATTAAGGCACTGAGCCACCACACATCTTTCCTAGTGACAGATGAAATTCTTTTCTTTAATCGTATTTTTTGCTTTTTGATTACTGAGAATTATTGAGAAATTTTAAATTAGACTGCAAAGTAGAGTTGCTATTTTTGATTAACCTAATATGCAATATTTTAATTTAGTGGACATTTTGAGACAAAAGGTGTCTGTTAAATCAGAATGATTGTTAAATCTTAATTTACATAATTAAGATTATACAACTGACTTTATTACACTGGTTAGTGTTACTGGCATAATTATGTAATTGTGCTAATGATGTAAATTGTGACGACTGGACAGACTTTAGAAAAAATGATGTATTTTTTATTTGGGGAGTAAATTTCACATTATTTTATGGAAGCCATTTTCTAAAATTACTATCTCACATCAAATATAAATTGATTAATAGTTTAAAATGGTTGTTCACATTAGGATTACACAATATTTTTTCTACGCCAGGGGCACTTTTCTTCTCTGGGTAAATGAGAGTAAAGGTAAAGGTAAAGGTTCCCATGCACATGCGTGCTAGTCGTTTCCGACTCTAGGGGCCGGTGCTCATCTCTGTTTCAAAGCCGAAGAGCCAGCGCTTGTCCGAGGATGTCTCCGTGGTCATGTGGCTGGCATGACTGGATGCCAAAGGCACATGGAACGCTGTTACCTTCCCACCGTAGTGGTCCCTATTTTTATACTTGCATTTTTACGTGCTTTTGAACTGCTAGGTTGGCAGAACCTGGGACGAGTAACAGGCACTCACTCTGTTATGCGGCACTCAGGATTCAACCTGCCAAACTACCAACCTTCTGATCGACAGGCTCAGCGTCCTAACCCACTGAGCCACCACGTCCCTTAAGTGAGAGTAGGGGCACCCAAAAGTTGTACTCACTTTGCTTTCATATATATTTTAATACAAATAACTACAGTTATATAACAATTATCCAAGTCATTTGTGTAGTCAATTTCTCCTTCTGTCACATAATTTTTTTTTGACTTGGTAACAACTTTTGAAGGTCTCTCAGGAGTCACCGTAATAAGTTAGTGATAGAAAAACAGGGACAATGCATGTACATCAAACTCTTCATCCTCATATCAATCATTCTATTTAGTCTAAATAAAAATAATTCACATTCGTAATTAGAAAGTGTAGTCCAGTATTTAAGATTTGTCATTTCATACTAAAAAGCAAAACACAGGCATAAAAATAATTTAAAGAATATATACATAAATGGGGGAAAGAGATGACATGCAAAGAAAAAAAAACCTTTCAAAACTTGCAAGAGTGAACAGATGGAAAAAACCTTCTACACAGCACTAAATTAGCAGCTGTCACATCAATGTAATTTTATACAGTCCAACGTTTTGAAAGGGGCTTTGCAAGAACTTTAGGCCTGGCAACTCCTTTGAACAATATGACGGGCTTGTCTTAGTAATTACTTAAAGTCAGATTTGAGCCTATAGAACTTTTTCAGCTTTTAAATCTCCACTGGAATTGTAACTTTTAAAGAAATGTATGATTTCAGCAGCAAAACAACATGACATAACAATGAAGGTAAATTTTATAAAATTGACAAAATTAACTGTACAGTATATGTGCTAAAACCAGTTGCCCATGTACTTTTTTTTTAAAACTCTGACTTGTCATTCTTGGAAATTCAGAATCCATGTGGCCCGCTGAAGACCCAAAAAAGGAAATGTTCCAAAACATGGAGAAAAGGCCAAAATATTTATTTTCCATTTGCTTTCTTGTATACATTTATGTATACTTCCTTAACAGGAGAAATAACTATGTACCTGATCACAGATAAATCACAGATTAAAAAAGAAGAAATAAATTAGTAAATATATCATACTAGGAATATTAGTGTAAGTAGCAATCTCTTAGTTAGGACTATGTCTCAATTTTACCAATAAAATTATATACAAATTATGTCTTTATTA
This sequence comes from Vipera ursinii, assembly GCF_947247035.1. Taxonomy (NCBI): domain Eukaryota; kingdom Metazoa; phylum Chordata; class Lepidosauria; order Squamata; family Viperidae; genus Vipera; species Vipera ursinii. Next base: position 164,112,978 of record NC_139516.1, on the reverse strand, counting down.
TGCCTACCTTTACTGAATAATTACTATATATAAATACATATAATACATATGTATAATATGCAGTGGTGGGATTCAGCCAGTCTGCACCACTTCTGCAGAACCAGTAGCTAATTTTTTGTTGCCCAGGCCCAGAATGGACTTCCGGAAGTGGCATCCACACAGAGAACCGGTTGTTCACATATTTGAATCCCACCACTGATAATACATACATATAAAAGTGACACATGGATATTTCTGTATCCAAATAACTACCACTTTCAGTAAGTAAAAGCACCCATTGTCTCCCAATTATTACAGTAGTATGTATTTAGTGGAATCTTATCAAAACCATGGCATTGGTTTTGATAAAAGATATTGGTTTCAAAAGAATGCAAAAGCAAACCTATTTTGACAAAATAAATCACTTATTTAGAATTAAGTGTAATCTTACTTTTAAGCTGTTTATTAAGTTTCCAGTATCTTGACAAGATTTTTTGTTACATTGAGAAGCCTGGCATCACCTTAAAAACCTGCTTTGTTGTGCACTGCCATGAAACTTTGAAGTAATCTTATCATTTCCGGCATGTATATCTATATAAGCCAGTTGGGAGTTTTAATGATGCCAGTATATATTAATTATTTATCTTTCCTATAGCAAATGGAAGCAGCTAGCAAGCTTAAAAATATAAGGTTTGGACAGGAATTTATCCAGAAATCTCAAGACAGTAAACTAAGCTAAGAAGACAAAATAGATAAAGAAACAAAAAATCACAGATTAAAAAAAATGGCAAACCACTTTCATATTGTTGCTAAGAAAGCAATATGGATACAATCCAGTTATCATCAGCATAAGAATCCATTAACATTCACAATGCCAAGATGATCAAATGTCCATTGCAACATCACAAAACTAAGTTCAGTTTTTCATAATTGCATTAAAATACTTCTTGCATGTTTTTCAATTCTGTCTTGTTTCCTTCAGCCTCCCACTGTTTCCTGGGCATCTGTGGTCATCAATTTAACTCAAGAGAGACTTTATTTTTTCCAGAAGAATAAAGTGCTACATCTTAATAATTAACATAATTGTTAAGCACATTTAATTTAAGACAAAATATTGTGTATGAAATATTTCTAATGCAATGAATTATTATTTAGTTTTTATTTATTTATTTAAACAATTTATTTATTTATTTAGTACTATTAGCAATTTGTACTAATCGCTTTCGAAAACTCAGAAGTATGTTGTACAAAGATACAGAAAGCTATAACATCTTTTAAAATATGGCTATATCAAAATAAGGTGAAAAAGGCAATTAAAACAACTTAAAATAAAGACAGCAGGAAGAAAATCAACAGATAAAATAACAAGAATCCTTAAAAGAAAAAAAGGGGGGGTGGTAGAGCAAAAATGCTGCTTATTAAAATTTTGAACAAATAATTTTCACTTTGTATGTAATTTGTAGGGATGCGGTGGCTCAGTGGGTTAGGATGCTGAGCTTGTCGATCAGAAGGTCGGCAGTTTGGCGGGTCGAATCCCGAGTGCCGCGTAACAGAGTGAGCGCCTGTTACTCGTCCTAGCTTCTGCCAACCTAGCAGTTCGAAAGCACGTAAAAATGCAAGTAGAAAAATAAGGACCACTATGGTGGGAAGGTAACAGCGTTCCGTGTGCCTTTGGCGTCTAGTCATGCCGGCCACATGACCACAGAGACATCCTTGGACAAGCGCTGGCTCTTCGGCTTTGAAACAGAGATGAGCACCGGCCCCTAGAGGTGGGAATGACTAGCACACATGTGCGGGGGAATCTTTACCTTTTATGTAATTTGTGCATGTGTAAATCTTGTGGAGGACATGTTTAACAAACAGTAGAATACAAATGAAGTTGCCTTAATTAGCAGCTCTTGAAAATGGTCTCTCCATAATCCTGTATGTCATGTGATATTTAAAACCACTTACTGCCCACATATTGAGATTATTTGATGGCTAGACAGTGGAATGGAGAGGCTCATTGCATGATACTGAAGCTGCATATGGAATGATATCCAGCATTGTAAAGTATGTTATAATCCATTATCAAAGTCAATAAGTTTCTAATGATAGGAAAAGCGACTTTGATAACATTCCTTAGAATTAGAAACAATAGTATTATTAATATTTCAACATTTTATCTATGTATTAAAGAACACTACCCATAATCCATGCCAGTTGCTTTATCTATATCAAAATATCTTTGATGTCAATTATGTAAATTGGGTATTAGGAATACAAAACAGTAAGTATTAAGAATTTCTTGTGATAGTCAAATAGTACGTCTGATTAACACAGCTTCAAAAAAGATCCCCAATGCTAAATAAAGCAAGAGAAACAAGTAATATGTTTTTATTTGTGAAATGCATACACAATTAAAAGACTTTGTTTCCTCAAGGATGTTATTTATATAAGAATCCAACAATCATATTTGATGAATTTGTAAGCCTATGAGCTACTCTACCAGCAAGTACCAGTGATATAGTACAATTAATCTCATGTCACTCTGTGTTATGAGCTGCAGCAATGAATCCGCATTACAACAAAACAATTTAAAAAATGAGAGGCACATTGAGCATTTCTTCACAGTTAGGAATCACCCTTTCTGTCAACTGCATTCAACTAGTTGATATTATAACATAAATATGCCTGAGGCAACTAAAAGGTTATGAAACTAGATAACTTGATTATGGGATGGGTGAATTAATAACTTTCAATACAGAAGAGAAATGTCAGTCAAAGCTGAATGAAATGAAAATCCTGGATCAAAACATGTTTACATTTTTGATTTTCAGAATGTTGTATAATGTAAATGCTGTTACATTTCTGAGCAAAGAAATGCAATTACATAAATAAAGCAAGTACGGTATTTATATTCCATACCTCTTGTAGTCAACTCTAGAAGACTGAGAAGTGAAAATCCATCCCTTGCAGTGTTTGATTCTTGCCTGTTCTGGAATGTAATCAAAATAATAGTTAAACTGGGATGGTTTTAATATACAAATAACATAATATTCCACAGTTATTTATTTAGCACTTCAAAAATGATGATATTATACGATGATTTATATAGTAAATTTGTCTTCATTTGGATATATATTTTTTCTGTCTCCAAAAGTACTAATATCTATTACTGTCAACTAAAAAAGAAATCAAGGATGAGTTTCTAAATACAAGTGACAATTAGCTGAATTTCTCTGAATATTTTGTCACTATCAGTATAAATCAAATAAAAGGAGCTAATACAATCAAATGTATATCTAATCAGTGTTACTAATTCCTTTTATATTTTTAGCTTGCAGCATTTATGAACTTGACATTTTCTCAATTATAAGATCTAGAACATTTTTTACAACTTAAAACTCCTAATTTGGAAAAAAAAAGGCTAGATAGTGCATAGGTGCATAAATGTAGGCCCAAACTTGATCTGCAGGTATTGATTTCCAGAAATGAGTCACTGAATATTCTGAGTGGGGCGTAGAAGTAAAATGGCAAAATTGTTAGGGTACCATATTACTGAAGGACAAACACAAAAGGTAAACATGGCTAAATCAGCTTTTAAGAAAATGGGGTTCAATTGTGATCATTTCCATTACAGAACAGATATGCTAGGTAGTTATTTGGGAATTTAAAGAAAAAGGGTTCAATAATCCTACTTCTAATCTAATGTTGTTACTATTAGAGATATATGGTGATAATTCACAAATCATCTTCATATCATTATCTTTATATCTTATTGAAGAAATGTTTTTCTATCAAATTTAAACAATGATATAAATATGAATGCTCCAACACTGGATGTTTTTAAGAAGAGACTAGACAGCCATTTTTCGGAAATGGTATAGGGTTTCCTGCCTGAGCAGGGGATTGGACTAGATGACCTCCAAGGTCCCTTCCAACTTTATTATTATTATTATTATTATTATTATTATTATTATTATTATTATTATTATTATTATTATTATCTCAACATATATATATAATATAATATAATATATATATATATATTCTAGAAACAATCAAGCACACAAGATTAGGGTTATGGTATAAATCCAGAGTTCTATTTTAGAGTTATAATAAATATGCCATCTATATTCTGTTTTCCACTTACCATACATGCATGTGTCTACACTCACATGTCTTCTACCTTAAACATACACATTTGATTGTTCTTCTATATAATTAATAGGATCAGAATAGCTGTATAAACTGCAGCCAAGCCAATTTTTTTTTATCAGTAGCTAACTTTGCTGGTCAGCATGACTCACAGCACACTCTTGCCTTCTTTAATGCCATAATTTACTTACATCTATTTCAATATCCTTAAAATCAACAATAGTTCACATAATTATTAGGGTACTATTTTTATACAGAAATTAATCATTCTTTTCCCCAATGCTTTTCTTATATCTTGCCTATGCATCTTAAACCCGATAGCGTTTCACCTCCCAGGCCATAACAGGGCTATTCCAATGCAGCTAAGAAAAACAAAAAATAAAACCAGAGCTAAAACTTTTGTACCATTAAAGAATACAGTCCATTTGGGCAAAAAACATTGATATGGCTTAGGTTTTCCAAATACCAATGGAAAATGTGTGTGTGTGTGGGAGGGGGGAATGGATAATACTTGGTATTCTTTTATATCTGGTCATTGTTCCAATAAATAAACTTTAGGTCAGAGCAAGTTTGAAACAGTAAACCTATGAAACTTTTATGTGATACCAAGCTGAAATGAGAGCCATAGGTGATCACTATGCATGCCATGACCAAAGATTTTTTTAGCAACAATTAACCAAAACATACAAAAGTTATTAAATTCTACTTTTTATTATTATTTCACAATTTAAAGAAAAATAAGTACCAAAGAATTAGGTACAATGTAGGAAATAGTGTAATCATTTGTGCTTTCAGTTACTGATTTTTTTCAACTATTTCTGGAGAGCTGATAGAAACAAGGATTTGTTGCATGTGAAACAAGTGATTTAGCCCTAAGCTTTAGTTCTTTCCAATACAAAATGGGAAGTCAGCTGTTGTGGTGCTTCACTGTGTTAACTGTTTCTATAGAAACAGTATCCTAAAGGCTACCCACCTGGTTTATTTTTTCTTTGAAATCATATTTATAGGCTGCCCAGCTCATAAAAACCTAGAGTGACAGACAAGTTAAACACAAATCCTATATAATAAAATAAAAAAGAAGGCTATTGTCAGGGAGTAATACCTTCAGCATTAAAAAAAATCCCTTCAAAACATGTGGCTCCTAACCCTGAGATGTACTTCTAGGGAAACTGTACAACTTCCAAATGTCTATTTTTGTCTCATCTTATATGAAATATTGCTTAGTACAAGGGACTCAAAAATACCATGGAACATTTGTCATATATGAATGACTCAACACTTGGGGATAATTTCTGCTTCAATTATAACCTTACATTGTACTTTAAAATGAGATATCAAAACATTCTTTGATATGTTGATTTTATGAAAAGAATTAAATCAACATATCCATATAACTGTATGAAGGCATATCATAGAATATGTATTATTCAGAGATCTGTACCTGTTTTATTAAAGTTATCCAAGTATGGTTTAATTATATTGTCAAAAAGCTTGTAGAATTCATTATGTAATTTTACAGATTTTCTATAATTCAACAACAGCTTTCATTGTTTCAGATAAATTATAAATTTAGATATTTACAGTATATATCTAAATATATAAATTAGTCCCTTTGGTTTTCCTGGCAAAGCACTATTTATAAAGAAAAAAGACCAAATAACTACCACCCCTTTGATTTCAAAATGAAATTTTTTTTTTTTTTTTTTGCCGGCTCCGAAGATGGCGGACGCGCTGGGGAGAGCTCCGTAGCCCCCAACATCAAGGCGTCCCCCCAGGAGCCCCCCAGGGACGTCGATGGACCCCTGGGGTGGGGCAAGAATTTCGGGCAAATGAGCTGGGTAACTATGCCGCCCGCTGCCTCCCGAAACAACTGCAGGGGTGCCAGGACATCCCTGCCCCGCCGCCTGGGTCGCTGGCGACCGTTATAAACGGAGCCAGCACCCTCCGCCCTGCCTCTGCCGCTTGTCAACTGCCGAGCAAGGGCTGCGCCTCCGCCGATCAGCTGTGCGGCGGAGGCCCCGGCGGAAAGGATGGCAGCGGCTGCGGCGGCGATTTTCAAGCCCCCAGGCTGGTCGCTGATCCAGGGAGCCTGGCAACGGCGATGGCGGTGGCGGCGGGGCGTCTCCAGGCCCCCCCTGGCCATCCAGGAGGGGCCGGAGGCTCTGCTCTGCCCCGGCCCCCCCACCGGCTCCCGGGTGACGGCGGCGTCTCCAGGTTATCAGCGGAGACGCCGCGGACCAGCTGGACCAGCTGGGTGACGGAGGCGGAGGCATCGGCGGCGCCGGAGGTGAGAGACCCGCCCCTGGACCTGGACCATGACAGCCGTCGCAGCCATCCAGGAGGGGCCGGAGGCTCTGCTCTGCCCCGGCCCCCTGACCGGCTCCCGGGTGACGGCGGCGTCTCCAGGTTATCAGCGGAGACGCCGCGGACCAGCTGGACCAGCTGGGTGGCGGAGGCGGAGGCATCGGCGGCGCTGGAGGTGAGAGACCCGCCCCTGGACCACGACAGCCGTCGCAGCCATCCAGGAGGGGCCGGAGGCTCTGCTCTGCCCCGGCCCCCTGACCGGCTCCCGGGGACGGCGCCGTCTCCGGACTATCGACGGAGACGCCGCGGACCAACTGGACCAGCTGGGTGGCGGAGGCGGCGGCATCGGCGTCGAGAGGCCCGCCCCTGGACCACGACAGCCCTGGACCACGGCAGCCCTCGCAGCCATACAGGAGGGGCCGAAGGCTCTGCTCTGCCCCTGGCCGGCTCCCGGGTGGCAGCGGCATCTTCGGCGGTGAGAGCCCAGCGAGCCCTGGTCTGCGGTCTCCTCCGATGCCGATCACCGGGCAAGGGCGGCGTCTCCGCAGATCAGCTGTGCGGCGGAGGTGCCGGCAACGAAACCAACAGCAGCAGCAACGGGCAGCGGCGGCGTCTCCGAGGATCAGAGGAGGCGCCACGGATCAGCTGGGCGGTGGAAGAGGCGGCAGCGAGGACGACCGCGGCCGGGACTGCTTCTCCAGGCCTAGTCGTTCGCCACCCATGGGCCTTGACAGCGGCGGTAGCACTGACGGCGCGGCATCTTCGACCCGCCCCCTGTACCGCTACGGCCGTTGCAACAATCCTCAAGGAGACGCCGCAGACCAGCTTTACAACGGTAGCGGCAGCAACGAAGACATGGGCGGTGAGGCAGCTACTCTGGGCCCTGGTCGACCGTCCTCCGAGGGGCCTTGACAGAGGCCCTGACAGAGACGCTAGTAACAGCGGTGCGGCGTCTCGGCCACCGTGGGCTGCCCCTGGACGGCGGTGCCTCCGAAAGATTCACACCAAAGGAGACGCTGGACAATGGAGGCGACGGCCCGAGCCACCTCCTCGAGACACCTTGATCGGAGACGGCAACACCAGGGGCATGACACCAGGGACTCCCGTACCTCTGGGAGACCACGCTCTGGACGGTCCTCAATCAATAGGCCGGGAGCAACGCCCAGAGGATCAGGGAGAGAACTGTTTGGGGCGGCTGAACCACCGGAGCTGACGCCAATTAATGGATCCCTCCATCCTGCCTTCTGCCCACTCTCACCCATCTTTGCCCATTCTCTCCCCACAGGACATAACGGGCCTGGGTGCTAGCCACAGTGGCAGAGTGGCTGGGCCTTACACCTGCTACCCCATAGAGGTGAGAGCTCTATGGGGTATGCCTCACCCAGAGTACGTTCTGGACCACCTCCGGAAGCAGAGACACAACCCATCGTGAGAGGATGAGGAGTGGCCTGCTTCTGGGGGTTCGCCCGGCCAAGTGGCAGTGGCAGGGCGACGATCCAGATACGCACCTACCCGACTCGACCCTCCTGCAAATTCACCATCCGGGGGACAGCCTTCCCGGAACCACCTGTGACTATGCTCGTTCAATACTCTAGCATAGCACTGCACGCCCTCAGGGGTTCCCCACTCTCCTGGGTGCGACCCGCCTGCATCACATCCAATCTTGATGACGGACCCAACCACTGGGCCTCTGAGAGATGGCCAGGCAGGGTCAGGGGCCTCCAGCATAAGCCCAACAAGAGGCCCCTGATTAAGTTCTTAGTTAAGTTTTTTGTGGGGTTAGGGAGGGGGGAGGGAGGAGACTATGGTTGTGCGGGAAAGGCACGCCTTCCAGCCACCATAACGCATGCCAGGCCCACGGCCGTTCGCGACGGCGTACAACGAGGACCAGTCGCCGATAACACCCAGTGGCGTACTGACAAACGTCCCATCCCTAGGATGGTGGGGAATGGCAGAAGGTGCACAGACTGAGGGCCGTATCGTCACCGGGAGTGTCATCTCCGCTCTGTACAGGCGGTGAGACGCTCCGACCCTCTGTTCTCCCCCGGAGGACCCGGGAGCAAAGGTGCGCACCCTCCCATGCTAAGGCTGGTCTACCTGAATGCAAGGTCCGCAGCTAACAAAGCTCACCTCATTCGTGACCTAGTGGAGAGTGAGCATGCGGACCTGGCCTGCATCACGGAAACCTGGCTGGGCCCAGAGGGGGGTGTTCCTCTGGTAGACCTCTGCCCGCCAGGTTTCCAGGTACTGCACCAGCCCCGGGCTCATGGGAGGGGCGGGGGAGTGGCAGTTATCATCAGGGAATCCCTTAGCCCGCGAGAGACCACCGTCCCTCAGATGGTCGGGTGTGAGTCTCTCCTACTGAGATTCGGCCCAGGGGCGCAGTTGGGTCTGCTGCTGGCGTACCTACCACCTAATCGTGCAGCGGCGGCCCTACCCGAGCTACTCGATGTCCTCTCAGGGTTGGTGGTTGAATTCCCAAGACTCATGGTCTTGGGCGACTTTAATCTACCATCCCTGGGAGGATCGTCCGAACTGGCTCGGGAGTTCGTGGCTTCCATGACGGCCATGGACCTGCTGCAAATAATTTCTGGGCCGACTCATGAGAGAGGCCACAACCCAGACTTGGTGTTCTTGTCTGGACGGTGGCGTGATGATGTCGGTGGGGGTGCCACAACTATTACGCCCCTGTCATGGACCGATCACCACCTCCTGCGGCTAGACTTCCCCCTTGCCACCCCCCACCGTGGGTGCACGGTGCCAGTCAGATGGTACCGCCCTAGGCGCCTAATGGACCCTGATAAGTTCCAGGCAGCGCTTAGGGACTCGCATGCACCCCCTGCTCACAGCTCGGCAGAAGCCTTAGTGGAAGCCTGGGAAAAGGCAGCCACGGAGGCTCTGGACCGAGTTGTACCCTTGCGGCCTCTGACCCGGCGCAGATCCCAGCGAGCCCCATGGTTCACCGAGGAGCTCCGGGAGATGAAGCGTCGGAGACGGGGCCTAGAGAGCCGTTGGAGGTCCAGTCGATCCGAATCCGACCGATTGCGACTAAGAATCCTCACCAGGTCTTATCTCGCTGCGATAAGGGTGGCAAAATCCAACTACTTTTCCACCCTCATCGCGTCCGCAGATAATCGCCCGGCTGCCTTGTTCAGGGTGACTCGCTCCCTATTAAACCAAGAGGTGAGGGAGGAACCCTTGCAGGGTCGAGCCGAGGAATTTGGTCAATATCTGCTGGATAAAATCGCTCGGATTCGAACTGGTCTGGACTCCAACTGGGCTGAGATGGAAGAACAAGACATGGACAGTCTTGTCGACGTCATCTGGGAAGAATTTGATCCTGTAACTCCTAAGGAAGTGGACAGGATTATGAGAAGGTTGAGCTCCTCCACATGCTTACTGGACCCGTGCCCTTCCTGGCTGGCCTATACAGCTCGAGAGGCGACACGAGGCTGGTTCCTAGCGGTCATCTCTGCTTCTCTGAGTGAGGGTCACTTCCCCACCGCCTTGAAGGAGGCGGTGGTGAGACCTCTCCTCAAGAAGCCCACCTTGGACCCATCCTCTTTGAATAACTTTCGTCCAGTCTCCAATCTTCGCTTCCTTGCGAAGGTTGTTGAGAGCGTGGTGGCGCACCAACTTCCTCAGATCCTGGATGAAGCGGTTTATCTAGACCCGTACCAATCGGGTTTCAGGCCGGGCTACAGCACGGAGACGGCATTGGTCGCTCTGATGAATGATCTCTGGAGAGCCCGGGACAGGGGCCATTCCTCTGTCCTAGTCTTATTAGACCTCTCGGCGGCTTTCGATACCATCGACCATGGTATCTTGCTGCGACGCCTCAGGGGACTGGGAGTGGGAGGCACGGTTCTACGTTGGTTCTCCTCCTTTCTCCAGGGTCGCTCGCAGTCGGTGCTGACAGGGGGACAGAGGTCGACCCCGAGGCCTCTCGCTTGCGGAGTCCCTCAGGGGTCGGTCCTCTCGCCTCTCCTGTTCAACATCTACATGAAACCGCTGGGTGAGATCATTCGCAGTTTTGGAGTAGGGTACCATCAGTATGCTGATGACACCCAGCTTTTTATCTCAACTCCTAACAATATCAGTGATGCCCTAGACGTGATGTCCCGCTGCCTGAAAGCGGTCCGGGAATGGATGGGGAGAAACAGGCTTCAACTGAACCCGGACAAGACTGAATGGCTGTACGTACCGGCAAGCCAGGAGAGTCAGAACGTCCCACTGCTTAACATTGGGGACAAGTTACTTCCCCCGGCTGATAGGGCCCGCAACCTGGGTGTCCTCCTAGACTCGCAGCTCTCCCTGGAAGACCACATTGGAGCTGTGACCAAGGGGGCCTTCTCCCGGGTTCGACTAGTTCGCCAACTACGGCCTTATCTAGACCTGGATTCCTTACGTACAGTCACCCATGCCCTTGTGACATCTCGCCTAGACTATTGTAACGCTCTCTACATGGGGCTGCCCTTGAGATCCACTCGGAAGCTTCAACTGGTGCAAAGTGCGGCGGCACGGACACTCTTGGGAGCCTCCCGATACTCCCATATCACACCTCTCCTCCGTGCGCTGCACTGGCTTCCGGTTGCCTTCCGTGTGAAGTTCAAGGTGCTAACAATGACATTCAAAGCCCTACATGGCATGGGTCCGGACTACCTACGGGAGCACCTTCTGCCGATGTCAGCACCCCACCGTCCTGTGCGCTCCCACAGAGAGGGCCTCCTCAGGGTGCCACCGCTCAAGGAATGTCGGCTGGTGGCCCCCAGGGGGAGGGCATTCTCAGTGGGTGCGCCAGCCCTCTGGAACACCTTACCTACCGAAATCTGGATGGCCCCTGACCTCCGTACCTTCCGTCGCGACTTAAAAACTTTTTTGTTCCAGCAGGCTGGCCTGGCATGATAGCGTTAATTGGGGTCCCAGTTTGTGTGCATTAGTGTTTCTTATTATTTTATTGTTCGGTCTGTATACCTTCCCTTCCTCTGTACACCGCCCCGAGTCCCTCGGGAGAAGGGCGGTTTATAAAAACTAATAAATAAATAAATAAATAAATAAATAAAATGGCATCTTGCAGCTTCTTGTGTATAATGACTTTCTTTCAAGAATATCACCACTAATCAACACATGCAAGGGAACTATTAAATTATTCTTATATATTTAAAGACTTTCTAATAAGCTACCATCTGCTCTTTCAGGTTGTGTTAGCATTTATTTCTTGCTGGTCTCTAGCACCATTAGTCTCACATATCCCACAGTGTGAAGTCTGTGTTCATGCTGGGTAGGGTTGCTGGGATCTCTGTATGTTAGAAGACACTGACCTAAATATTTGTCAATTCTTATATTTAAAGCACCTCTCAATTTTTAAATCTCTCCTTGTTAATTGTACTTCCATTTTCTCTTTTTAAATTTATGTTTTATGCTTCCTACTTACACCAGTGGCAGAAGTCCCTAGACCAGGGGTGTCAAACTGCCGGCCCGCGGGCCAGATGTGTCACGACAAAACCGTGCCCACTCCATTGCTGGCAATGGGGAAAAAGCTCTGATACGTTGCTCGACGTCACGTGACGTCGTGAGTTTGACACCCCTGCCCTAGACTGAACCTTTAACAAGATACATTTTCTTTGAAAGATGACTATGGCATTTTAAAAATATGACAGAATCAATTATCATAGAGGAAATATTTCATGCTATTAGCCAAATAAAAGCTCAGGAAGAATGGTAATATTGTTGATACAATGCATGCTAACCAGGATAAGTTGCTAGAAAAGTATGTATACACAAATACATCTGTACCTCTTAAAACTTTTATTTTAGAATTTTTCATAAAAATCTTCTGCTATAAAATATAATTATGTTTATTAACTTATTCTTATAACAGTAAGGAATATTTAAAAGGGAAAAATACTCCTTTATTGGGCAAATAAAGTAGTATATAAGGTTCACAATCCTGAATAGAAGTTTAAAGCAATTCTATCTTCAAATTCCAAAAGCTGTTTACGGTACGTACTTGGATATAAATGGGATGTAAATGGATGTAAATGGGAATTATCATAGAATACACTTGGACAAGATTACATATAATCACATGCACTGCAGTCACCTAGCAAGGTGTCAAAAACTTGATGACCAAAAAAAAAGGAAAAAATGATGAAGTACAGGTAGTCCTCAACTTACAACAGTTCACAGTGACTGTTCAAAGTTACAATGACACTGAAAAAGTGCCCCCCAAGCCCCAGTCGAGCAAGACACCTGCCTGCCCGCCCAGCGGCGCTCTTCCTCCTGTCCGAGGTTTTCATTGTTGTGAGCATTTCTGTTGAGGATTGGCAGCGGGAGTGGGGTGGGGGGTATTTGGTATTTATTTCCCCCATCTGCTGGGTGGTTGCAGCAGGTTTTGGTCACTTCACATGACTCTGGGACACTGTGACCATCATAAATATGAATCAGTTGCCAAGCATCGAATGTAAATCACAAGACCCTGGAGATGCTGCAACATTCCAGCTGATCAGTGCTTCTTCTGGGCTCAGCCAAAGCGCCGGGATCAGCACCGAGCTCCAGCTGGAGACTGGCACTGATCCTGGTGCTTCCACTGAGCCCTGACAGCCCTGCAGCTCCAGCCATCTCTCCTTCAAGCTTGTGCGGTGCTGCCAGCATTCAGCTCATTCCTCTCCCCCGCTTTTCTTGGATGGTCACGTACCACCTGCCAGGTGCCAATGTACCATAGGTGGTACCCGTACCACTGGTTGAAAAGCTCTGTTCTAAGCTACCTGACCCTTTCTTTGATTTATTCAATGCTTATGGGTCTTATTTCTTTAGTGTGGTGATTACTAATTTGTCAGACTGCCATGTTTCTAGGAATATTATTCTGCCTGCCTTAACATAAAATGACTATAGCTTTTCAGTTCAAACTGTTGTTGAACTTCTTCATGGGTTGTGAAACTGATGAGTTTTCTTCATATCTTCTATCTGGGAATTGATGTTTGTAAATGTGTCCAGACATTATATATTGTAAATGTTTTGTCTTCTTTGGCTACTGAGCCTTTGGGGTTGTGGTGTTTTGGAGGATTTTATTGGTTTGTGAATTACAGTTATGCCAAGGGATTGTTGTTGGCTTCTTTTACTTCTTTTTAATTATTTTATTTTTAATATTTTTAAAAATAACTTATTTTTAATATTTTTAATTATGGAACGATTATCATTTTTTATGGATTGTAGTGATTGTGCTGTGGTTGTTTGCATCGATAAACACTATTTTATGAAGTTGTGTGGGCATCTATTACTTGGGGAAATGTTCTGTAGACAAAATATTACTGCTTTCTGGAGTTCTGCTCATCTGAACAAGGATTTTTTATGTCACTTCTTTTGTGTGCTATTAAAGTGCTAGTAGTCAAGCGCTCAGTTAGTGTGTGCTACTTTACAATGGCCTTGGCTTTGGTGACAATGTTGATGATGATGATGACAAAACTGTCATCTAACACAGAGGTCCCTTTTCAGCACCAGGGATTGGTTAGATGGAAAGAGATTTTTCCACACACCGGAGGGGGAGTGGTTTTATTGATGGGGCTTTCCTTGTTTGTGTGGACTGGTTACTGGCATGCTGCAACCCAGTACTGGTCCATAGCCACGGGGTTGAGGACCCCTGATCTAACATGAAATAGGCATGAGAACACAACTACTTCCATTTTAGATCAAGCCAGGTTTAAGAATGCAAAAGAATTCATAGACGCTTGACAGTCTGACAAGTTAACAATCAACAGACATAAAGAAATAAATGTTATTTAGGAACATTGACAAGGTCAAATAAAGGCCAAACAGCCCAAAACACATTTCCTCTTATTATAATCTATTAACCAAGATAAGCAAAAATCAGCACCTAATCATACAATAAGCATTAGCCAATAGCATGCCAATCAAAGAAGAAACAATGCTACCAATCAACACATCCTGCTCAAACTCATGCACGGCAAGAAGGACAGGCTGCTATATATAAACATCCCACAAACGTCACTTCCATGATATTACCTAGCCTGATAATGAAACATATGCAGGGAGAAAACCAAGAGTTTAAAGCTATAGGTGGCTGAAATGAATTTCACTTGGATTTGAAATTAAAATACGCAGCTAACTTATTTCAAACACTATCCAATGGAGAATAACTGAAATATTTTTATTGTTTGTTTTTGAAATATTTCCCAGCTCAATCCATCAAAGACATGAATATATTTTGCATTTAGAATATATTGGCATTTCCCCCCCTTCTATTCAATCATGTCTGATTCAAGGACAGGGGTCCCCAACCCCCGGTCCATGGACTGGCACCGGTCTGCAGCATGCCAGCAACTGGGCTACACAAACAAGTAAAGCCCCATCCACGGGAGGGACTAGAATTCACTGTCTTCCAGTTCAACTGAACTCTGTGCCAAGAAGAGTCAAAAAAGTGTGAGTGATTAGCATACCTGGGAAAATCAAATAACTGCAAGCCAATTTTCTCAGGCAATAGGTTTAGAGTGCAATTACATGTATTAATATAATGCCAGAAAGTTATCTAGCTGCCTGCAATTAGTGCAGGTTCGCATCCCACCAGGCTCAAGGTTGACTCAGCCTTCCATCCTTCTGAGGTAGGTAAAATGAGGACCCAGAGTGTTGGGGGCAATAAGCCGACTTTGTAAAAATGCCGCTTGGGGGGGGGGGCGAAAGCCCTAATAAGCAGGTATATACATAGAATGAAGGCTATTGCTAAGCACATTGTGCTTTAGATTGTAAGCCGCCCTGAGTCTTCGGAGAAGGGCGGGATATAAATGGGATTTTAAAAAAATCTATATAAGTAGAGAAACAAAGCAATTTTCATATAGAGAGCCCACTTTTAGGATACATAACAATATTTATAAACAACATTTAGAGATTTAAAAGTGATAACTTTAGTTCTTTGTTGATTTAAAAAATAATTGTGACAAAGTCTATTTTTGTCAATTAGTTCATTTGAGTTTCATTTTAAAAAAACAAGCAATTTATTAAAATATTTGACATCTACGGTATGGAAGAGGAAATAATAATATTCCATTGTTTGTAAGAGGGATCTTGGAGTCGTAGTGGACAATCACTTAAATATGAGCCAGCAGTGTGCTGCAGCTGCCAAAAAAGCCAACACAGTGCTAGGCTGCATTAACAGAGGGACAGAATCAAGATCACATGAAGTGTTAACACCACTTTACAATGCCTTGGTAAGGCCAAACGTGGAATACTGCATCTAGTATTGGAATTAATGCGATGTTGAACAGTAGTGGTGAAAGTGAGTCTCCTTGGAAGATTATTATTATTATTATTATTATTATTATTATTATTATTGTTGTTGTTGTTGTTGTTGTTATTATTATTATTATTATTATTATTATTGTTGTTGTTGTTGTTGTTGTTGTTTGTTGTTTGTTGTTGTTGTTATTGTTATATAACTTTTATTCATTAAACATCAAATTCAGTCAACTGAACACTCAAATTGACTGGCACTAATGCTGCCAGCATCCTAGGTGTCAATAAGGTATCTCCTTAAAATGTAAGATGTTCTGAGTAGCGCAATTTTTTGTAGCTTTGCTGGAGTTATTGCAGGAAGTTGCAATTTCTTGATGTATTTTGCAAAGTTTTTGGACATAGTTCCCAGTGACAATGGGTATCACTGTTACACGTTGCATCCATAATCACACAGTTTCAATGGCCAGGTCGTGGTATTTCGTAATTTTTTCCAGTTCTTTTTCTTTGACTCTGTCATCTCCTGCTACAGCGATATCAATCAGCTGTATGCTTCAGTTCTCTACAACTGCGATATCTGGCGTGTTGTGTTCCAAATGACGATCTGTCTGTATTCGGAAGTCCCACAAGGTCTTCACCCTCTCATTCTTGACAACTTTTTCCATCCTATGTTCCCATGACTTTTTGGACACAGGCAAGTCGTATTTTTTACACAATGCCCAGTGGATTAGTTTAGCAACTTGGTCATGTCTAGCTTTGTAATCAGTTTGCGTGATTTTGCTGCACTCACATATTAAATGTGAAACAGTTTCAATTTTGTCGTTGAAAAGTCAGCAATTTGGATTGTCAGTAGGTTATTATTATTATTATTATTATTATTAAAATAATTGATGATTTCTTTTTATGACTCTTTAATCCCTTTATTCGGGGTGGAGTCAGGGCAACTGAAAGGAGCTGAGTGTTTACTGACTGTCTGCCCTTCCTAATGCCTATGTGGAGTTCACAGTAGATATTTCTCTGTGAGCTCTGATAGAGAAACATCTGCTGGTGCCTAGGACTGAACTCTCCACCTTCCAAAAGAGAAGCAAGTGTCTTCACCTATAGACCAACATGCCATTGAAGATTATTTATTTATATATAATATTTATATATACATTTTAGGGAATCAGATGCCAAAGAAATCCAATAAATAATGGCCAATAGATATATCCTATATCAGATATTCAAATTATCTTATTAAAATTTTCTATGCAGATAATTCATTTATAGATCAAAATTTCCTAAATTTATCCAGTAACTTTTATTTTGAAAGATCAATTTCATAGTAGGAAAGGTGCTTCTCCCTTATATTAATAGAATGGAATAGAATAGAATAGAATAGAATTTTTTATTGGCCAAGTTTGATTGGACACACAAGGAATTTGTCTCCGGTACATGAGCTCTCAGTGTAAGTACAAGCAATAAGTGATAAATCATGATCATAGTCAGTGCTTTTTTTGTAAAAGAAAAAGGTGCCAGAACTCACACATGTCATACAACCCGCCTTGCCTACCCTACAAGGTTCCATCCAAAAAAGGTGCCGGAACTCCATTCTGAGCATTCTATGACAAAAAAAGCCCTGATCATAGTCATCGGTAAAAATAAATCATAAGATACAACACTTAGTGATAGTCGTAGGATACTAAAATAAGCAATCAACATAAATCATACTAGGATACTAAATAAAACAACATAAATCATAAGATACAAGCAACAAAGTTACAGTCATAAATAGACTAGGAGATAGGTAAAAGGGAAGATGAAAAGAATAATAGTAATACAGCCTTACCGGATAGTTTGACAGCATTGTGAGAATTAGTTATTTAGCAGAGTGATGGCATAGGGCAGGGGTTGGCAACCTGAAACAGTGAAAAAAGCCACTCAGAACCCGTTCCCTCACAAAAGGAAAAACTGGGAGCCGCAAAAAATGGGCGCGCATGCACGCGCATGTACAGAACAAGAGGCTTGACAGAAGAGTGGAGCGTAAGGCGAGACATGCAGCCGCCCTGCCCCCTCTGCTCTCATTCACTCACCTTTGCTTGGAAAAGCTTGTCTCTCGCTCTCATTCACTCACATTTTGTTTGCAAAAGCTTCTCTCTCGCCTTCTCATTCACTCACATTTTGCTCTAAAAAGCCTCTTTCACATTCTCATTCGCTCACACTTTGCTTGAAAATGCTTCCCTCCTGCTCTCATTCACTCACCAACTCGAAAGGCCAGCTGCGGCGCCTCCATTGACTTCCATGGGGATGCTTGGCAATGAAGGGGCTGATTAAAACTGCTCCCGCTAGTGCTGCTACTGCTAACTTTTTCACTTGCTGCTTGGATTTAGTTTAGTTAGAAGAATATCTGGAATTATGGTATTGAATGCCGAGCTGAACTCTACAAAAAGTTGAGAAAGTTACGGACCAAAGTGGACTATTATATTTCAGGTTTGCTGCAAAAAATGATGTATTGCATTGAGACAACCATTCAAACCACTGAATGGAAAGAGATTAAGTATAGCACTATATTCCTTATAAAGGATGCTAACATAGAAATACATTTGTTTCTTTTAGAATCCTGGTCTGTGAGAAGAATGCCAAATATTCCAGCTATCTTTAGACAGTATATGTTTGCTGTATTTAATAGGTTTGGATTTTCTTTGAGATTTATAAAATGGATCAAGATATTATATGAGTTCCCCATATAATATCTAAAATAAAGTTTTATCATATTTTTATTATCCTCTTTCACCTTTGCTTTTGAAATTTGTGTGGGACCTTTTTATTAGACAATATAGGGAGATTTACATAGTAGTATATAATTTAATTGAACATAAAATGTTTTATTTGCAGATGATATTCTTCTCACATTATTATTTCAGTGTAGTAATGATAGATGCCTTTAATAAAATATTTGGATATTCTGTTAACTGGTCTAAATCAGAGTTGATGCCAATAGGTGTAAAATTTGGTTATCCAACCATTTAAGGCATATCAATTCCATATTTGTACTGAATCTATTAAATGCTTAGATATGTGTATACTGAAAATGTAAATCAGTAATATTTAATGTAAATAAAATATATAAAGAGGTTTCTTCATATTTGGATAGACCTTCATTTAGGAAAAGGTGAATCTCTTAGATTAAAAATTATTCCCAGATTAATTTATATTCTAAGAATAATTTCTACACAAATATCTGCAAAATATTTATAGAAAACAAACTCTTTGTTCAGTAAATAGTTATGATACTCTTCGATTCTGACAACAGCTTTACAAAAAATGCAATTGAGAGAGTCTCCCTAGTATGTGGAATTTGACAACTGAACAATATAAATATTTTGTCTCTGTAACAAAGACTGATAATGCAACATTGGAAAGATAAACGTATGGTCCCATTTACTCAATTAATTGAAGACTTGATTATATTTGCTACCTGTAAGTGGAAATAGACATTGTATGGATAAGTATAATCAAACATTGGACTTATTTATACAAAATACAGTAGGTTAAAAAAACATGATAGTCATATACACATACTTGCACAATGTTGTGTTAAATATATACAGAATTGTAATTATACCTCATTTTTATTTCTTGTATTTTTTGCTTATTTTATGCACTTATTTTGTAATTTTATAATGTATCTATCTTTGTACTTTGTTTCCTTTTGTTTTTTTTTTATTTTTCTATTATTATTTGCATCTTTCTTTGTGGGATAAATATTTTACTAAGCAGATTGAACATTTGTTTCATTATTAACAAAAACTCAGGTACATTTCTGATCTGCAATACTGCAAAATATGTTATTCATGTGTATATTATTGGATATGTCTTTATGTAAATAATGTGAGAATGAAATTGGTAGCAAAGGAACAAATATTTAACCTTCAAAACACTGACATTATAAATTTATTTTCAATTGATTGAATTATTTATATCTTAAATACATGTTATTACTTCTTTCCCCAGACAGATTCAGCTTAGAAAAAAATCTCCCACACTATCCCATAGGATCCTGCATATGTTCTATTAAATACAATTTTCTTTGATAAGTGTATCACTTTAGCCCATATATTATAGTTTATTCATCTTATTAACAGGCATTCAGCTCAAACTCAATTGGCATATGGACATCAAAGTTCTGGTAAAATAACTATAATATTAACTCTTAACAAACTTCAAAAGCATTAGTTTAAATAATAAGAACAACAACAACAACAACAACAATAAGTAGTAGTAGTAGTAGTAGTAGTAGTAGTAGTAGTAGTAGTAGTAGTTGGAAGGGACCAGGCAAGAAACCCTATACCATTTCAGACAAATGGCTGTCCAGTCTTTTCTTAAAAACTTTCAGTGTTGGAGCATTCACAACTTCTGGAGGTAGGTTGTTCCACTGATTAATTGTTCTGACTGTAAGGAAAATTCTCCTCAGTTCTAGGTTACTTCTATCTTTGGTTAGTTTCCATCCATTGCTTCTTGTCTTGCCTTCAGGTGCTTTGGAGAATAGCTTGACTCCCTCTTTTCTGTGGCAGCCCCTGAGGTATTGGAACACTGCTCTCATGTTACCCCTAGTTCTTCTCTTTATTAAACTAGATATACCCAATTCCAGCAACAGTTCCTTATATGTTTTAGCCTCCAGTCCCCTAATCATCTTTGTTGTTATTCTCTGTATTCTTTCTAGAGTCTCAGCATCTTTTTTACATTGTGGTGACCAAAACTGGATGCAGTATTCCAAGTGTGGCCTTACCAAGCTCTGGAAATCATTCTGCACAGAGAGTAGTATTAACACTTCATGTGATCTTGATTCTATCCCTCTGGTAATGCAGCCTAGCACTGTGTAGGCTTTTTTAGCAGCTGCAGCACACTACTGACTCATATTTAAGTGATTGTCCACTAGGACACTGAGATCCTTGAACAGTTACTACCATTGAATAAGGTACCACCTATGCCAGTGATGGCGAACCTTTTAGAGAGCGAGTGCCCAAACTGCAACCCAAAACCCACTTATATATCGTTGGGTGCTGGTTGGGCATCACCCATTAGGTGGGTGTGGCCCATTGAGTGGGTGTGGCCAATTGGGTGAGTGTCACCCCTTGGGTGGGCGTGGCTGTGGTGGTAACAGCAGACTGGGTGACACTAAACAGTTCAATCAATCAATTCCAACTTTGCAAGATCTTTTTTTTTCCACGAGAAGTTGAAATTCATTGATTGAACCTTTTTTTTTTTGCACATGGTGGCGGAGGCCTAAACCGAAAAGATTTTATAAAACCCAGATAAAAGCCTAGGACTGGGGCAATGGTGTGCGTGCCCACAGAGAGGCTCTGTGTGCTACCTGTGGCATGCGTGCCATAGGTTTGCCACCACGGAGCTATGCTATACCTGTGCATTTGGTTTTTCTTGCCTAAATGTAGAACATTACTTTTTTTACCATTGAATTTCATTTTGTTAGATAGCACCCAATGTTCAAATCTGTCAAGATCCTTATGATAACTTAAGTCTATCTTCTGGAGCGTTGGTTATTCCTGCCAGCTTGGTGTCGTCTGCAAATTTGATAACTTCCCCATCTATGCCCTCATACAAATCATTGATGAAGATGTTGAAGATCACTGGCCCCAAAACAGAGCCATGGGGCACCCCACAACACACTTCCCTCCATGTAGATGCAGTTCCATTGAGAACCACACATTGAGTATGGCCAGTCACAAATCCATCTGGTGGTGATGCTGTCTAACCCACATTTTTCTATTTTATCAAATAGTAGGTTGTGGTCTACTTTATGAAATGCCTTACTAAAGTCCAAGTAAATTATATCCACAGCATTCCTCTGGTCCACTAATTTTGTCACCTAGTCAAAGAATGCAATAAGATTTGTCTGACATCTGTTTTTGACAACCCATGTTGGTTTTTGATAATGACTTTGTTTGCCTCTAGCTGTTCACTGATTCACTGCTTGATTATCTTTTCCAGAATCTTTCCAGGTATTGAGGTCAGGCTGATAGGTCTGGATCCATTTCCCCCCCCCCTTTTTTAAGATGGGAACTACATCAGCTCTTTTTCAGTTTTCTGGTAGTTTCCCAGTGCTCCAGGATCTTTGAAAAATATAGTTCAATGCTTCTGAGATCATATCTGCCAGTTACTTCAGAACCCTGGGGTGTACTCCATCTGGTCCTGGTGATTTGAACTCATCTAGGCTGGACAAGTGCTCACTTACCATTTTCTTGCCTATCTTAACTTGTGTTTCTAATCTGTTTTTTACGGGACTGTTTTTCCCCTTTGTGTAAAGATGGATGCAAAAACCAGGTTAAGTAGTTCTGCTTTCTCCGTGTTTCTTGCCACTTTCTCCCACTAATGGACCCACTTGCCACTTTCTCCCACTAATGGACCAATCATTTCCTTAACTTTTTTCTTGTTTTTTATATGTTGAAAGAACCTTTTTTTGGTTATTTTTGACTTTTGTTGCAAGCCTTAGTTCATTTTGAGCCTTAGTTTCCTTACTGCATCTTTGCAGGCTCGGGCTATTTGCTGATATTCTGCCTTAGTTATGTGCCCCTCTTTCCACTTTTTATACTTGTCCTTTTTGTCTTTCAATTTATCAGAGAGTTCTTTATGCAGCCATGCTGTTTTCTTTTGAGAGCTGTTATTTTTCTTCTTTTTTGGTATTGTGCTAGACTGGGCTTTTATAATCCCACTTTTTAAAATTTCCCAGGCTTCTTGAGTTATTTTCCCCTTGACGATTCTCATCCATGGAATCTTTCCCAAGCTCTCTCTAAGTTTATTAAAATTAGATGTCTTAAAGTCCAAGACTCTAATTTGAGTGTGTTCTATTGCTTGTGCTTGCAATGTTGAATTCCAATATTGCATGATCACTCCCCCACAAGGTTCCTGTGGCTTCAACACCTTCTATCATTTCTCTCTGTTAATAAGAATTAAGTCCAATATGACTGTTCCCCTAGTTCCCTTCTCTACTTTTTGGGAGAAAAAGTTGTTTGCTAGGTTTGTCAGGAATCTGCTTGATCTTCCACTTGGTGCAGAGTTTATCTCCCAGTTGATATCAGGGTAATTAAAGTCCCCCATTACTATTGTGATGTGTTTTCTACATACCTTAGTTAACTGACTAACAAAAAGTTCATCTATTTGGCAGCTCAATAGAGGAGAAGGGCTGAACTGGACACCTAATTTCTGCCTGAAGAGCACAGATTACAGACCCTAGATAAGTAATCTATCCTTGTAGACTAGTGATTTGTTTACAGATAGACTTTGATTTGGATGCTGAGAAAGATAAATGGGGCTTTAATTTTTGTACTTATTCACATTTATCATTTATCAAGTTCCTTTTTATTTCACTTTCATGGATCAGTAATAGACCCTTCTGACTTGTGCTAGGATCTTTGTTTAACTTCTAATTTACATTTACTGCCAGAAGGTATATATGGAGGTCATAGGTATAAATTTAACTTTATCAAATATATGAGATAAGCTTAAGTTAAAAATAGCTGGTAAACTCATTTTATGGGCAAATGAGTTCCTATCAGCCTTGCAAAGCAGTCCAGATGAGAAACATGCCCAGATGAACTTACTATACTTTATTGTAAGATTACAATAAGAGAATCTTACAAGTTTGAAAATACATTTCTCCCCTGTTGATTACTAAGGAGAAAATCACAACCCCACTAACACTGACAAGACAAGCTATAGTATATCAACAGAAATTTTGATTGTTTTTAAAAGCACTCTTACACAACACATTTTATGTTTGTCCAGTGTTAATGCCAATGTCAGTAAAACTGAGATAAATAGTAAATTGAAGGATATCATCCATCCATCCATTATCTTTCAGCCTTATAAAGTATCAATCTCATTTCTAAATAGCATCTGATTAGAATAGAATTTCTCCAAGCATCAGCTAAGGATGAGAGGCTTTTTGATTGTTGGAAAGTAATTACACAGCAAGTACCAAACTTCCTCAAGAGAAAAAATAAATAAACTGCAGATATATTGTCAAGGAATTGTCAAATGAAGGTTCTTGAAAGAGATTATTCTCCTCTCTCAATCAACCCAGAATAACAGCCAAAATCACTGTAACTCTATAGAAGAAGCGTGCAAGATAAAATTGGAAGCTAATTACAGACGTCTAAAAAGAATCTGTCCTAATGCATTCAATATCAGCAACTTTGCTGCAAATAATTATCATCATGACATAACAAGCCTATCCTTGCAAATATGAAGAGAGCTGTCAAACTCTATTATAATGTGAATTGAAGAATCATAGACAAATTGATGGCAAATGCAGCATCCACTGAATTTCATGTTTAGAAACCAAAGGATCATCTCTTTACCATTTAAAATGTTAAATGGTAATATTTTAATTAGCTTACTTTTAAGCACTTGATTAATACAGTACTCCTATGATTGGAGTACTAAATGCAATGTAGTTATATAGTATAGAACTCAAGATTACAGCAGACAAGCCATCATACATTACTCTTAAAATTGCACTTGATTCTTCAAACATTTTCTTTCATTTCAAAATGCAAAAGTGAACATTTCCTTCAAAGTTAGCATTTTTCATAACAATAGACGGTTAAAAATGAACACAAAATAATGTTGATTATATCTGAAAGAAATAATGTGCAAATACGATTAATGTAAGAACAGAAGCATGTACAACAAGCTATGATGTTGCCAAAACAATAACACAAATTGGGTTCTGACATAATAAAGAAAGAAATGAAAGATGGGGGTTGATAAGCTAACAGGACAATCTACATTTTACCTTTACCTACTCAATTTTAACTACTCGTGTGGGCCCCTTGAAGATCATACTTACGTGGCAATCCGGGAATTTAACTTTTCAATAAAAGAAGATGCCACGTGGAAATAAAGAAATTAAACAAAACAAATCCAAGTTCATATACTACTATCAAAGCAGCCAAAAACAGATGATTATACATTGGGCATTAAAATTGCAAGTAAACAAAAAACAACAACAACATAAATCTTATTCTAGACACATCCCAAATAGCTATGATCCTCTGCATTGGAATATAGAAATAGAACTTGACAGTCAGCAATATTTAGAGCACGGCCTGCATAATCTCTAAAGGGGAAAGGATTCCACAGATAAGGTAAAAATAATTGTGGGATGCAAAGGAATACCTGAAGCACCAATGAGCTGTTTGATGACTTGCAGTGCAGCATCAATACGAGAGCTGGCAGCGTTGGTAAGGCCTAGAGTCATTGAAGGCACTCAGCAGCATATCTTTTAGGGCAGTGGCAACAAATTTATTGACTTTTTAAAAATGCTGGCAGGCAGCTTTCTTTCTCTTTCTGCAAGGAAAGGATCAGGATGATTCCCTGACTTCATTTGTTTTCCCCCGAAGCAGTAACTGTTCCTCCAGCAAATTTGTCCTCAGTGAGAGACAAGCAAGGAATTCATGACAGATCTTGATACAGATTATGCCTACTGACTGTGTAAACAGCAATTTTTATCTTTCTGTCTTTAACAATTGATAAATAAGAAGATGGGCTCTTTAAAAACCACTTCTGAAATATTTGCATATGGCTATACTGACAAGTTATTATTTCTCACAGGAGCTCAAAACACTGGCACTTGGAGTATTTGGCCCATGGCTATAGAAGAACATGGTGGAAGAACAAGTTAAGATTACTAAGAACAACCCAAAGCAGGGAAAGCATAAAGCACCTTATACCACAAAAGAGACAAATCTAAACAAGTGCAATCATGCAACTCAAACAAATGAAGTTGTATTAGTGATTACATTTAACGAAATAAATAATGGATGCTGTTTCTGACTCAGCTGTCTCTTTTAATGGAATCTCACAAGATTGACTTAAATGCTGTTGATTGTCTTTCAATTGTGGCAGGATATGAAAGAATTTTATGATCATTCAACCTTTGAACAATTCTTTGTATATTATTTAAAATGAAACCTTTTTTTGGAACTTTTCAATATATCCACTGCATCTTTTCAGGATGAGAAAAGGAGCTCAATATAGGTGGTCTTCAACTTATGGCCACAACTGAGCCCCAAATTTCCATTGCTAAATGCAACAGTTGTTAAGTGAATTTCGTCCCATTTTACAATCTTTCTTGCCACAGTTGTTAAGTGAATCACTGTAACTGTTATGTTAGTAACACAATTGTAAAGTGAATCTGGCTTTCCATTGAGTTTACTTATCAGAAGATTGCAAAAGGTGATCGCATGATACCGGGACATGTCATAAATACATGACAGTTGCCATGCGCCCGACTTTTGATCACATGGCCATGCAGATGCTTCAATGGTTGTAAGCATGAAACATAGTAATAAGTCACTTTTTTCATAGCCATTGTAACTTCGAATGGTCACAAATGAATGGTTGTAAGTCAAGGACTACTTGTATTTAATTTGTTACATCCAGCAGAGACTATCTTTCCACATACCAAGGACAGCGTATCAAATGGTAAAAATCATGGGAGCCAATATACTGTATTATTACCATCCTTCTCAAAACAAACTTTAAATAATCATTCTGAGATAATACAAGAAAAACTAATGCAGATAATATCCTAAAAAACATAAATGTACTTGTAACTGCTGTTAAGAAGCTGGAAGCTGGTTCTTTATAACTTTTTATTTTCTTCTCTTTCATTCTATTTTTTTGTATCTTTTTAACCTACTTACTATTTTTTTTTACTTTCTTTACTCTTTTTTCAAAATTTGTACTTTTTTTAAAAAACAAAACATATATTTCTTTCATTTAAATTGGAAAATTAAAGAAAGAAAACTGCTAATAGCAATATATGACCGCTCCCTGTAGTTGGCAACAAATAGCAGAGTAAAATCAGCAGGGACTCCTTTACTGAAATGTAATCTCATTATATCTCAAATGTAATACAAAAACATCCTCTGGATAATTAAGAAATGACTGATATCATGCAATACAAGCATCTCTTAGACACCAGCTATATAAAGTCAAGAAATCTGTTCTGAGTCAAAGAAATAATTTTTACTGGCTTCTTAGCATCACCTTCCTAAAACCCATAACTTCCTGGCTACTGGGAGAACTTAGGAAAAAGCACAAATACAGCAGAAATACAGTGAGAATGCCCATGTTTTAAGACAAAACTACTTTGACTATTTCAGATAAAATGCTTATACACTAGTGCATTACAGTCAAGCTGCAAAACATTTCTTCAACATTCCCATTCACACATTTCATGTTCCTGTTGCCCAGTCAAAGCTCTGTTGAATTCCTTCTTCACTAATTTGAGTTTTTAGAACTGATGTGATACCATAATTGAGCATACCACCTTAAGTTTATTACTTAAATAGAGATAGAATTGAGTAATCAGAGTT
The DNA here is from genome assembly GCF_947247035.1 of Vipera ursinii. Taxonomy (NCBI): domain Eukaryota; kingdom Metazoa; phylum Chordata; class Lepidosauria; order Squamata; family Viperidae; genus Vipera; species Vipera ursinii. Next base: position 164,085,931 of record NC_139516.1, on the reverse strand, counting down.
GACAGCTTGGTTATAATAGTTAATTTAACTTTTTTTTGTTTTCAATACAACCTACTTTATCAACTCCCACCAGGTAAGCCATATACACCTGAAATGCACAATACTGGAAAATGTGGCAAAGATTAAGGTGAGCTACAAACATTTTACAAAAAAAAAAGATTAAAGGAAAGAAGACATTTTAGCATGTTATTTTTCACAGAGTGAATTTGCCTACAAATTCAGTTACGAAGGCATCTGTATTCACTGGTCACTTAAAATAAAGGACAAATGAAAAAATAAGTCTAGCATACTCAACGAGACCTGCCTGCTGAATTACAGACAGGTTGACCTCTCATTGCAATGCTCCTAATGTTCCTTAGTTAAACTCTGGAGAATCATGGAGCTTAATTATACCATTATTGTCTGTCCTGATATTTCAGCAGTTCTTGAAAGAGTTCACTGAAAAGTTTGCAAAGCACTCCTGGGAGCTTTACCAGGATACTTCTTCAGTACTAGAGCAGTTCCTGTACAATATTAGTTTGCTTGGAAAATGGACTAAGACTCAAACAATTCCAGGTTTGCTTTTTCAATAAAAAGTAGAAGTTATGCAATATATAAAGGTAAAGGTAAAGGTTCCCCTGCACATGTGTGCTAGTTGTTTCCAACTATAGGGGCCGGTGCTCATCTCTGTTTCAAAGCTGAAGAGCCAGCACTTGTCCGAAGACGTCTCCGTGGTCATGTGGCCGGCATGACTAGACGCCAAAGGCGCACAGAACGCTGTTACCTTCCCACCGTAGTGGTCCCTATTTTTATACTTGAATTTTTATGTGCTTTCGAACTGCTAGGTTGGCAGAAGCTGGGACGAGTATCAGGCGCTCACTCTGTTACGCGGCAGTCGGGATTTGACCCACTAAACTGCCGACCATCTGATCGACAAGCTCAGCGTCCTAACCCACTGAGCCACCGCGTCCCCTCATACTAATATACTAATATGCAAAATAGCCTTATCAGGAATATACACATATAGTCTGTTCTTATTTTTTATATTAAAAAAAACTTCCACTGGTGAAATATCAGAATATACAATACATATATTTCGTTACCTTAAATTTCAAAAGATGTTCATATGTTTGCTGGTATTTTTCAAGAAAGCCCATAAAAATGCTAGCTTTGCATTTATTTTCTAATTTCCCTTACACATCCAATATTGTTAACTTAACAAGTTGATTATGTATCTTTTTTCAATACTTTTTTAGGAAAATCTAAAATCAATATATGCTGACCAAAATCAATTGCAAGGACATAGTTCAATGCAGCTAAAACAAGAGTCTATCTACAATCAAAATCTGGACCCAATAGATTCATACTATTCCAAAATATTTAAAAGTGATTAGTTATTACCCACAGTATCAGAAAAAAGTCAATTAACTCCCTAATTTCTAGACATACAGTAAATATAGACAAAATATTGTTGGTTGATTCTGCACAAGCCATACAGTATATTGGTATGCTACTACTACAGAATATGACCAGAAGAAAATACTAGAGGAATCATTTCAAAATAACCTGCTGCAATCAGACAATTATAACATTCAAAATGAGAACTCTATGTCAGCATTTTGCCTGCTGTGTTTATCTTCTATTTCTAGGGTATTAAGGTCTTAATAGGGAATTCATGACATTCATAATAGGTCACCCATCAGTTCAGTATCCAAAGTGATGTAACCCATTCCGTACTCTCATTTTAATGAAGTCATAAATCAACCCCTTGTTCATTATCTGGAATAATGAGTAAACTCTCTTTCAAGTTGTGTTCAACCTCTAATCATCTCCCAAATGCACTGTTTTAGTTTTCTTGGCAGCCATGTGGAAGTGATTTTCACTATTTTGTTGCAGAATTGTTTTTAATTCCCAGTCTAGCTTACAGCCACAGTATTTTACAAAAGTCTCCTAACAATACTAGCTAAACCCAGTAGTGTTTAGCTTCTGAACAGCAAGACTGGTTGGTGTAGTCACTTCTGAGAAGGAATAGCATTTAACAATTGGAAAAAGATAAAATAAAGATTGGTCATTACTGATTTTAACACATTATTAATTAAGCAGTTAATTCTTTCCTTTGTTACATCTCCATGTCATTTTTTTCATCTCCATGTCATTTATGCTGAAGAATGAGTCATTTAGGAATGCAAATTTGATAGTTATACTTTGGGAAGTTCAAGATTTAGATCATACATATAGCATATTGCTAGTTAGTCTTAGAAACAGCAGAATCTGTAACATCAAGACACTTGACCAAGTGTTACATATTTCCATGGTTACAGTCTATTTAATATTTTGACAGTGAGTTAGCTGTGGTATTGAGAAGGTGGCAATAATCACAGAAAATAAAAATTTCTTGAATGAGTAATTTAATCTGAGGTGGGCAGGCAAGTATTTACCCTCAATACCAAAGGGCTTGACTGCTTCAAGCATCCTGAATATTTTGCATTTGATAGAGGCATTAGAGGACCTACTAGATAGGTGATATAGAACAAGGTTGGAGAATCTGTTTCAGCTTAAAAGCCAAACTTACATCAGGTAGCACCACTCTGAGAAGCCACTTCCTAAAAGATTATGGAGAAATTAAGTTCCACTACAATTTTCTGAAATCTCATATATATTCACATTCTCCCATATATGGATACAATACTTCTCCTCAAAAATATGAAATACTTACAAATTTTTATGGTTAACTACTAACTATGGAAGACTGGATTTATTGGAGAAAACCAGAAAACAAGAATTTTAAATTGAAGTATAAACCAATTAAGATTTCATAGTATCATTGTGGCAGAGAACTTATTAAATCAACAATATGAAGATTACTCATTTCTTAAATAAATTAAAAAGTATTATATACAAATGTTTCTATCACAGTAACATAATTTGAGATTTCAGAAAATGAAGATTTCTTTCAACATGAATCATTAGAGTATAAATGTAAGAGTAGAATAGAATAGAAATGTAACTATTCTTATCACACTTTAAGAAAAAAACTGATGAAGATATAACATACAAATGCATCAGTATTTACAAATAAGAAATATACTTAAATCTCTTAAATTTATAATTTACAATCAGTCACTTTATAATCTTTATGGTCTTTTGACCTGAGGTACTTTTCTTTTTAGCAGTTTATACAGCAAAATCAAAATAGTTCAGTAGAAAAAGCAAATTTTAGTAACAATGGTATTTTATAATCAATGCGCTCATCTATTAGGTGCAGGACAGAAGAATTTCAGAATTAGTCTAAGAAATGTATTATCCGGAAATAAATCCCATGCATGTTTTGTGCTACTGCTTTTCAATAATACTTATGTTATTCACAGTACTAGTAACCCTATTAGAAAATTATTACTACTTCAGATTGAATAATAAGGATGTGTTTTACAAAGATAAAATTATTCTTAGTCATTTCTAATTAAATAGCCAGTAGAAAATGTGAAGAGGTTTAGGATGTCAATAAATAGAAGAAAATAACATATATTTTTATACTGAAATATTAAAGCACTGCATGACTTGGCAAGAGACTTCAAAGTGTTGATTAATTCAGCTTACTAAAGCTGTTGGCAAAGTGCCTAGATATTTCAAATTACTTCTATTGTAACTGATTTTGGTGACTGCAATTCCTTTTTTCTGTTTCCCTTTTTAATGATGCTTAGCATTTTGGAGGAGAGGGTTGTGTGAACAAAGGTGTTATGATTTCCATGATAGCATATAGTATGACAATGAACTAGCTTCCCCTGTAAGATAAGATAACCTTTATTGTCTTTTTCTTTTACTGTGGGCACATGGCACACATCAAAAATGAAATTTAGTTGCCCGCTCTCAAAGTGAAACACATACATGACACACACCTAAACATACTATATACAACATATGTATAGACCCACACCCTACATATACGTAACAAATAAATATTAAATACTGTCCATCTTGAATATATAAGGAAAGGAGGAAGCTATAGTGAATGCTACTACCATATTCAAATTGCAGGAAAGTTAAAAGTGTCTAACGTATCAACTAGACCAGGCATGTCAAACTCGCGATGTCATGTGATGTTGCGCAATGTATCACGACTTTTTCCCCATTGTCGGCAATGGGGTGGGCATGGTTTCAGTATGATGCATCTGGCCCGCGGGCCGGCAGTTTGACATACCTGATCTAGACAGATATATTTAAAACATGGAAAGTAACTAGAAGCCTTGTTTTTTTTTAAATGTGAGATTCATTCAAAATTAAGAAAACCACAAGATGAACTCTGAAGCTCCTCTTACAATTGGGTTATGAATGCTGTCAGAGAGCAATCAGCCCAGCCAAGGGAAGGAGTCAAATAGGGAATTAGCAGCCTGCAATTATGTGATTAAGGGACGCGGTGGCTCAGTGGGTTAGGACGCTGAGCTTGTCGATCAGAAGGTCGGCAGTTTGGCGGGTCGAATCCCGAGTGCCGCGTAACAGAGTGAGCGCCTGTTACTCGTCCCAGCTTCTGCCAACCTAGCAGTTCAAAAGCACGTAAAAATGCAAGTAGAAAAATAGGGACCACTACGGTGGGAAGGTAACAGCATTCCGTGCGCCTTTGGCGTCTAGTCATGCCGGCCACATGACCACGGAGACATCCTCGGACAAGCGCTGGCTCTTCGGCTTTGAAACGGAGATGAGCACCGGCCCCTAGAGTTGGAAACGACTAGCACGCATGTGCGGGGGAACCTTTACCTTTACCTTTAATTATGTGATTGCCATGTTTATTTATTTATTTTTATTTTAATTCCATTTATATCCCGCCCTTCTCCAAAGACTCAGGGCGGCTTACAAGCTTAGCAGTAGCCTTCATTCTATGTATATGCCTGCTTATTAGGGCTTTCACACACACCCTAAGCAGCATTATTACAAAGTCAGCTTAATTGCCCCCAACAATCTGGGTCCTCATTTTACCTACCTCGGAAGGATGGAAGGCTGAGTCAACCTTGAGCCTGGTGGGATGCGAACCTGCACTAATTGCAGGCAGCTGGTGTTACTTAGGGAGGCATTAGCCCACTGCTCCACCAAGGCTCCATAAGAGACCCTAGAGAAAGCAACAAAGATGATCAGGCCTCTAAATCCTATGAAGAATCCCTAAGGAAACTAGTTATGTTTTACTTAACAAAGAGAAGACTGAAGAGATATCAGTCTTCCTCTATTTGAAGGGCTACCACAGGGAAGATATACTCTCCACAGCACCTGGGGTAGGAGAAGAAGCAATGGATGGAAGTTCATCAGAGAGAGATCCCACCTGGAAATAAGGAAGAATTTCCTGACAGTAAGAACTATTATGCAATGGAACAGCTTGCCTCCTGGGTGTTCTTTCACTGGAGAAAAAATTAGACAAACATTTGTCTGAGATGAGGATTCTTGTCTTAAGTAGACCTCCAAGATCCCTTTCAACCCTATTCTTGTCTGGATGGAAGCCTGCTGTTAGTAACTGGTTCATCTTTGCTGCTTGGTGTTTATACACAGCTGCTAATTTCATTAGCCTGTAAGTGTGGATTTTATCCAGGTGAGGTGCTGTTCATCTCTTTATGTTCTTGACCCACTGTTGGATGTCTCTTTCTGTGATGCTGTCTGGTTCCTTTTCTGGGAAATTGCTGTAGTCTCCCCTCTCAAGTCCTGCAGCCACTTTGCATTGGTATTATGTATCATCTCTTTCTCCCATACGTTCTTCCACTACTGTTCAGTTTCTGCTGTTGGCAACTCTGCTTTTACTGTGTTGTTGACCTCAAGTACGGAATATACCTTGGATAGTTCTTTGCAGAAACAGGGCATTTATCTTCTTGTTGTCTGCTGAGTATCCTCTTAGCCTGGTAGCCAGTTCTGCAAGCATTTGTTTATCAGTCTCTAGGGCCTCAGAGGGAGTCTGACTCTTGTATTTTTTCAGTAGTCAAGTCTTATCCTTAATCTTCACACTTTCTGTAATTTCACAAGATGACTAATCTCCTTCTGAATTTTCTTAATCTTAGTCTCTAACCTTGTTTTTTTGACTGGGGTGGTGGTTTATGATGCACTGCTGTTTTTCTTGATTGTATAACCAAACACCTCAAGGTTTGCAGCAGCTATTGTGTATTACCAGTTTACAGGTTTCAGGTATGGTGGTATTAGGAATTGTCCTGAGAGCTTCTATTGCCATCTGTTAACTTACTATGTGATGGTACTTCACTACTGAGCATTGGTAACCAATTTCGAAGATTGTACTCGGTTTATTCATGATCTTATTCTTCATACTGCTGTGTTCTGTATTGGGGGCCTGCCAGAGATATTCCACTGTTAGGTTTTGGATGCATATCATTATTTTTCTGTATCTTCTTGAGGATGTAATGTATAGCTATGCTGAAGAACTAGTTTTTCAATTAGTGTGGATTTACATCTTCTGTCCATGCCTAATTCTATTTTATGCTTCATATATCACCTCCTATTAAATAAAGTGTTGCAAGCCCAGTTCATCAATTCCAGGTTCTCTTGTTTTATCCATGTATGCTTTATCCCAATAGCCCACTTGTCAGATTGTCTTGATCCCAAATATATGACATGGACTTTGTTAATCTGGCTAGCATATAAATTGTCTGGTCTCTCTTAGTTTGTGTTACTGAGATAGGAAGGTGAAGAGTTAGAGAGTTTGCCCAGGGGCCTCTAATGATAAGGTAGGGACCAGCTGAGATTCAAAACCAGGACTCTCATGTCAAAGGATGGCACTCTAACCACTATGCTAGAGATTTGTGATACTCAGATCTAGGTTCCAATAAAGGAATATCTTGTTTTTCCATCTCATTTTTAACATCCAATTATTACTGAGCAGTGGCCCTTAAATTTACCATTCTTCTAATATTTTTACATTATATGTCACAGTGGCCCTAATAACAGGTGTAACTGTCTTGCAGGAAGATAATGAGATCATTAAAATGGAAATCGTAAATTTTCATTGGAAAACAATATGTACTTAGAAAAAATATCTTGTCACTTGAAGCAGAAAGTGCATCTACTTAGGAAGAAAAAATAACAATAAGGGTAAGTTAAAGCATAATAAAATTGCAAGAAATACTTTCTGGGAAAGCATTGCACTACATTAAAGTTATAACAAATATCTCCTATATCCTACTTGCACCTGTATAAATTATACTTAGTATGTAGAAATACTAACATCCATCCTGATTTGTACTGCATTGCATTGCATTATACATAACTATACATATATTATTTTAAGAAAATTGAAGTAGGATTGCAAGAAAATAAACTGTTACATTATAGAATCAAGTGAGCAGATGTAATAATCAGATTAGGTTCCATTGAATACACAAAATGTGTATCTTCTATAATAAAATGTAATTACCAAGTTCTGATCAATCAACAAATCTTTATATTTTAGCTGTTACTCAGTTTTAGCTGGTGAAATAACACCAGTTACAAAAAGGTACATTTTTTGTTCATTATGACCAAATGTTGTGATTAATACTCTGAGATTTACTCAGCCTAGCTTTTCTAATATGTAGACTTTCTAATTTAGAACAGAGATAGATAGGGCTATCAGTAGGGAATTACAGGAAGAGGATTTAGCCTTTTATCTGTCTCTCTCAGAGCCTTCTCTACTTACAGAATTATCTTAAACCCTTCAGCCATACTGCTACTCCCACAATTACTCTGAAGTTTGAATGGTTACTTAAAAGATGACAAATACAAGCTGAACTATTATTAAAAAGATATAATGGACAGGTGAGGTTTTATGAAGAAGTTGGATATCTGACAAAATGCCATGTTCCTTCAGCAGCTAACACACAGTTTGCAAAACTGCTTGATTTCAAACTTGCCCTTGTAATTTTTTATATCATGATTCAAATGTAATTTAATTTAATGCTTAGAAGATACCAAAAATCATTACCATTACAGCTGTTTTAGTTATAATTTATTTAGAATATCCTCTAATTTGGAATTTATATCAAATGAAAATATCCTTGTCCATGCTAATAGTATAATTAACAATTTGTGAATATATATTTTCATGAACATATTATTCAAATGTAAAATTAACAATAAAATTATTCATTGTATGAACATTATCATACTTTATAGATGCATAGTTTTCTAATGAGAACATTTGTAGCTAGAGGATTCAACTTGGTGCTCTCTGAGCTTGGTTGTTCTCTTGCAGATGTTTCATTGGGTAACATCATCAGTGCAGGAAACAGAAAGACCAAAACAGTTCCTTGCCAGCAATGAAAACCAGATAAGCACAGATTAATACCAGGATTAATACTAGACCAAAAATCAAGTAGTAAATAATATCCCAATCAAGGAACTACAAACTCAGACTAACAAACAGAAACAGCCTAATCTAGAAACTACCAAGAACAACACTGACAGGGCAAGCCACTTGTATATAAGGAGAGAGCAAACCCACTCTCTTCTAGCACTGATGATGTTTCCTAGTTGGGCAATGAAATGTCTGCAAGAAAAAAAATCTCACCAATTCCTTTCTGATACTTATTTTCAACTTCACATTGCTTTTAAATGTGTTTTTGACGTTCTTGGTCTGTCTCCATCTGTCTGACTCTCTCTCTCTCTCTCTCTCTCTCTCTCTCTCTCTCTCTCTCTCTCTCTCTCTCTCTCACACACACACACACACACACACACACACACATACACACACACACACACACACACACACACAAATACTAATAGGATCTCAATGAAACTGGCCAAAGTAAAATATCTCTCTCTTTAGCTCATTACAGTACAATTAACTGTAAGAATCTTTGGTATGGCACCACAAACCTCTGTTAGTAATCTAAAATTCAATTATGATCACATAGATGAATATGTGAATATATATATATATATATATATATATATATATATATATATATATATATATATATATATATATATATATATATATATATATATTTGTTTGTTTTCTGAGGTTTTCGCGGGTGCCTGTATGTGGATCCTTGGTTTTTCGGGTTTTTCCCCGCGTAGAACTAAAGGTGTAGGCGCAACGTTTCGACGAAATCCCATCCGTCATCATCAGGCTAGTGGTTTCTGCTTCCTTCTTCTGGGAGAAGTATGTGGCTGTTTGTTTTTCTTTTTTAAACTGCCAGAGGGGGTGTGTTCCGTGAGTGGAAGTGTGCTGATTGGGTGGGGATTATGTGTGTTCTGATTGGGTGGGAGTGTGTTTTGAATGGTGGGGGTGTTCTGATTGGGTGGGGGTGTGTTTTGAGTGGATGGGCTGGTCTCAGCTGCCAGCCTTAGACCTGAGCTGGTGAGTTGTGCTGTTTTTGTTTGCCTTCGTGTTTGTGGTGGTGCCATGTTTTTATAGTGGGTGTCAGTTTGCTTATTATGTGGTTTGGAGGGGTTTAAAGTGGCTGATGTTGCAGCTGTAGTTAGGTTTCTGTCCTGTGGTTGTGCCTCCCCATCATTGTGGGTTCGGATTTGCTTTTTGAATAGTTGTGTGGTGGTGATGTCATGTGATGTTATCATGAGTTTGGGTCTGGTATCATTCTTGGTGGTTGGGACTCGTCTGTCAATCAAGGCGGGTTTCCAAATAGCTGGTAGGCGAGAGGTATCATCTCGTTTGTTCATGCTGTGGGGGCGTTTTTCTATCTCAATGGCTTCTCTGATTATTCTGTTGTTAAAATGTTCAATTTTGGCGATAGTTTTGGTTTTTTTAAAATCAATTTCATGTCCCGTGGCTTCAAAGTGTTGGACCAGGGATGAAGTTTGTTCTCCCTTTCTGAGTGAGTTTTTGTGCTCTTCAATGCGTGCACTTATTCTTCTGTTGGTCTGTCCGATGTATGTGGTGGGGCAGGTGGTGCATGGGATTTCGTATACTCCTTGGTTTTCTAACCCAATTATGTCCTTGGAGTTTCTTAGAAAAATCCAACCACAAACCCAAACTCTGGCTCAGATATGTAGATGACACCTTTGTAATCTGGCCACATGGCAAAGAAAAACTGGATGACTTCCTCACACACCTCAATAGCCTACACCCCAAAATACAATTCACCATGGAAACAGAAGCTAACAACCAACTTCCCTTCCTTGATGTTTTAGTCTACAAGAAATCCAACGGCTCCCTAGGACACACTATCTACCATAAAAAAATGCACACAAACCGCTATCTGAATGCACTCTCACACCACCACCCAGCACAGATCAACTCCGTAGCCAAGACACTCATCTCCAGAACAAAACAACTAGCTGACAAACAACACCTAAAAACCGAACTACACAACCTCACTAATGTACTAACAGCCAATGGATTCCAAAGAAACATGATTACCAACTTAATCCGAAGAGAGATACCCACAAAAACCCAAGACAGAGAACAAGAAAAAGGCAAAGCCCTCCTCCCATACTTAAAAGGGACCACAGACAGAATCAGCGAAGTCCTCCAAAAACACAACATCAAAACAGCATTCTACACAGACAGAAAAGTATCCACCATCCTAAGAAACCCCAAGGACATAATTGGGTTAGAAAACCAAGGAGTATACGAAATCCCATGCACCACCTGCCCCACCACATACATCGGACAGACCAACAGAAGAATAAGTGCACGCATTGAAGAGCACAAAAACTCACTCAGAAAGGGAGAACAAACTTCATCCCTGGTCCAACACTTTGAAGCCACAGGACATGAAATTGATTTTAAAAAAACCAAAACTATCGCCAAAATTGAACATTTTAACAACAGAATAATCAGAGAAGCCATTGAGATAGAAAAACGCCCCCACAGCATGAACAAACGAGATGATACCTCTCGCCTACCAGCTATTTGGAAACCCGCCTTGATTGACAGACGAGTCCCAACCACCAAGAATGATACCAGACCCAAACTCATGATAACATCACATGACATCACCACCACACAACTATTCAAAAAGCAAATCCGAACCCACAATGATGGGGAGGCACAACCACAGGACAGAAACCTAACTACAGCTGCAACATCAGCCACTTTAAACCCCTCCAAACCACATAATAAGCAAACTGACACCCACTATAAAAACATGGCACCACCACAAACACGAAGGCAAACAAAAACAGCACAACTCACCAGCTCAGGTCTAAGGCTGGCAGCTGAGACCAGCCCATCCACTCAAAACACACCCCCACCCAATCAGAACACCCCCACCATTCAAAACACACTCCCACCCAATCAGAACACACATAATCCCCACCCAATCAGCACACTTCCACTCACGGAACACACCCCCTCTGGCAGTTTAAAAAAGAAAAACAAACAGCCACATACTTCTCCCAGAAGAAGGAAGCAAAAACCACTAGCCTGATGATGACGGATGGGATTTCGTCGAAACGTTGCGCCTACACCTTTAGTTCTACGCGGGGAAAAACCCGAAAAACCAAGGATCCATATATATATATATATATATATATATATATATATATATATATATATATATATATATGTGTGTGTGTGTGTGTGTGTGTGTGTGTGTGTGTGTGTGTGTGTGTGAGCGCCTGTTACTCGTCCCAGGTTCTGCCAACCTAGCAGTTTGAAAGCACGTAAAAAATGCAAGTAGAAAAATAGGGACCACTACGGTGGGAAGGTAACAGCGTTCCGTGCGCCTTTGGCGTCTAGTCATGCCGGCCACATGACCACGGAGACGTCCTCGGACAAGCGCTGGCTCTTCGGCTTTGAAACGGAGATGAGCACCGGCCCCTAGAGTCGGAAACGACTAGCACGCATGTGCGGGGGAACCTTTACCTTTTTATATATATACACATACATACATACATACACACACACACACACACACACACACACACACACACACATATTTGCAAAGAGAGGCTAATCCAAGTCAATGCAGTTCTTTGTTCAGTAACTTTATATATATTTTTGTTTCTGTTCTTCTCTGTATTCATTAAAAAAAAAAGTAAGGTCCCGTCAAGGTTCTATTTGCACTAAAGATTGTAATTCTTAAAAACTAATAAAATGTTAAGAAAAACTCCATGCTTTTTCATTTTACTATCATTACATCTTTAATTTTAAAATTCTATATGCAGTACTAGCTTCCAAAAATGAACCAGAAAAATTACTTCATGTACTGTTAATTGCAATGCCATTTAAATTAGAAGCCAATCGAGTAATATATAGAATTGAATGAAATTGTTAGTCATATATGCATACACATAAAAAATTCTCTTTTTATGACAACATTTATCAGGAAAACCTATTTCCCCATCTTTCAAGTATCTAAAAGTTATTTAATCCCTTAGCAAAGGAAAACCATCTCAAAATGTTTATCACTTCTAAATAAGAAGATCATTATAACTACAGTTATGAATTCTGATATGTTTTTAAAATGATATTTGTTAATGTTATTTTAATTGTTCCTCTCCCTATGAATATATTTAAATGCAGTCAAAAGGCATGAAAGATTCAATCTGATATTTTTCTGATTACATTGCTAATTACATAGTTACTTTTTTTTTAAAAAAAATGGCATTCTTCAATCGTAATACAAATAGACCTAGATTCAGAATTGCTTGAAAGAAGGTCAATATTTACCTGTTGTAAAATAGCACAATGTTACGCTATGGTATATTGGATATCCACTAAAACAAGCTGACAAAATCATTGTCTTAACAGCATCACTTTGTGTTAAGAGTATCACTTCGTATTAAGAGCATCACTTCATATTAAGGGCATCATTCATACCCCATTCTCTCCAAGTTGAGACTTTCACCAAGTTATTCTTGCTTTCAGATCACCAACAGATCTTAGCATTAAATGTAATTACCTCAGTCTATAAATATTTGTGGAAGTAAATTCTGTTACACTTTCACAACATTTCTTATTCCAATTGTTTTCATTTTTAAAAAATTCTAACCCAGTTAAAAATTCTAACTATATGATTAGAAAGGTAAGACAAAATTATTATATTTTTCTTGTTTTCAAATTGCAACAATAAACAGAAATGACAAATGATAATGGGACTGTTTATTAAAGCTGAAGAGATTATATGAGAAATGCTAAAAGAAACATCTATGCCAATAACAAAGATTATGTTGAATGTTAGTTTATGATAGGTTGTAATGCTAAAGTATCTGAGGGGGGGAAAACTGGATAATGAAAAAACCAAATTTAGAAAGATTGGAAATAGAAGACAGAATAAGTTCAATAAGGGAAGTCTACTATTTGCATTAATAAACCAGTTTTTTAAAAGGCTCTTGGGAACATTTTATGCAAGATTGAGTTCAGTTGAAGTAAAGTGACACATACAGTACCTTATCATGCATGATGAATGTAGAATGCAAGATGTACTATTTTTGCTTTTTTTTTAACTGAGAAAAATTACTAGGAGCACAACAGAAATGAAACTTATGTCTGAACGTGTTTCCCAAAAAATCTGTCTCATGAGCTCAAAGTTGAAAAGTAGAGCTTTTGAAAGATCTGTTTTGCTTGCTTCCCATATATGAGGCTTTCAAAATACTGTACATTCTTGTGCTTGGTGCTCTATAAGTTTTTATTACCATCATGGAGGACAAGGAAGGTAATTTCAAAGAAAGCTTTGTAAAACTTAATTCAGTCTGGTTTTGTTATATGCAGAAATATCTTCAGAATAACAACAACAACAACTTAGATTTACACTTTCCACAAAATGGAAAATTTATTCCATTCCTAGCTAAGTCTTTTAAAAATAAGGTTCCTGCAGTTTTGGAGTTTTCTTTTTAATTTTTGTTTGAATTCTTTTTCTTTTGGGATTTTTGTTCTTCAATGGGAGCTAAAGTGATCTTTGGGTTTTTTTTCGCCTGCATCCTTAAAGGTAGAATAGTTATCTTCAAATTTAACATTCAGCGTCAGCTGATGGTAGCTAGCACTACATTTCTATTTTTTCCTTCAGGCAGTTGTGTTTCTCCTAAAGTAGTTTTTCCCCCCTCTGCTATTGGTTTATGAAAAGAGGTTAATGTACATGCACAAAAAAGAAAGATCTGCTTTGCAAACCATACTGTATAAGACAAGAATTCCTCCCTAAACATAACAAAGTAGCCTGGTATTCTGCTATATTTGGCACACTTGTTTCAAGTGCTTTCCCCAGATGTCTGTGTTCCTGTGAGGTTGTAAGCAAACAAAATCAGCTTTGGAAATCATCTGTGCACTGCAGAGTTGAAGTATCAAAATGTGTAAGGTGGTGGTGTAAAACTGTGATGCAAACTGTGTCCCATTTAGAGGTGAATATGAAGCACAATGTTCAAATAGTGCAGGACCCACACTGACTTCATATTCATCATATTGCAGGTTTTAACCCTCTCTGGGATGCTACTGCATGTGCAGAGAGGGATTCAGGATTTCATTCACACTGAATTTCACCAGAAGTAAATTGCAGCGTAAATGCAACACTTCAGTATTTCTTTAATAAATTGAACATTATAGAAGCAGTTGGAGTCAACCACAATTTAAAATTTAAAATTCTTTGAAGGAAATGTAATACCTATCCCTTCATTCAAAGCTTTTTATTTGACTGACCATTCTTTAATATGGTTCAACATGAGAGATCAGAGTTGTTCTTAACTCCTCTTTTAGCTTTCAAGATGGTGGATCAGGGTAATCACTCTGGACCATTCTCATAATTGTACATCATCATTATAATATATCCAAATTAAATTATAACTTCTTTTGGAAATCAAGCTTCACATATTGGATAATAAAATAATTCACTTGTCAAATGTTTAAAGGGACCATATAATGCTACTTTTCTTCCTTTCTGGAGGTATTATACAATTCAAGCATACTATTGTAAAAAATAAAATAAAGGCACCTTCCGATAAGGCATTTAAAACTATTATACTATTTTAAGTAATGTTCTTATTCAGATAAATGTTTTCATTATCACTATTGATACAGAGTAGTAATGTATTACAACATGAAGTTACTGGACAATATTATGCTTTCTCTGTGGCTGCATAGCATAGAATATGGTAGATTTCATAAGTTGTTATCTAGCACAAAGGCTTCATATGAATAGGTTTCATCCTGTTGTAGTAGCAAAAATGAAATCTTAGTGTAAATATTTCATGCCTGAATTTTTCTTCAAACAGTGAAATAATATAATTACAGAATTAAATTTAAATTCCCAAACAATGACAACAGCTTATCTGGATAGAAGACATAAAGGAGTAACAATTGCATTTGATTTACACTTTTGTAATAACTTACAGGTGGAAGATTTGACCCATTACTTATTACATTGCAAAGTGTATCTCAAAGCCAGAACTAGATTCATCACACCCTGGTTAATCCAATTAAACTGCTCTACTTTAAAAAACCCACTTTTGATTCCACGATGAAGGCAAATAGGTAATGAAACAATGTGCATTGTTGCAAAGGCTACAAGGAAGATATGAAAGTGTACTCAGACAAATAGTACTGTTAATATTAGAGAGGATGTACTGAACTGATATGATTGCTGAATTTTATACGTATTTTGCTAAAACCTATGGTTGAAAATAAATGTTTTAGTAATAAAAAATTAGATTTGTATTTTACTATATGCATGTTTTAAAAATTAAATATTAGTTGCTAACTTAATGAAACAATATAATACTGAAGAGAAGTACAAAGACAAGAAATAGTTTGTTGAATCATTTCCTAATTACAAAAGTGCTGCTTCAAACCTATGAATTAAACTGAACCTAAGTTGTACATAGCTCCAAATATGGCATTTCAAAGAGTAGTGTGAAAGGATAAACCTTTTCTAAAGGCCTCATACGGAACAATGGAACCCTGTTTGTGGCACCCATAGCCACAAATGGGTGGAACTGAAAAGTGTAGGGATTGTGGGTTATCTATCTATCTATCTATCTATCTATCTATCTATCTATCTATCTATCTATCTATCTATCTATCTATCCTTCCTTTGTTTTTATTACTGGGAAATTCTTGAGGGACAAAATGGTATGTTAAGAGTTGGAGTATCTTAAGGGACATCTTCTTGCTCTGAATCAGGATAATATGCCACAATAACTCCAGCCTAATTCCTGCACTTTTCAACAATATCATGTAGTCCCTAGGCTAAAAAGCTTGCATATTTCTGGTCTAGAGCATCATGTGAAGACTTATAATTAAGCGTTTTGTTTATGCTTGCTAATTTTCAACTGCATGGACACTGTACCTTAAATATGTTGAATGCAATGCAGCAACACGTTTATTTTATATTATTGATTTTCTTGAAGGAAGTTTTATTGAAATTTGAGCATCAAAATTATATGTCACATACATATATTAGGAAAAAAGAGCTGGAGAGGGGGAAACTTTCTTTCAGAATATACTATCCCATATTTTATATACTTACTATAACAGCCTTTTGTAGTTTTACAAAATATTTATCTGTTCTATTATGTGAAATGCAAAGCAATATAATCCAATCAGCAGGTACAAACATATTATTTATTGAGACTATAAAGTACAATATTGTGAAGAAAAAAGTTTTCTTCCGGGTGAGGTTCAAGGTGTTAGTAATGACCTACAAAGCCCTACATGGCATGGGTCCGGAATACCTTGGGGAGCACCTGCGGCCGGCGTCAACTTCCCTCTGACCAGTACGCTCCCACAGAGAGGGCCTCCTCAGGGTGCCACCGGTCAAAGAATGCCGACTGGTGGCCCCCAGGGGGAGGGCGTTCTCTGTGGGTGCACCGGATCTTTGGAACCATCTTCCGGTCGAGCTCCGTATGGCGCCCGATCTCCGCTCCTTCCGGCGCGATCTTAAAACCCATCTCTTTGAACAAGCTGGCCTGGCCTGATGGGATGGGGTTGGATTTTATAAATGGATTTTAACTGTTAATCTGTATTAATTTATTATGGGCACTGTTTAATTACTTTTTAATTTTTAATTTTTGTATCTTGTTTTTATGTATTGCCCTGTTCACCGCCCTGAGTCCTTCGGGAGAAGGGCGGTATACAAATTAAATTAATAAATAATAAATTAATAAAAAGCCTGATTAATTATAACACTGCAATATAAATAATGTTTACAAACCCCAATGACTGAGTTCCTACAAACTAGATACATTAGGTAGATAAAGTGTTATTTCAGCTGCTATATCTAGGACAAGATAGTGTGCATAAGCACCGTTGAGCTCAAAAAACACTTTTATTACTAAATAAGACATAATATGCAATATTCTTGAATATTGTTTTTTGCCCCGTAATAGGTTTTTTCAGGTGACAACTAGAATTATTGTTGTAGTAGTAATATATGGTGCTGTTACAGTAGCCAGGAGCTCACAATGCTATTACAGAGTAGTAGTTTGGCTTACCAAGCTACCAGCCCTGTTATAGAATGCACGTGTGCACTTCCCAAGCCACAGAAAGGTGAGCTGGCTACGCACCAGAGAGAAAGATGAGTGGCTCTTCCTGCAGCATCACCCAAGATCTGCTCCCTTCCTGGAGATGCCTTACAAGCGGGCACTGCAACGGGGAAGATTCAGAGCCATCAGGAATCTAACTGCCTGCAAAGAGCACCAGCTCGTCTCACCACTGAAGAGGTCCCTATCTAGCTACTTGCATAGTATATGCTTTTGAACTGTTAGGTGGACAGAAGGTGAGGCAAGTGACAGAAGCTCACCTTGCAATGCAGAGCTAGGGCTCAAACTGCTGCAGCTGAGACCACCTCCAGCATCATTAAGCCACTGAGCCACCTCTTAGTAACTATACTGAAAATTAGAAATAGATTAATTAAATAAACTATTACATTTATTAATGTAATGATTCTATTAAATTGCACATCTAATACACAGTATTATATAATGATTTAGGGACAAATATCTGGATAATAGTTAGGAATGTTGTTTCTATAAGGTCTGTGACTTCTGAGTCACATCATTTCCAAAATAACTAAAGGAGAAGTTTGCATGTAGTAGACCTTAAAAGAAAATACATAACATTGTTTCTGCCTATTAAATATATCTGTTGAATAAGAATGTGACAGAATTATAAATAATATTTTCCACAATGAAAATAAGATTTTAATGAACAGTTAATAAAAACATAGATAATTGTAAGTGATATCTTACACATATTCAGTATCCCAGAGCAGTCGTGTATATTACAAAGTGGCAGAGTGTGATCAATCTCTGTGAAAAATTAGCACAGCAGTATTGTGCCCGGAAGACCTCCAAACAAAAAGGGCCTTAATCATTGTCATGTTCATCAAAACTAGAACTCTGTTTCAGAACAATCTCTGAATATTCTGCATTATCCAAAATTCAGATAAACACATTTGCTTGTCTTCTTGCAAATGAGTAAACAAAAAAACAGCCTCTGTGTGAACCATTACAAACACTACATTTTTATTATAGCTCTAAGTAATATTTTCTACAGAGAGTTACCATTTTCAGATTAACTATTCTCTCTGCTTTTGAAAACTTAAATACTGACAATGTACAATAATGTTCATAAAGCAGAGCAGGACTTGAATATTAAAGAAAAGATTTAAAAATCTGCCATCTGCTCAAACACATCCGTTTTCATGTTTCAATGAAGAAGTATTTTTCAACTGGAAAACAGAAAGCAGACATTTTTGAAGCATCAACTGAAGATTTCATTGTCATTGTTTGTTTGCTTGTATCTCTGAAGATAATTTTTAACTCTTCTAAAGCCTCTAAATGTGACTCTTATTAACTGTACAACAGCTGTTGGCAAAATAAAATAAATAACAAAATAACCGTACTGATTAAATAAGACTTCATTCTGAATTTATGTAAGAAATCTTATAAGAAAGATTATTCTGCCATTGAGAATAACACTTAATAAATTAGTGAATTATAAATTTACTTCCAGACATCCGATTAAAAAGTAGAAAAATTATTTTAGTTTTTGTAACTGCTCAGTTAAAATATTAATTATATTGATGCAGGCAGTGGCATAGCCATAAAATCTCATTAAAAGGTGAGAACAGAGAAGAGTTCTGCCCATAAGCAGACACTTTTTCCAAAATTTCATAGGTCAATTTCTTTCCCTAAAGAGTCAATAAAATTTAAATTAATGAGTGAAAAGCAACAATTTCATAATGTCATAGTTACTTGCCTGAAAGTAACTATAGTTACCTGGACTGAAAGAACTAGAAAAAGCCATCAGACAAAAACATGAATACACGTTGTAAAGGACTATGTGGGGGAAGGGTCATACTAGCTGTGTACAATCACAAATGCCTGGACTTCCTGGATTCCCGGCCAACAGGGAATCAGTTGTCTTTGATGGGAAACTGTCACTTGTGCTGTTTTTACTATTAAAAATAACGACGTAAATGCGAAATGGATTTGTTCATAAAGTCAATTTAATATGCATTCTGTTACCTGCCTTCACAATGGGTTTTAATACTCAAAAACTGCAAACCTGGAGAGCTTAAATGATGACTTCTGTGAATTTGCACTTTTGAAAGTTTGGCATAACAGAAGCCAACACTGCTGATTTGCTGCTGATTTTCCCCTTGCTTCAATATAGTAATAAAACAGTAATATCTCTCATGAATAAGAAGTGATGAACTTGCTAATGATTCTGCAGGGAAATTAAAAACTTCATGTTCTTTATGCTAAATCAACCATCATGGTTCATGTATAAGATAATAATATTCAGCTATCTACAAAAATAACTAATATTTAAAATGACATCCACAAAGATTCCTTTAGCTTTATTGGAAATCTGCAAAATAGTTATAAGTAGATTGGTCTTTACGTATTTCTATCTTTCCATACCTATTTATATACAGTAGTTCACTGACTTGTTAAACATAAAATGAGAGCAAACCCCACTCCTTACTAGCACTGATGATGTTACCTAGTTTGGTAGTGAAATGTCTGCAAGAAAACAACCAAGCTCAGAGAGCACCTTCAGTTCTATTCTGAGCTACAAATATTTTCTTCTACTGTTATTGTTGGGAAAGGTTTTAGATATTGATATGGAAAAGGAAAATCAATGTTACTGAAATCACCAAAATCTTTTGGTTCTTTTTTACTAAATACTCAGTGGTGGGATTCAGCCAGTTCACACCATTTTGGCAGAACCAGTAGCTAATTTTTTGTTGCCCAGGCCCAGAATGGACTTCCAGAAGCAGCATTCACACAGAAAACCGGTTGTTCACATATTTGAATCCTACCACTGTAAATACTATTTCCATACGAATGTTAATATTTATTTCACTTCTTTTATTAATGCAAGAACTGAAAAAAATATCAAATTATGAACTGCATTTAATTAATTTAAAGTAATTGAATATGACTGAGAACCTTAGTAAAACAAAGATGGAAACAAAGTCAATGGAACCAACACCATGGAAGAGGACAGTTTTCCTGCCTGAGCAGGGAGTTGGACTAGAACAGGGGTCTCCAATCCCTGATCCATGGACCAGTACATACGCAGCATGTCAACAAACAATCTGCACAAACAAGGAAAGCCCCATCCACGGGATGCAGGTAACACACTAAACCATGCCCCCTCCAGTCCACGGAAAAACCTCTCCACATAAGTGATCCCTGGTGCCCAAAAGGTTGGGGACCTCTGGACTAGAAGACCTCCAAGGTCCCTTCTGCTATTCTATTCTATTCTATTCTATTCTATTCTATTCTATTCTATTCTATTCTATTCTATTCTATTCTATTCTATGCTATTATACTCTACTCTACTCTACTCTATTCTACTCTACTCTACTCTACTCTATTTACTTTTATTAACATAAAAGGTTACCTATTTTGAGCAGACTGATATCATTTCTAATGTAAATATATACTGTAGCTGTTCTATAGGGAAAATAGTCTGAAAGTTCAACTTTAAAATAAGTTGAAAATAAGCTAACTAATGTCAGATATTTGCAATATTTTTATTTACTACTTTGCATTGACAAAGTTTCTCATTTATTTAAAAACTGACTAAATTTAACACAAATGCATAGACACATTAAACAAATATAACTCAGTTAAACACATACATTGTGCAATTATGCTTCAAATATCCACATACAAACTCCACTGCATATCCTTCTATATGCCCAAACTTATCTCTGCCTACCCAAACACAAGATCAAACAACAAAAGAAGCTTCTGAGTAGAAACAATTCCCAATTCCTGCACTGTTTGAACATCTTACAAGAACTCAGCACTTGTCCAAAGTTGACTCAGAAGAAAGAAGCAACGTATAGAGAGGGGATGTCATATACAGATGGACCAATTTTTTACCAGTGGTTTTTAATTTGGGGTAATTACTTCCAAGGAGATAATTTAGGCATATCCTGGGTGTAATAGAGCAATTTATAATTGCTTGTTGTGAATTGAGAATCCAGTTTGGGATTGCCACTGCTGAGATGCTTGTGTAAAACAATAGAATCTTTCTCTCCTCGCTCCCCCCCTCTCTGTTTGTGTGTGTGTGTGTGTGTGTGAGTAATGACATTATTTGAAGCCAGGAAATGCATAATAATTCAAGAATTTAACAATTCAATTTTACACCGTACATAGAAAACAAGTAAGAAAGAAAAGAAAGGAAGAAAAAAAAGCAAAAAGCAAATAGTTATTCTTTTTTAAACTATAGGAGTACTGTCCATAAAGTGGGCCATGGCTTTTGTGTATTTATTCCCAATAATTCCTAGTAAATATTCATAATTTACAATCTCACACCCCTTCATGGATTACTGCCTTGTCGTGGAGAAGGGGCTTGCGTAATTCAATGAAGCTATGAGCTATGCCGTGCAGGGCCACCCAAGACGGACAGGTCATAGCAGAGAGCTCTGACAAAACGTGATCCACTGGAGAAGGAAATGGCAACCCACTCCAGTATCTTTGCCATGAAAACCCTATGGACAGTACCAAAAGGCAAAATGATATGACGCTGGAAGATGAGCCCCTCAGGTCGGAAGGCGTCCAATATGCTACTGGGGAAGAGCAGAGGGCTAGTACTAGTAGCGCCAGAAAGAATGAAGCGACTGGGCCAAAGCCGAAAGGACACTCAGCTGTGGATGTATCTGGTGGTGAAAGGAAAGTCCGATGCTGTAAAGATTTTTTCTCCATAGGAACCTGGAATGTAAGATCCATGAATCAAGGAAAGCTGGACGTGGTCAAACAAGAGATGACAAGATTGAACATCGACATCTTAGGTATCAGCGAACTAAAATGGACAGGAATGGGTGAATTTAATTCAGATGACCATCAGGTATACTACTGTGGGCAAGAATCCCTCAGAAGAAATGGAGTAGCCTTCATAGTCAATAAAAGAGTAGGAAAAGCAGTACTGGGATACAATCCCCCAAATGACAGAATGATCTCATTTCAAATCCAAGGCAAACCATTCAATATCACAGTAGTCCAAGTCTATGCCCCAACCACCAGTGCTGAAGAGGATGAAATTGACCGGTTCTATGAAGCCCTACAGCACCTTATAGAACTAACACCAAAAAATGATGTCCTTATCATCATGGGGGATTGGAATGCTAAAGTAGGAAGCCAAAAGATAACAGGAATAACAGGCAACTTTGGCCTTGGAGTACAAAATGAAGCAGGGCACAGGCTGACAGAATTTTGTCAAGAGAATACGATGGTCATAGCAAACACTCTTTTCCAACAACCCAAGAGATGGCTCTACACATGGACATCACCAGATGGTCAACACAGAAATCAGATTGACTATGTGCTCTGCAGCCAAAGATGGAGAAGCTCTATACAGTCGGTAAAAACAAGACCAGGAGCTGACTGTGGCTCAGACCATGAGCTTCTCCTTGCAAAGTTTAGGCTTAAACTGAAGAAAGTAGGGAAAAGCACTAGGCCACTCAGGTATGAATTAAATCATATCCCTGTTGAATATACAGTAGAGGTGACAAATAGATTTAAGGAATTAGATCTGATAGACAGAGTGCCTGAAGAACTATGGACAGAGGTTCGCGACATTGTACAACAGGTAGCAACCAAAACCATCCCAAAGAAAAAGAAATGCAAGAAAGCAAAATGGCTGTCTGAGAAAGCTTTGCAAATAGCTGAGGAAAGGAGGGAAGCGAAAGGCAAGGGAGAAAAAGAAAGATACGCCCAATTGAATGCAGAATTCCAGAGAATAGCTAGAAGAGATAAGAATGCCTTCTTAAATGAACAGTGCAAAGAAATAGAAGAAAACAATAGAATAGGGAGGACCAGAGATCTTTTCAAGAAAATTGGAGAAATGAAGGGAACGTTTAATGCAAAAATGGGCATGATAAAGGACCAAAATGGCAGGGATCTAACAGAGGCAGAAGAGATTAAGAAGAGATGGCAAAATTACACAGAAGAACTATACAAGAATGAGCTTAACGTCCCTGATAATCACAATGAGGTGGTCACTGACCTTGAGCCAGACATCCTAGAATGTGAAGTGAAGTGGGCCTTAGAAAAGCTGAGCAACAACAAAGCTAGTGGAGGTGACAGTATTCCAGCTGAGCTATTCAAAATCTTAAAAGACAGTGCAGTAAAAGTGCTACACTCAATTTGCCAGCAAATTTGGAAAACTCAACAGTGGCCACAGGATTGGAAAAGATCAGTTTACATTCCAATTCCAAAGAAAGGCAGTGCCAAAGAATGTTCAAACTATCGCACCATTGCACTCATTTCTCATGCTAGTAAAGTCATGCTTAAAATCCTACAAGCTAGACTTCAGCAGTATGTGGATCGAGAACTACCAGAAGTACAGGCAGGATTTCGAAGAGGCAGAGGAACTAGAGATCAAATTGCCAACATACGCTGGATCATGGAGAAAGCTAGGGAGTTCCAGAAAAACATCTACTTCTGCTTCATTGACTATGCTAAAGCATTTGATTGTGTGGATCACAACAAACTGGCAAGTTCTTAAAGGGATGGGAGTACCAGACCATCTTATTTGTCTCTTGAGAAACCTATATGCGGGTCAAGAAGCAACAGTGAGAACTGGACACGGAACCACTGATTGGTTCAAAATTGGGAAAGGAGTCCGGCAAGGCTGTATACTGTCGCCCTGCCTATTTAACTTATATGCAGAGCACATCATGAGAAAGGCAGGGCTAGATGAATCAAAAGTTGGAATTAAGATTGCCGGAAGAAATATCAACAACCTAAGATACGCAGATGATACCACTCTAATGGCAGAAAGTGAAGAAGAACTAAAGAGCCTCTTGTTGCAGGTGAAGAAGGAGAGTGCAAAAGTTGGGTTGAAACTTAACATTAAGAAAACCAAGATCATGGCATCTGGCCCTCTCAATTGCTGGCAAATAGATGGGGATGAAATTAAAAGACGCTTGCTCCTGGGGAGGAAAGCCATGGCAAATCTAGACAGCACACTAAAAAGCAGAGACATCACCCTGTCAACAAAAGTTCGTATAGTCAAGGCTATGGTCTTCCCAGTTGCAATGTATGGCAGTGAAAGCTGGACCATAAGAAAGGCTGAGCGCCAAAGAATTGAGGCCTTTGAACTGTGGTGCTGGAGAAGACTCCTGCGAGTCCCTTGGACTGCAAGGCGATCAAACCGGTCAGTCCTACAGGAGATCAATCCTGACTGCTCTTTAGAAGGCCAGATCCTGAAGCTAAAACTTAAGTACTTTGGCCACCTAATGAGAAGGAAGGACTCACTGGAGAAGAGTCTAATGCTGGGAAAGATCGAGGGCAATAGAAGAAGGGGACGACAGAGAATGAGGTGGCTGGATGGAGTCACTGAAGCAGTAGGAGTGAGCTTAAATGGACTCCAGAAGATGGTAGAGGACAGGAAGGCCTGGAGGAATGTTGTCCATAGGGTCGCGATGGGTCGGACACGACTTCGCAGCTAACAACAACAAATAACTTTTTAAAATTACTTACCTCAGAATATAAGTAAACAAAAGAAGTCCTTTTGTTTGCATGAATTGACACGACTCCTGATATGGTCCTGAATCACTCTTTCGGATCGCATAATAGGAGACACATCAATATATTTCAAGAATTTTTTAAAAAAATATTGAAAGCTTTAATAACACCAGTAAGAGAAAATGCAATCTAAACTAAGAAAGAAAAGAAATAAAAAAGAAAATTAATGGTGTACAAAAAGAGAAAGGAAAAAATATATAAAGTAGCTTTCAATCTTAATCACAAATTCAAGCAAGTTCATCCCCCCTGTAAGATTACATGCAAGTATCTCTTCTTCCCATAACCCAGCACTTATTCTTAAGCAAATCTGTTAAACATTAACATTTCAGTCTTGGTGTCAGCAAATAGTATGTAAAGGAACCTCAGATTTATACAAACATGTCTTATTATAGCCTTGATCAACAAATAAAAACTCACTCTTTTGCTGCTAACAATTTTAATCCTTATTTCATTCAGATGCTGTTATAGGATTTCATTTCTCTTTCATTGTTATTTTCCCATCTCAAGGATTTCTTCAAGACTTTCAACAAATTTCTTTTGTAAGTCCAGTAAACAGTCCTTATGCAGACTAGTGTCTACTTTAGATGTTTTCTCTTCTTATTTTCCAGCACTTCTGCAAATTCTTTTTTGATATTTCTGCATTAAGCAAAATTGTTTCATCTCTTTATCTTGTAAAATTGTCCAAGATGTTTTCTTTTAAATCATCAATTTCTTCTATAATATGTTTAGGACATAATCTGTTCATAGAAGCATGCATCATAGCTGAGATTGAAACAGCTATTTTTTGACTCCATCTCCTGAAGAATTTGAAAACTCAAAGTATTTTCTGCCATTTTACATGTGCCAATGTGAACCAAAGTCAGAAAAGAGAGTTTTCAGTTTCTGAATCAGAAAGACTCAAATTACTGTTTTAATATTGATTGGTTTAGATAGACTAAACAAATTGATTCTCACAAATGTGTTCATTCAATCTTATAGCAAAAGTCCTAATATTCCATTATTGCCAGTTTGTTTAGTTGCTTAATTCATTTATAACTTTCCTACATCTGATTCTTGTTTAGGCTTTTGCTGTTTATTTCTAATTTTTAAAATTCTTAAGCTTATAGCTAATTTTTCTTTTATTTAAGAATGAAGAAAATTCACCAGGTGGTTTTTCAACCATTATTTTGAAGATCTCTAAAGTCCTTAAGGTATCTGAATAATTTCTGAAATGATTAGAAAGTGGGTGAATAAACCCAGAGTCCTTTAAAAGGATCCACTGTGCTTGAGAGTGTGTTGGTTCTCTTCATCTCCCTGTACTCAAACAGTCTTAGAATCTTAGACTAGAATAGAGCTGGAAGGGACGTTGAAGGTCTTCTGATCCAGCCACCTGCTCAGTCTCCCCATGAAAAACAGTTTTTTGAGGGTACAAGTGGCAATCTCCTCTCCTCTCCTCTCCTTATCTGTGAGTCCAATCTATTCACCAGTCCTTCACTCTTAGCCATGGTCATTATTTCTGTTCATTTGGAGATATCTTAGCTTGTCCTTCCTTATCCAGAGTCCAATATATTTCAAGAATATGAGTAGTTTTTTTACTGTGCTCAGTTTGGGCAGCCGCAAACAGTAGAAAATGTAATACAGGTAGTGCTAGACTTATTGAGCCCAAAATTTCTGTTAAGTGGCAGTTGTTAAGTGAGTTTTGCCCCATTTTGCAAACTTTTTGCCACTGTTGTTAAGTGAATCATGCAATAATTAAACAAATGTCTTCCCCTATTGACTTTGCTTGTGGGAAGTCAGCCAGAAAGTTTACAAATGGTGATCATATGGTCCACAATCAGGCCCCTTCAATCTACATCTGGGAAGAGGGCCTATTTCATTTAATTTTACATTATAGGCTTGAATTATGGAATGTTGAGTTAAATGAATATTGAGTTAAATTTATGGCTAAGTAAAGCATGCAACCATGTGTGAATAATTTAACACTAAGCAGATAATACTGTGAGAACGTAACAGATCCCTTTGATGGGATAAGTATACAGGTAGTCACAGTTTTGAGCAGCAATCATAAATCTTTTTTCAGCACCATTATGATTTTGAATGGTCACTGAATGAGTGATTGGCAATCACTCATTTAAGTATTTGCCAATCACTCATTCAGTGACCATTCAAAGTTACAAATGGTGCTGAAATGACATGAAATGATTCATGACAATCATGAAGCAACATGCAATGCAATCTGTGCAGTGCAACCTATGATTCATTTATTTGAGATTTTGTCTGCTCAATTATTTTGGGCACAGGCACATTTATATTTTCTGATATGCAGAGTAAAAAGAACCCTACTGACATAAGAAAAAAAAATTCTTGCCAATGAGCATAACTGTGGCCTTAAAATTATAGTCCATTCTTCATGAAAGATAAACTAGCATTACAGCATATGCAACACCATGAAACTATTATCAACTTTAATTATTGAATTTTAATTATGCAGTTCCTGAAATGTTAGATACAGAACACAGCAGATCATAATTTATAGAATAATTGTTATGAATTGTTTTTTCTTTAAGAATAAATTCAGAATTTAAGATCTGTAAATGTGTTAATATATCTTAAGAGAAGTTTGGTTTTAGAAACCTAAATTGTATGCAAATTGGAAAGTGAATACTGTGAAAAAATAACAATGTCATCTGAATATTTATTCAGATGTTTGATTCATTTGTTACTTTTATAACACTGTGCTACTAAATTAGCTTTATGAAGCTATCAGCAAGGGTGCAATGAAAACAAATTAATGCCAGATTGTACAGAGACATGCTATTAGTCATCCCTTTTGACTATCAAATACAATAAACTACCTGATTATGTTATCTATTAAGAGAAATGGCAAGTATTCATACCTAACCCTATATACCGTATGTCTATCTTGCATGGATCAATAAACAAGCATCAAGAAATCTAGTAATAAATACATCTAATAAATCTAATTTCATACAACCCAATATGGATACGGATCAGATGAATAATGTATATTTTATTTTAGCTTATCAAAAGATAGTGTGATATTTTATTCTATGACGATATTGTACATATATTTATTTTTATGAAGAATAACTTAGAAAGAGTTAGAACTCAGTTACTATGGTATACAATCTGTGTTGAATGGTTTACCTGATTTTTTTAAAACAAACTACTATGGCTTTTAAAACAAACCAGGGCCAGTAAAATGCTTCCATACAGTGTAACATGTCATTCTCCTAGTATATAATTCAGTTTAATGCTTTTGGCCCTATATGAAAATTCAGTTTAGATACACCAAAGGAAAATACAGTTCTGTATATAAGAACAAAGAAACAAGCAAATATTTGGTTCATGTATTTAAAGTTAACAAAATTACTTTTAATTCAGATGTTATTATCTTTCTTAAGGATTTATTTAATTGATTGATTGAATTATGTATCTGCCCTACTCAGTACATGATTCAGATCAGCATTCATCATCAGGTATAGTAACAATCAGTACAAACTGCATAATATGTAAGCCGCCCTGAGTCTTCGGAGAAGGGTGGGATATTAATAGAATTAAAAAAAATATATATTATAACACAAACACCCTATCCAAAACAGCTACATGTTCAATACTAAAATTAAAAAGTTGTTTTTAAACTGCATATTTGTATATTGATATATAACAATATAATTTTCCAAATATACTTCCCAATAAAAGTTTAAAATATTTGTGTAGTTTGAAAAATAATTCTCATACTATCTACCTTTTACGTTCCATGTACTGTTTTTCTTGTATTTGAACTTTGAATAGTCATTTGATATTTGAGATAGACTTGTCCAGTACTAATTGCAGGGCTTGCTAAAATATTTAATATGTGAAAGTTCACATAGCAGTCAGAAGCATCTGACATCCCCAAGGAGATCTCTTCTAGCATCTGCAAAGTTTTATCCCTTACCCAACCTTGTTTTTAATCTTTATCTTAATTAAGTTTAAATAAACGTGAAGCTCCTAAAAAGAAAAGCAGCAGGCTATAACAGGGCTTTTCAACCTTTTCACCCATTGTACCACTTTTAGGATATGGCAACATCCGAGTACCACCAGTCACCTAGCATGGTGTCAAAAACTTGATGACCAAAAAAAAAAAAAAAAGGAAAAAAGTGATGAAGTATAGGTATTCCTCGACTTACAACAGTTCGCTTAGTGACTGTTCAAAGTTACAATGGCACTGAAAAAAGTGCCCCCCAAGCCACAGCCGAGCAAGACACCTGCCTGCCCACCTGGCAGCGCTCTTTCTCCTGTCCAATGTTTTTATCCCCCCCCCTCTGCTGGGTGGTTGAAGCAGGTTTTGGTCACTTCACATGACCCTGGGACACTGTGACCATCATAAATATGAATCAGTTGCCAAGCATGTGAATGTAAATCACAAGACCCTGGAGATGCTGCAAAATTCCAGCTGATCGGCACTGCTTCTGGGCTCAGCAGAAGCGCCAGGATCAGCGCCGAGCTCCAGCTGGAGACTGGCGCTGATCCTGGTGCTTCTGCTGAGCCCTGACAGCCATGAAGAAGTGCTGAGCCTGGCGCTTACGCTGAGCCTGGCACTTCGGCTGAGCCCTGACAGCCCTGCAGCTCCAGCTGTCTCTCATTCAGGCTTGTGCGGTGCTGCTACTGGTTCAGCTCATTCCCCTCCCCTGCTACCACTTTTCTAGGATGGTCGTGAACCACCTGCCAGGTGCCAATGTACCACAGGTGGTACCCGTACCACTGGTTGAAAAGCCCTGGGCTATAGCAACATTTTTATTTGTAGGTATATAAACTTCTAGACTTTTTTAGAAAATAGAAAAGGATTAGTAGAAGCATGCCCATGTGTCCAGAAAAATGTAGGAACTCTTCTACAATGCTATTCCCTAACAGGGAGTTCTCCAAATTTATTTCAGTGTAAATCCAAAAGCATGGAATTGCTCACTGCAGATGATGTGCAAGAGCTCTAAAAAGCACAAGGCTGTAGATGGCTGCTCTAGAATATGCTTTCAGCTTAGTGAGATGAATGAAGTGAATGGACTCAATACTGTATTCTTGAACTTGGCCATTATCCTACACATCCAGAAGAGAAAACGTTTAGGCAATTGGAAGATTGAAAGGGGGCAGGGGGAGAGCCTAGTGGAATATATTTTAGCAGCTGAAAGAAGGGAGAGAAGGCACTGGGAAGATCAGGAAGTAGGAGGTGGACAGTTATGCTGATCTGAAAGAGAAGTGAGAGGGTGCAATGTGTGTTAGCCTTGCCCTATTCAGAATTTGCATATTCCAGTTTGCAGAGCAACCAAATAATTCCAGGTTTTACTTCTCTCAAACCACTGTAGGTCAACCACAGTTTAGTAGAACATTAGTATTTGATAATTTGTTCTAGATTCAAAATAAAACAATGTTTCTGCTTTGTGCATTTCTAAACATGACCTATACCAACCAGCAAGTTAATAATAATAGCAATGAGGGATAAACTAGATTGTATAGATTCTCAGCAACATCTCCAGTAACATAGTTTAGGGCAATAGTCAAGGACAGAAATCTGAAAAATATATACTCAATTCTGCTGGCCCATTGTTAATGCATTTGTTGTGGCTTCAGTCACTGCCATTAACATAAAAAAGCTGGCAGCACGTAGTGTATAAATGTCATCCAGTTTCACAATTATACCTACTGTACTTCCCAGTGCAAGAAATTCCTCTTAGCAGATTTGTAGGCGTCCTTTGCTTTACTAGATTTTATATAAATTTTCCTACTATGACAACAGAATCACATCTAGTAAATTGCTAGTGTCTTTACTTGCAATTTTCATAGGTTTACTATAATGGTAAAACCTTAGTAGAAAGCCACACCACCACCACCATCACAATCTTGATATCCTTATCTATGCACTTTTGTACACAGCCTTGAACAAATCTAGGAGAGAGTGGTGGGGGATAAATCTGCTGTCTTTCAAGATCATTGATGGGCAAGGAAAATTATATTCAGGCCTGCTTAACAGTGCATGTGACAGAATATTCTATTAAATAGAAATGTTAATTATATAAAAATTCTTCTGATCTTATTGGGTGGGTTATTTCCTCCAAGAAATGTTTTCATTGGTGGAATGTTGCATTTTTGGCTGGTGACCTTTATTGAAAATATCATAGTTCCTTTCAGCTAGGAAAAGAAATTTGGAGTAAAAGACACAAAGCACAAGGTTCTTCCGTTCTCTGTTGTAGCCTGAAGACAAAAACAAACAAAACAGAATTGAAGGCATCATATTCTACAAAAAGAGGCAAACAGAATCTGGATGGTGAATAGTGGCTGGAAGAAAAAGCGCTTTTTCAAATTCAGTAAAGTGGCTTGTTCTTAAGGAGACCATTGAAACCTATTCCCTTTTCCCAGAAGTGGAATTTGCAGTTTTGTGTGTATTCTACAAAAATAGGGACAAATCTTACATAAGCATTGGCAAAGCCAAAAATGATGGCATGAATCACATTTCTAGACTGTTGCCATATGAGAAATGATTGCATTTTAACTGTTGCTTCTGTACTCTTTCTGTAAAGAAATAACAACTCAAATAATCCAGTTGAGGAAGGTCAAACATGTATCTTTTTCCAACTTTAGCAAAAAACGTGTGTTTACAAAGTTGTTCTAGGACATTTCTGACATAAGTCTTATGTAAAGATGGATCTTATGAAAAAATCTGTATGTCATCCAGTCACATCAACATATACTTGTCTCGAACTTTTAAGCCTATAAGCCTGTATTAATGAACAGCATTGTCTGTCTGTCTGTCTGTCTGTCTGTCTGTCTGTCTGTCTGTCTGTCTGTCTATCTATCTATCTATCTATCTATCTATCTATCTATCTATCTATCTATCTCTATCATCTATCACAAATGTAGGATTGGATAAAGGACAAATGAATCCTTTCTTCAGAATGTCAACTAATTTTTTAAAAAGCTTTCTAATTCTTAAGCAGATAGAGAATAATGCCTTTTATCTGGAATCTGGAATCCAAACTTCAAATTGATGGTGCATACTCTATGACAGTGGTGGCAAACCTATGGCATGCATGCCACAGGTGGCACACAGAGCCCTCTCTGTAGGCACGCGCGCCATCACCCCAGTCCTAGGCCTTCAGCTGGGTTTTATAAAACCTTTTTGCTTTAGGCCTCTGCCATCGTGTGCAAAAAAAAGGTTCAATCAATCAGTTTCAACTACTTGCGGGGAAAAAAAGATCTCGCAAAGTTGGAATTGATTGATTGAACTTTTTAGTCCCACCCAGGCTGCCATTACTACCGCAGCCACGCCAACCAATGGGCCACACCCACCCAATGGGCCACACCCACCCAGCACCCGACAATACATAAGTGGGTTTCGGGTTGCTGTTTGGGCACTCGCTCTCTAAAAGGTTCACCATCACTGCTCTATGAAAAGGCAAGGGAGCTTTTCCCCCTCAAACCTCAGCAAAATCTGTGTACTTTGTAGTAAGGAAGGAGGTTCAGACAAGGATTTCCTTCATAGCCCCACCAACAACTTGTGTAATGGGGCTTGTATCATAGCCTATTGGCCCATCAATATTGCCTGGGCTGATTCTATCTGCAGCAGATATTCCCAAAGATATCAAGAATGTAAGCTATAAAGGGTTATATGGATGATAAACTGTAGCTTGAATTTGAATCAGAAGCCTTATGGCTAAAAGACCCAGATAGCAAAGTACCAAATATAATTTAAAATTTGGCAACAGATCAAAAAGTTTAACAAAATAATTGATAAATATTACATAAAACATGTACAATGCATGCTTATTGATGTGTTGCTAAAGACTTTGTTTTTATAGTTAAAAATTTAGCTCTTACCACTGGTAATTTTAGAATTTTTATTTTAGAGCAAAATTTTACAAAATTCACAAATATGTATTCCTGGTCTTTCTAAAAAAAAAATAGGCCAGATAATATCATGACAAAAACTACTGTAAAATTCACAATACAGTAAAATATCATATACCATTTCAAGGTCAATATCATTCATTACAGGGACAAAACCTTTGAGAAATGGAGATCTTTCAAAATCTATTTTGTAGCATAATTGATTATAACATATTTAATCTGTCATTTAAAAAGGCTATTCTATAATTACTTAATTGTAAACTTTAAGATATATAGAAAACCAAAAAGTGTATTTGTAATTTATTCCAATAGCAAAGGTGAATATGGGAAATCAGTTTTTGACACAAATTCTTCTACTGAATGAATATGGTCACACATAAAATTAATCACTTATTCGTGGAGAAAATGATTCCCAGTGAAGTGTACACAATTTTATTGGTTAAAGACTGTGACCCACGTTTATTTCAGGAGAAGAAAGGGTGATTAAAGATTACTGTAGGAATACTATGGAAAAAGATAGCATTTGCCTTAAAAGTAACATAAATGCCGGCTGGTGGCCCCCAGGGGGAGGGCCTTCTCTGTGGGCGCCCCGGCCTTATGGAATGAACTGCCGGTGGAGCTCCGGATGGCACCGGATCTCCGCTCCTTCCGGCGCGGGTTAAAGACCCACCTGTTTGAACAAGCTGGCCTGGCCTGATGGGGAGTTAATTTGGGTTTTTAAATATTTGTATATTTTACTGTTTTATCTTGGGCATTAATTTAATTCTATTTTAACTTTTGTAGTTTTGTACTTTTATTATCTGCCCTGTTCACCGCCCTGAGTCCCTAGGGAGAAGGGCGGTATAAAAATTTAATAAAACTAAACTAAACTAAACTAAATCTATTTTTTAAATTTTTAGTTTCTCTAATTCATGTCCATATTTTTGCTAAAGGCTTAAAAAATCACATTCCAAGGCTCCACACTTCAACTAGACAAACCAAGTTTAGTGGGGATAATCTTTAATAGGGAAAGGCAAAAATGAATAAATTGTAGCTGCTCAGTAATTTTTAAAGTGTGTATTTGTGGAAAGATGGATCTGCATAGAGCGGAAACAGGAATGTTCATCCAGATTTTAAACACTCCTGCTTAGAGGAATTTCAAAGAGAAATAGGGCAGAGATTTTTTTTTTCCTGCAGCTGCAACTGAAATGAATGAGATGCTGTTGGGGCCTGAAGAGAGCTGAAAGTCTTCCTTTGAGCTGACGAGCTGAGCACAGCTGAAGCTGAATTAAACTGAAAGCTGAGTTACTGAAGAGAGGAGGGGGAAATAAAAATAATGGGCTGAATTTGTCTGAAGTTGCAGCGGTTGAAGCTATGGAGAAAAGACTGTGTCAAGGTCAGGAGGAGATCCAATAGCAGTGGAATACAAAGGTCTAAAAAGGAGTAACAGTGTCTAAACAAGCCAATTGCTGGATATGCCAGAAAAGTGCCAGTGGCAGAGGCTACTGAAGAGGCCCCAGTGAGGCATAGCAAAGAGTATCCATAGCAGAAGAAGTCCAAAAAAGTCAAGCAGAAGAAAGCAAGTACCCGCTGCAAGACATGTCAAGAGAGGTCATCATTGCCATCAATATCACCATCCCAGGTCCTTGGGAAGGTCTCAATAGGTGGATAAAATTGCCAAATCCAGTCTAAACATTTAGCTGAATGGACAACCAGTAATAATAATAATAATAATAATAATAATAATAATAATAATAATAATAATAATAATAATAATAATAATAATTTATTTATTTATTTATTTATTTATTTATTTATTTATTTGTTTTTATAGACCGCCCTTCTCCCGAGGGACTCGGGGCGGTGTACAGAGGAAGGAAGAGATACAGATTGAACAATAAAAACAATAGTAAAACAAACTGGGACCCCCAATTAAAGCTATCATGCCAGGCCGGATTGCTGGAACAGGAAGGTTTTTAAATCGCGCCGGAAGGTGCGGAGGTCGGGGGCCATCCGGATTTCGGTTGGCAAGCTGTTCCAGAGGGCTGGCGCACCCACTGAGAATGCCCTCCCCCTGGGGGCCACCAGCCGACACTCCTTGAGCGGTGGCACCCTGAGGAGGCCCTCTCTGTGGGAGCGCACAGGACGGTGGGGTGCTGACATTGGCAGATAATAATAATAATAATACAAGCCATCAGACAATTGCAAAAGGCATCCTTACTTACAGCAGCTGCTATGATACTTTTAATATAATCAAACAACATCTGCCTATCAAAGGTCTTTAGGAAGCACTTGATAGGTAAATAAAAATGCTAAATCCAATCTAAACATCTGGCTCTCTGTGACAAACCATAATGTAATGATCTGAAAAACTAAGTGGAAAAAATATGGCATAAACCAGACATAGTGGGCCAGGTGGTTATGAGCACACTGGATACCATACCAAAAAATCTTGGATAGCAGTTAAAAAAATCTGCGCATTGCCAAAATTATATCTGTCAGCTACAAAAGGCCACACTCCTTGGATCCATTCATATACTATGCTGATTCATTGTGACATCCTACATTCTTCTGAAGAACTCAATGTTTATGAAAACCAATATCAGCTAAAGAAGTGGGAGCTGTGACTTCACATTGTTCTGGACAGATAACAATAATAATACAGTTGTCAGTATACAACTTATTTTTTCAGAAATAACAGAACAGAGGCTAACAGATCAATGTTGATTTATAATTGAAATAAAATATTTACAGAAATAGATATGGAAGAACTGCTAAGGTCTACCCAGGACAAAGAAATTGAAGTATCTGGAACACACTTGAACAATGTTGCAAATCATCTAACCACCTTATTAACTGCTTTAGTCAGCAACATCACCTATCACATCAACAATTCAAAGCAAGGTTTGGAAACTAAAAATGGACCTGGATGAGACTATGGTTTCCTATGATGTGACTTGCCTCACCGGCAGTCCAACAACTGAACTGTCATGGTAGTGAAGAAATTACTGCTACAAGACAGCACATTTGGTGACAGAACCAATCTCAGCCCAGACCACATATGTGCCATGCTGGACCTCTGCCTGATCATTACCTATTTTAAATACAATGAAGCTTTCTACAGACAAAAATGTGGCGGTGTAATAGGTTTGCCTGTGTCTCCCATTGTGGCCAATATCTTCATGGAAAAGGTAGAACCAAAGCCCTAACATCCTTCACTGGAATTGGTATAGGTATGTGGATGATGCTTGGGTCAAAATCAAAATACAGTAATTAGAAGTGTACACCAAACCTATCAACTCTGTGGACAGAAGACAGAAGCCTTAACACGGAATTTTACAGAAACCCCTGCCCCACACAAAGATCAATATTTACATTTTGATTCTCACCACCCACTAGTGGGAGTTATCAGAACCCTACACCACCGAGTTGAAGGTTGCCTACCAGCAAAGATGGGAAAGAAAAAGAATTAAAACACACCAAGGAAGCCCTCAGAATGTGTGGCTATCTCAATTGGGCCTTCATCAAATCCTCAGGAAGACCCAGCAGGAGCTCGTTCATAACAGACAAAGAAGAGAACAATAAACAAAGCAACATTGTCAGCCATATGTTGCAGGAATATCTGAAAAGTTCAGGAGGATTCTCAACCGATACAACATACATGCTCACTTGAAACCCAAAAGTACATTAAGGCAGAAGCTTGTCCACCCCAAGGATAAAACACCCATACACAAACTGATAAAGTGGTATATGCAGTACAATGCAGTGAGACATGTGCAGATCTCTATATTGGGGAAACAAAACTTCACAAATGCATGGCACAACATAGGAAAACAAACCCATCAGTCTATCTGCATTTAAAAGACAAAGGCCACTCTTTCAAAGATAGCAAAGTCCATATTTTGTACAGAGTGGACTGTAGGTTTGAAAAAGGAATCAAAGAGGCCATCTATGTCAAAATTGAACAGCCCTCTCTCAACAGAGGAGGAGGACTATGACATCATCTATCTCCTGTCTACATCGCAGTCCTTTCAGCAGTTCCAAGAAGGCTCCACACCTGTTTGCACTATTTAGGTGACCCTTAGGACCAGGGCTTTTTTTCTCATTGAATGCTCAGAACAGAGTTCCGGCACCTTTTTTGGATGGAACCTTGTAGGGTAGGCAAGGCGGGTTGTATAACATGTGTGAGTTCCAGCACCTTTTTCTTTTACAAAAAAAGCACTGCTTAGGACACAGGTAAACCTCCAAGTGGCCTCAACAACTCTCTAAAAGAATGCAAATGAGCAGCTGTATGGAAGGAATATAAATCCTTCCATTCCTCACCATCCAGTCAGAGCTGAAGAAGCTTCTTGGATGAGAAGAAACGGTCTTCATAGAAAAACAAGAAAGTTGACTCTTGCAAAAGCACCTTTGGCACTCCAGGGCTGAATTTGCTCCAAGCACTATAGGCCCAGTTGGTCTCAGTAAATCTTTAGCTGGTCTAAAGGCTAAACCTAGTAGTTTATGGAAAGAATTTAAGAACTACAGAGATCCCCTTTGTTAACCAGGCCAGGATAGATAAATGGCATAGCAATAGGTCAACTCACTAAACTGTAATCAATAGGACAATAAGTTAACCAATTTTCATGAATTGTAAATTGATTGTGTTGATCACATTTACAATCAAACCAATAGTGGTATTCTTTTGATTGGGTGCTTGGTTAAGAACTTAAGTTCTTTATTTGTTAAATGCTCATTCACTTCTATTAAATGCAATATTCCAAAAAGGGAATGACTGCATTGGACCAGTGATTCTTTTGTTTTTGGCCATTATTTAGGAAAAGAATAAGTGAGTTGATATGGGCCATTTATACAATCAAAACTCTGCTTAAAGCAGGAATCCAATTTACAACTTCCCAGATAGATGGCTATCTATCTTCTATTTAAACATATGCAATAAATAGGAGCTACTGGCACATATTTTCCTAAGTATCAGATAGAACTTTCAGTGTCCTGTCAATAACCTTGAAATATAGTTTCAGTTTAACTTTATACCATCTCTTAAAATCACATTAATTAAATTCTTTCATTTGAATATATACATGATGGATTACATTCCAGCATGCTCATTATAGGGTAATCTAAATGAGGTTGTCACTTTCTATTACTTTTCTGTGGATATTAACTAATTTACTTCCAAGATTTATTTAGGGTTTACATTCTGAAAAAGAAGAAACAAATTACGTGACTATTTCCCTGTATTTCTTCTCTACCTTCAAAATCTTTTATTTGGCTTTGGACTTTATGCAAAAAAATCCTCATATTTAATGTTGAAATGAGTATTATACAGCCAGACAATTCTCTTGCTTTTTTGTTTCACTATATAATACCCTATTTTCTCTCTGAGAGCATAATATTTTCTGTAACATTCAACTTTACTATGAAGTCATAAGTCTATTAACATTAATACAGTGAAACATTCATCTGAAAATTCCATAGTATAATATAAAGAACAAAGCCAATATTTAACTTAGCCATTATTTGCAAATATCATAGCCACTGTAGATGTCTTGATGTCCAAAGGATACAAGAAGAAGTAACATTTTGAAATGAGAAAAAGGAACTTGGGCCAGAGAATATGATAACCATAGTGAACCAGAGCAGCCTGTTTCAACAAAACATGAAGCTATAATGGATAGGTTTTCCCATCGTGGTAAAACTCATTATATACAGTATTAGAATTATATGAGTTGGAGCATGTGTGCTGTTTAATATTATTTCACATTCTGTATAATGTTACCTGCTAGTTATTCTTAGCAGACTTTCATATGTTCCTTTGAATTAAAGCATCCTTAGAAGTGTTTGTATAAATTGTTTAATTTGACTGGCCTCCTGGAACTCTCAATTTAAATATTAATATATTTTGTTATTAAACACAGGATGATTACAGATAGTCCTCAACTTATAACAGTTTGTTTAGTCACCATCTGAAGTTACAACGCCAATGAAAGAGTGATGTATGGCTGTTTTTCATACTACTGATTGTTGCAGTATCCTCAGGGTCTCATAATCAGAGTTTGGATGATTGGCAACTGGCTCATATTTGTAATGGTTGCAGTGTCCTAGGATCATATTATCACCTTTTGCCACCTTCTGACAAGCAACGTGAATGGGTAAGCCAGATTCACTCAACAACCTGATTACTAATATAATAACTGCAGTGATTCACTTAACAACTGTGCCAAGAAAAGTCATAAAATGAGGAAAAACTCACTTAACAACTGTCTCATTTAGCAACAGAAATTTTGGGCTCAATTGTGGTCTTGCTGGCTCTTCACATATTCCTGTATCTATGTAGACATCCAAACAAGCTGTGTACTAACTTTCTGGGATATATGTTGCTAATAAGAGCTGAGAGTAGATTATTTACTTTTTCACAGAACAAAGAGAATGGAGGAGTCTAAATGGACAAAAAAGGAAAAGTTAAAACAGCCAGGATGATGTATTAATATCAGAAAAAAATCTAGGGAAAAAGTTTCATAATAGAGGTGATGGCAAGCAGTTAAAGGTGGCTAGGATGGAATTAAACACCTTTCGTGGCTGAAAGATGTTGGTTTTAATTCAGCAAAAGGATAACTAGTGTTCCTAAAATAGATTGGACAGGGGTTTTTTTTGGACTGCTCCAAGTCTATTCTTGGAGGAGAATGGTTATCAAGGATGAGATTTATAGAAGACTTACCAAAAAAGAAATATACCATGAGACAAATTTCAGACCCACACAAATTGCATGCTAAGGGACTTCTGGTTCCTGTTGAGCAGCGAAGCAGTTGAGGGATTCAGAATGCCAAGCCCTTCAGCTGAATTTCTTTCTGTTTGGGGACCCTAAATGGGCCAGGACCTGCCCCAGAGAGGTGGTAATGAAGGAAGGAAGTCCCAGGGACCCAGGAGAGACAGTGGTCTCCCCGAATGGTCCAGGAGAAGCCTTCTAGAAGCCAACAGAAGAAAGGCTAGTCTAACTTCAGAGTCTAGCTCAAGCTGCAAACAATGGAAGTCAAAAGCTCTACTTTAAGCTGATTGTAAACAGTGCATTTGAATCTGGGTAAGAATATTGATTTTCTCTATCCTATCCACTTTCCTGAAGAAGAGAACTCCCCAAAATAAAAGACCTCCAAGAAGGAGGGGGTTTCCCATCCCCCCTTTTGGCTATTAGAAGCTGCGAATTTTACCCTTTAGGGAGGGAAAAGACTAGAAAGATCTGAAAAATGAACCAACGCTAACATATACTGGTGGACAAGGATTATTTGGGGAAAAATTTCTGTCTCTGACCTTCAAAGTTCTCAATAAACACAGCTGTGTAGATAAAGTGAGACTAACAAATCTGAGGCAATGATTACTTCATAAGAGGAAATATATGATAAGCGGCAACCATTTCAAAGGACAATGATTTTAAACTACAAAGAAATACAGAACAACTTTGAAAGGATGAATCAACTTATCTCCAATTTAATTTTACTCCAAGAAAATTCTCAGGAAAATATAGCAGAGATTACTGAACATAATTCTGAGGATAGAGACTTAAGGATGGAACCTTATAAAACAAAAGAATATGATTCAATTCAAGTGGAAGAAAATATAACTTACATCTCAATGCTTCAAAGCAACTTTGAGGATAAGGAAAAGGATTGGAAAAAATATTCTACAGAAATACAAGGAAAAACACTGGAGAGACAAAAGATGACAAGACAGGTGGAGGGAAAGGGAAGGAAAAAGATTCCTAATAAAAAGGAGTGGGTAAATGCTGATTTATCTTCTCCATCTACAGTAACACCTATGACCAGGGGTAGGGAATGACTCAGGAATTCTGGGAGTTGAAGTCCATGAGTCATAAAAGAGCCGAGATTGCCTACCCCTGCCTATGACTAAACAGATTTTTTTTTTTTTTATTCAGGAAAGTACATTGATTAAGAAAGACACTGGGCAGAGAAAAAAGATTAAAATGGAAACTAAGAAAATAGACGATGGGACCTATCAGAGAGAATACTTAAAAAAGAAGTATTTGTTTGAATATGGTTAAAGAAATAGAAAAACTTTGGAATATACTGCTTTTAGAGGGATGAATTTTCCAACTAATATAGTATGCTTTTTTCCTTTCTGTAAAAAAAAAGTTGAAATGACTTAAATAAAGCAAATGTTTTAGGTACTTAAATGTGACTGAATTTAAGAAAAGTATAAAAAATGTTTTGAATTAGAGTTAGGGGATTAGATGATTAGATCTATTGAATGGAATGCTTAAAGATTAAACAGATTAAATATATTCTTAGCTATAGTTAAAAAGAATAAGAAATTGAGGAAATAAATATATATTAACTTAGGAGGGATATATAAGTAGTATGTTATTTCTTATATCTCATTGCTATTGCTTTTTTCCTTCTCTTTTTTGTTTCTCTCTTCTTTTTCTCTCTCTCTTTTTATTCTTTTATCTATCTCTTAAGAAAGTGTGAGAGGGCTTATATGGAAAAAATAGAATTAAATTTGCCAATGTAAATGTAATTAATTGTTGAGAAAATTGTCACTAGTAAGAATATTTAGAACTTGGTGGGAGAAATCGACTGAAATAAGTTTTGTAACAGGATTTATGATAAGGCAACCAAAATGACCAATAAGAAAAGAAATATTATATCAATATGATTATTATTCTTTAGGAATATTGGAAAAACTATATACTTAACTGTTATTTATCAAAATAATAAGAATTGTAGTAACCTAATATTTGCAAAAAAAAGGATATTTGGGGGAAAGAGGAAATCA
This sequence comes from Vipera ursinii, assembly GCF_947247035.1. Taxonomy (NCBI): domain Eukaryota; kingdom Metazoa; phylum Chordata; class Lepidosauria; order Squamata; family Viperidae; genus Vipera; species Vipera ursinii. The sequence goes on along the minus strand of NC_139516.1, from coordinate 164,044,399 downwards.
ACTTAAATTAACATATGGAATATAGATTATAGAAATTAATTGTTAAAGATTGTTCTGCAAATGTAACCCAGACAACACACTGTTTACCAATTATTGAGTGATTTATGCTTTGTTAAAAAAATCAATAAAATATATATGCAAAAAAATTGCATGCTAAGGTACTATAAGAATAAAACAATCAAAAGTTTATCTGTCAGTATCAGTTAGATAAAGGCCAACTTTTGGTTCATTTGACTGGCAAGATGGAAAATAGGCCACTATTTTCTGAAAAGCTTTTTTCCAACAATAATAGTCCTTGAGCAACATAGTGTGATAAGTAAATATATACACATATGTGTATATTTATGTTGTATTTGAATTCATCCTACTCTATGACGATGATGATGATGATAAAGTTGGAAGGGACCTTGGAGGTCATCTAGTCGAACCCCCTGCTCAGGCAGGAAACCCTATTCCATTTCAGACAAATGGCTGTCCAGTCTCTTCTTAAAAACTTCCAGTATTGGAGCATTCACAGCTCCTGGAGGCAGGTTGTTCCACTGATTAATTGTTCTAACTGTCAGGAAATTTCTCCTTATTTCTAGGTTGCTTTTCTCTTTGGTTAGTTTCCATCCATTGCTTCTTGTCCTGCCTTCAGGTGCTTTGGGGAATAGCTTGACTCCCTTTTCTTTGTGGCAGCCCTGAGATATTGGAACACTGCTATCATGTCACCCCTAGTCCTTCTCTTCATTAAACTAGATGTATCCAATTCCAGCAACCGTTCCTTATATGTTTTAGCCTCCAGTCCCCTAATCATCTTTGTTGCTCTTCTCTGTACTCTTTCCAGATTCTCAACATCTTTTTTACATTGTGGTGACCAAAACTGGATACAGTATTCCTAGTGTGGCCTTACCAAGGCATTGTAAAGTGGCATTAACACTTCACGTGATCTTGATTCTATCCCTGTTAATGCAGCCTAGCACTGTGTTGGCTTTTTTGGCAGCTGCACACTGCTGCACACTGCTGGCTCATATTTAAGAGATCCCTCTCACAGTTACTACTATTGAGGAAGGTACCACCTATACTATACCTGTGCATTTGGTTTTTCTTGCCTAAATGTAGAACTTTACTTTTTCCACCATTGAATTTAATTTTGTTAGATAGTGCCCAGTGTTCGAGTCTGTCCAGATCCTTCTGTATCCTAAGCCTATCTTCTGGAGTGTTGGCTATTCCTGCCAGCTTGGTGTCATCTGCAAATCTGATGAGTTCCCCATTTATCCTCTCATCCAAATCATTGATGAAGATGTTGAAGAGCACTGGGCCCAGATCAGAGCCGTGGAGCACCCCACTACACACTTCCCTCCATGTAGATGCAGTCCCATTGAAGACCACATGCTAAGTAGAGCCGGTCAGCCAGCTAGGAATCCATCTGGTGGTGATGCTGTCTAACCCACATTTTTCTATCTTATCAAGTAGTTAGTTGTGGTCTACTTTATCAAATGCCTTACTGAAGTCCAAGTAAATTATATCCACAGCATTCCTCTAGTCCACTAATTTTGTCACTTGGTCAAAGAATACAATAATATTTGTCTGGCAGGATCTGTATTTGACAAACCCATGCTGGCTTTTGATAATGACTTTGTTTGCCTCTAGCTGTTCATTGATTTGTTGCTTGATTATATTTTCCAGAATCTTCCCAAGTATTGAGGTCAGGCTGATAGGTCTGTAGTTTCCTGGATCCATTTCCCCCCCTTTTTTGAAGTTGGGAACTACATCAGCTCTTTTCCAGTCCTCTGGTAGTTCCCCAGTGCTCCAGGATCTTTGAAAAATATAGTTCAGTGGTTCTGAGATCACGTCTGCCAATTCCTTCAGAACCTTGGGGTGTAATCCGTCTGGTCCTGGTGATTTGAACCCGTCTAGGGTGGACAGGTGCTCACTTACCATTTTCTTGCCTACAGTTTTTTTTGCTTGTTTGTTTACTTTCTATTAAGTATAACAATTATACTCAAATATTTGAGAGCTGGTATTTCAATGACAGTGAATTTATAAAGCAGGTAAATTCTGAGAGATTGTACTACTTTGAATTTAATGCCAGTTTCTTAATTTTGGAATGGGTGGCTTATAAGACTTATATAATATTAATTTGAAAGACAAATTAAAAATTCTTTGTAGATGACCATATGTCCCACCCCCAGCCGGAACAGCAGGTCTGACAACTAAGTATGAGCTGAATAAAATTTTATCATAAACTTAATTTAGGCCAACACATTTATGTAAAAATACTGGGGAAACGTTGAAAGATCTGTCTGAAGTATGCATGCATGCACACACACACAGACACACATACATGTTGAAAAATTTTTTATAGTCATTAGAGATATGAATGGTAGAATATACAGTTGGTGAGAAGACAAATGTTCAATCTTTAAAATTTTACTCAGATTTATATAATAAAATAAAATTACCTGCTGAAGAAGCTTTTAAAGCTAAAATTGGCTTTAAATTGTTAGATTTCTCATAACATCAATTATAGGACTATTAGGTTAATTGAATTATTTTGGGTCAAAATATAATAGATTTGCTAGGTCTTGTGTTCCTATCGTATTAATTTGGAAACTGTAGCATATCATTTCTGAAAAAATCATTTTGATCATTTTCTCACATTAAATTGACACTATGAGGTAATCCAGATCTAAAAGTTTTTTTAAAAAATGATTTTATATAAAATCTAGATGGATACTGGGATCTTTACATTAGATTAAAAGTGGACAATAAGTGGCTTCTGTGCTAAAATATAAATACAATTTGTCACTTGTCACTCATTGGCAATATTTACAATTATAATAGTTATTAACTTCATGATTTGGACTAAAGGTATGCCTTTTTAAATATTAGTTAATTAATTTGATTTACCTTAAAGAATAAAGAAGTGGAAGAAGGAAGAACCAGAACTTTGCTAGAGACAAAGAAGGCAAGATTCACATGCAGGTTCACCATGGCTTGCATTTTTTGTGGGTAGGCCATACACACTCTAGCCATGCCCACCCAGTAGGCCATGCCCACCCAGCCCCCTGAGGGCAACCGCAAAGCTGATGCGACCCTCAATGAAATTGAGTTTGACACCCCTGGTATAAGGTATGGAAGTGTTTTTAATCAAAAGCATTAAATATGTAGTAATTTAAGACTTTGAATTTTTAACATTATTTTATTCAGAAACTATATTTACATATTGTGAATTTAGAAGGATAAAAGTGTTTTTACATTGGAATCTGGGTTCAATATTACGTGCTTAGAAAACAACCACTTAAAACAAGATAGGCATTAAAAATACGAATTCCACTGTTATAAGAATAACTTGTACTTTTTTCTTCCACCCACAGACATAATGAATTTTCAGACAAGGTAATATGCTCTTCGAATGAGAGCTAAGTGGAGTCTGCGGGAAAGGACTATGAAAAAATATAGCAATGGAAAACATTAGTCATTTGACACAACTGGGACAATATTTTAAGAATTTAAAACATCAGCTTGACCTTTTCCCCTTCTCCCCCCCAATACATTTACTTCACTTGAAAACCACCTACATAAGTATTTGATGTCCTTAAAACATATTGTGTGCATACACAATAGATGAACACATATTTTTCTTTCAACTGAAATCCAGGCTGAGTGCTAGCTACTGTGGAAATAGAAACAAAACATCATTTACTTAAATCTTATTGAATAGAACCTTATGAAAATTGTTTTATATCACACATATGTTCAGGAGATCAACAATACTAAGGTCTGCAATAATTTTACCAAATTATGTCATATCTTACACAAATGCCTACTTTGGCTACTCAGAATGCTTATACTAAGTATTTGACGCATATTATAATTAATAAAAAAACTAAGTTGGATTCAATTGCACTGATTTTTATTTCTCCAATTATATTTATTTTGCATCATTTATAGAAGATAGGCAACAAACAGATATGAAATGATCTTTAATCACCATATTCAAGATTACATTTACTTCAGATCTCATAACACTTTTGGCTTTTACTGAATTTTACATTTTGCTACAAAGAATGTTGAGTGTCAGATGCAGTTAGATGCAGCTGTCTTTAAGAGAAAGATTTCTATCAAGAGCATAATGAACTCGTGATAAATGAACGTTTCCTGAAACACTGTTCAAAAGAGGATGTTTATAAAAATGCATAGAATTCCACTATGGAAAATGCATTTGTAAGTTCTCTCTCTTTCTCTCTGTCCATCTCCCTTCCCTCTCCCTCCCCTCTAATTCACTAAAACACTGAATTACTTGTCCTGACTGGAGTAAGTAAAATTTTCAGGAATGGTAACAATGCTACACATACCACAAATGATATGGGGGGAAAATCTTCATAAAATGTAAAGTATTTTAGCTGTTATATATTTCATTTCTGTTTCTTTTCTAGTCAGTTTTCTTGATTGCAATATTGTCCCTCGGGAGAAGGGCGGTTTATAAAAACAAACAAACAAATAAATAAATAAATCTTTTACTATTTTTGCTTAACCAGATGGGTCTGCTAAAGGGATCAAAATGCCAATATACAGCCACAACAAACAGTTTGACTGTATTTCTCCTTTTTAATGTGTTGCAAATGTACACACCCGTACAACATATGTTTAAAAAAGACAGAGCTTTGTAATTAAAATGACATAAATGGCCTTCTAAACCACTTAATAACTAATTATTATCAGCTTTCTCAAAATTTGAAAACAATAGAAATGAAATATTAACTTTGGAGACCTTCTATTCCAATTTTCTGCCTCAAACAGGAAATCTCATATCATCCCAAATGGGTGTCATTTCAAAAATCTTTAACATCAATAAAGTGTAGCAGGCTGTTCTACCACTTAAAAATTCTTAAGGACAGGAAATTTCTTCTCATTTCAAATATGGATGTCCCTCTGTTCTTGTCCTATCCTTGAGTGCTATTGAAGAATAAATCCACACCCTCTGCTATCCTGACTCTCATTAATCTTATCTTTATGCTAAGCATAAAAATAAAGGTAAAGGTTCCCCCGCACATGCATGCTAGTCGTTTCCGACTCTAGGGGCCGGTGCTCATCTCTGTTTCAAAGCCGAAGAGCCAGCGCTTGTCCGAAGATGTCTCTGTGGTCATGTGGCCAGCATGACTAGACGCCAAAGGCACATGGAACGCTGTTACCTTCCCACTGTAGTGGTCCCTATTTTTCTACTTGCATTTTTACGTGCTTTTGAACTGCTAGGTTGGCAGAAGCTGGGACAGGCACTCACTCTGTTACGCGGCACTCGGGATTCAACCCGCCAAACTGCCGACCTTCTGATCAAGAAGCTTAGCGTCCTAATCCACTGAGCTACTGCGTCCCTTATGCTAAGCATACCTAGTTCTTTTATCTATCCTTCATAGATTTATCCTGCAGACACCTCACCATCTTAATCACTCCTTTCTGAACTTTTTCCACTTTGTCAGTATCCTTTTTAAAATGTGGCAATCCTAATCTGACCAGTGCAGCAAAGAGCAGAACTATCATTTCTCATGATCTCAATACCATACCTCTGCTGATGTCACCCAAGATTGCATCAACCTTATTGGCAGCATACTGCTGACTCATGGTCTATAATGATGCACCAGTCCTTCTTTCGTGTATCATCTACAATTGTTCCTATGCATCTGGTTTTTCCTTCCTAAATACAGAACCTCACACTTCTTGCTATTGAACTGTATATTGTTGACTAGCTCTACCAATATGGTATAAGCAAAAAAAAGCAACTCTTTAGTATTTTGTATAAGGTTCAAAATTCTAGGAAAAAAACAATTATGTTTCTTTAAAAAACTCTTTGAAATAAGCTCTTTTAAATAAAATTTGTTGCTTATTGTGTTACACCAGCACAATAAGCAATGTCCCAAAGAATCAATATTTCATTAACATGCTAGTCTATGACCATTATAAGCATTGATTTGATACATCATTAAAAAATTAAACAGAGATGCTAACAGCAATTGTACAGTATATGTCAAGCATTAAAATTTATTTAGAAACTCTAAAAAAAGATTGGTAAAATAATAACTGTTCACCTGTCACCTGTTCAGTACCCACCTGACAGAGAATGGAGCAGATGGAGACAAGAAAATCAGAGCTGCTATACCACCTCTGCTGAAAAATCAGCTGTCATTCAACTAGAAAATTGGTCATTCTAAAGAGATGTATTGATTATAAGTTTTTGGCATAGAATACACTGTGTGTGTTATATTATATTATATTAATTTCATAATACGTTCTGAATATGTACTGTGTAAAACAATTAAGAAACTGCAAACTATGTTCAAAGTGCATACTCTATGTACATATTAAAAGCAACCTATACTCGCATCTGCCTACTAATCATTTTTACATTGTCACTATTCCCTTACAAATTTAATTTATTTGAATGGTTTGAATGGCTATCCAAAGTGCAAAATATGATTCTGTGTGGCTAACAGAAAATAATAAATAAATAAATATAAATGATAAATATAAAAGAACATCATTACAATATAAAACAGCATAAACCAAAGCTCAAAGTGCATCATGTTCAAATTCCCAAGCCAGTTTTCCAAAAGGATTCATACAACATCCTATCCATAAATGTACTTTTTTACTTCCATGAAAGAAGATTAATAATAATAATTTTTGAAAAGGCAATGAAAACATCTGTTAGGTGTGTTTGATTAGTTGCATAGGAGCATGTATTAATTCAGAATACATTCTGAACTAAATGGTGAAACTTTGAACTGTGTATATTATCTTGCTGCCTAAAAATACATTTTATTTGTCTATTCAATAAATATGTTGGCATTAAAGGAAATTATACATCCAGTCATGTTATTGCATAGTAATTTTGCCTACAAATAGAGGCCAATCTGCATCTTGAAAAAAACAATCAATTCCATCCATATTCATTCTGAATTTTATTTTAAAATTATTAGGCTCTCTTGATAGTGGAGTAGGAATAATGTATAGTACAAAATCTTGTTAAAGCTGCACTGATAGTATGTCCTGAAAAATAATAAATGCTATTTACAGTTATGAAAAATGTGTCTATTTTTACTTTTTTTTCCAAATCAATATTGTTCAGCCCTTGACAATAGCTCTAGTTTCTAGTTATACTAAAAATTCTAGCTTTGTTGAAGTTATTCCTTTGCTAAGGAGACTAAATAGCAACAATGATAGCACATCATTCTACTCTATGAACCTAGAGTTTATCACATATGTTTTAACCAAAATAATAGGTGTAATCAACTATTTCTTTCAATTCTCTTTGTCTGCACTACATCACCGAAGTTCCTTATAATAAATTGCTCCAATCACTTATATTATTCCCCTGTTTAAGCAGATCAATATGAATTAATTCCAACTCTTTTATTATGTTTGTAAGTATATATTTTGCACATGTCTTCATTTACATTTGTCAGACCTCCATTGTATGGTCTCTATTATACTGCAGCAATTTTTCTTCTCTAAGAATTAGGCATTCAATTTGATTAACTTAGCTCTGATTAGGGAAGAAGCTCTCTAAAGTTAGTGAATCACATATAATTCTTTTTATATCATATTTCTATAGATAGTAGTATATCAGCTGAAGTTTCAAAGATAAATGCTACTACTCAAAAGCATTATAACAGTCTCTAGTGCATACTTCTGGGACCATGTATCATGCTCAGTATTTATTATTCAATAAGAAAACATCGAAATACCAACTTCTCAATACCTTGAGTGGTTTCTGAAACAAACAATTCAAAATAATTCCACTATGTTCTAATATATAATGAACATTAATATTACATTCTTCAATTTGATGATATAAAGTTGATGGTAGTAAAATAGAATACATATTCTTTTTTAGTTGGATAGATCAAACACCAAGGATCTAATAAATTCAATTCTTTCATATAGGTTTTAATTATTCCCCTCATTATTTTTTTTCATATCAGTGTATTTTTAACAAGCTCAGGATCTAATATTTCATTAAAAACTCCCCTATTAACTACCACTTTGTCATAAATACATTCATTCAAATGTCCAAATCATTGCTAAAACTTAAAAGGAACATTTAAATTTGGTCCATAAACATTAGTCATAGCTATTACAGTTCCAACTATTTTAGCACACAAAATTAAATACCACCTATTCACAACAGTAATAACCTGTTGTTCATCAACTGGAAAAAAATTTTAAACCAAAATGGCCACAAATTAGTTGTTGAGATATATGTCAGGTAAGCCTGTCCCACATAATCATTCATTAATAGAGATGTACTGTTTTATCACATGAGTCTCCTGCAAATAAGCAATATCTGCCCTTAACAATTTGAAATATGCTAAAAGTACATTTTGCTTCTTGGGTTCTCATAGCCCCTTTATATTAATACTAATTCATTAATTTTATTTGGCCCATTTATCAATGTTTTCCCAATTTCCCATTTTACCTTGTATAATTTTAAAAACTTCTTATAATGAACTTTTTGGTCTTCCGCTTTGCCACCCCTCGCTGCTGGGCTGCGGAACCGACCAGGTGGTTCCGCCCCAGGTGCCTAATGGATCCAGAATGGTTCCAGATGGTGCTTGGGTCTATACCTATCTCCCTCACTTACAGCTCGGCCGACGCCTTGGTGGATGCCTGGGAAAGGGCCGCCGAGGTGCTCGACCGTGTTGTACCCTTGAGACCCCTGATCTGGTGCAGATCCCAATGGGCTCCATGGTTTTCTGTGGAGCTCCGGAAGATGAAGCGTCGGAAATGGGGTCTGGAGAGCAGTTGGAGATCCAGCCGGTCTGAATCTGACCGATTGCGGTTGAGAACCGCTACGAGGCTTTACCTCGTGGCGATGAGGACAGCGAAGTCTAATTACTTCACTGCCCTCATCGCATCCGCAGATAATCACCCAGCCGCCCTGTTTAGGGTAACCCGCTCCCTCCTTAATCAGAAGGTGAGGGAGGAGCCCTTGCAGGGGCAGGCCGAGGAGTTTAGTCATCATCTTGTGGACAGGTTCGCTCAGATTCGGGCCAGTTTGGATTCTGACTGGGTGGAGACTGACGGGGAGGAATCGAGTGGTCTTGAGAATGTCATTTGGAATGAATTCGATCCTGTGACCCCCGGATGATGTGGACAGGATCATGAGGAGACTGAGTTCCACCACGTGACCCATGTCCTCCTGGCTGGTGTATGCAGCTCGGGAGGAGACATGAAGCTGGTTCCAGGCAGTAATAACTGCTTCTTTGAGAGAGGGTATCTTCCCCGCCGCCTTGAAGGAGGCAGTGGTGAGGCCCCTCCTCAAGAAGCCTGCCCTGGACCTGGCTATTTTAAACAACTATCGACTGGTCTCCAACCTTCGCTTTCTAGCGAAGGTTGTTGAGAGTGTGGTGGCGTATCAGCTTCCCTTGTTCCTGGAGGAAACTGATTATCTAGACCCGTACCAATCAGGTTTAGTCCCGGGTACAGCACGGAGACGGCATTGGTCGCGCTGGTGAATGACCTCTTGCGGGCTCGGGACAGGGGTTGCTCCTCTGTCGTAGTCCTGTTAGATCTCTCAGCGGCTTTTGATACCATCCACCATGGTATCCTACTGTGGCATCTCAGGGGGTTGGGAGTGGGGGGCACTGTTTTACAGTGGTTCTCCTCCTACCTCCTGGGCTACTCACAGTCAGTGTTGACGGGAGGGCAGAGGTCCGCCCCGAGGTCTCTCGTTTGTGGAGTTCCTCAGGGGTTGGTTCTCTCTCCCCTCTTGTTCAACATATACATGAAGCCGCTGGGCAAGCTCATTCGTAGTTTTGGGGAGAGATATCATCAGTATGCTGATGATACCCAGCTTTTTCTTTCCACCCCAAACCAACCCAGTGATGCCCTCGACGTGATGTCCCGTTGCCTGGAGGCGGTCTGGGTTTGGATGGGGAGAAACAGGCTTCGACTCAATCCCACCAAGACTGAGTGGCTGTGCATATCGGCATCTCGGATGAACCAGTTTTGTCCATCTATAACTATGGGGGGGGTGAGGTGTTACCCCCCGTTGATAGGGCTCGCAACTTGGGTGTCCTCCTGGACTCACGGCTCACTTTGGAAGATCATATAGGAGCCGTGACCAGGGGGGCTTGTGCCCAAGTCCACCTGGTGTGCCAGTTGCGGCCCTATCTGGACCGAGATGCCCTACGCAGTCACTCATGTGCTCGTGACCTCCTGGTTAGACTACTGCAATGCTCTCTACATGGGGCTGCCCTTGAGGACCACTCGGAGGCTTCAGCTGGTGCAGAATGCGGCCGCACAAGTTGTGATGGGAGTCTCCTGATATTCCCACGTAACACCTCTCCTCCGCGAGCTACATTGGCTTCCGGTTGCCCTCCGGGTGAGATTCAAGGTGCTGGTGATGACCTGTAAAGCCTTAAATGGCATGGGTCCGGATTATCTTAGGGAGCACCTGCTGCCAGCATCAATTTCCCATCATCCTGTGCACTCCTACAGGGAGGGCCTCCTTAGGGTACTGCCAGTCAGTAAGTGCCGGCGGGTGATCCCCAGGGGAAGGGCGTTCTCGGTGGGTGTGCCTGCCCTGTGGAACGATCTGCCTATGGAACTCCGGACTGCCCCCGACCTTCTTTTGTTTCGCCGGGACCTAAAAACTTGGTTATTTGATTTATCTGGCCTGGACTGAGGGGTTTTAATTTTTAAACTTTTAAATTTAAAACTACTAATTGTTATTTAATTTAATTTAAATTCTATTTTAATTCTTATTTTGTCTTTTAACTTTGCTCTGTAAACCGCCCTGAGTCCTTTGGGAATAGGGCGGTATATAAAACTAAATAAATAAATAAATAAATAAATAAATAAATAAATAAATATTCATCATATTTTCTAATACTGCTCACAGACATCAAAAATCCATAAGTCTTGGGAAGCTTGCACCTGACTATAGGAAACATCATTAGCTCTTTTTTAAAATATAGAAATAGACATTTGCAGTGCTTTTGGTCTCACAGTATTATGTGGATAATATGAGTCTGTTGATACTGAGCACAATTTTGTATATTTGAAGTACAGGATCTAAAAAATGTTTCTGAAATATTGTCTCTTCAAAGACTTTTACAGGTAGTCTTCAGCTTAAAACTATATGTTCAGTGACTGTTCGAAGTTATGCAAGTATCAAAGGACTTTTATGACCGACCGCCAAAGTTACAACTGTTGCAGCACCTCAAGGTCACATGATTGTGATCTGGATGCTTGGCAACCCATTTGCATTTACAACCGATGTCCACGCACCCTGCAATCATGTGATTGTCTTTTGCAATCTTCTCTGACAGTTCTCTCAGAAAATCAATGGGAAAGTGGGCAGGGAAGGCTGCAAGTTGCTAGATAAGTCTCCTTCCACTCTACACTGTAGACATGAGTTGTGCCAACCACTTGTGGACACCCATGCACCCTCCCCAACATGCATAGCACCTCCTACATAGCCAAATCCCTTCCCAATTCAGACTATAGCCTCATGCACCTTTCCCAACACTCACTATACCACTGCACATCTGCTGAACTTACAGCCATCTCTCCCACACATCTCCACATACTTGCACACCCTCTTCAACCCTTCCCTGCACCCCTTGCAGCCACTCTTTCTCCCCAACCAAGGAGCAACCATTTACCTGCCTGCCAGGCTGGTACCTGCAACTTCCTGCTAGCATTCCCACTGACTTTAGTTGTTGAAAGCCAGGAGGAACTTACTTTGCCTAATGATCACGGAATAACAACAGCAACTTGGAACTGCAGAGATTGCCATCACTAAGCAATACTATTGTGCTTTACAACTGCACTGCTTAGCAATAGAAATACTGGTCCGAATTATAGTCACTGTGTATTCCCTTTATATCATTGGTTTAAATGTGATTCTGCTCATAGTGACAGCATGGTTATTCTAGAACCCTTTTAAAATAAAATATACACTTGCGCACTGTACAGCAGACTAGATTAATGCAATAAGTTGCCTTAGAAATGCGCTCTGCAATTGTATCTGGTGCAGAATGCAGCAGCCAAGCTTCCAGCAGAAGCCATTTTTCAGAGCATGTGTACACTGTTACTAGTACATCTGCATTTTATTGTATCATTTTTCTCAGCCCAGTTCAAAACACTGTTTAACATATAAAACAATTACAGACTGGGTATTAAGACTTCCTACTTCCATGTAATTCTATCTATGAAAAAAAACCTGCTCTATACCTATAGTATAACTACCTTCTCTATAGTTTTTTTATTATTTTATTTATCAAATTTTTAAACCATCTTACTCTCTCGCAGAGGGGGTCTCAGGACAGTGTATTATAAAATATTAAAACATAAAAGTTAAAAAAATTAAAGAGACAGGTAATAAAGTGAAAAATTTTAAAGAGGCAGGTAATATTAAAAATTAATTAAAGGGGAGTGAGCTTCCAAGGTGCTAACCAACCTGACAGTTGCATGCTCCTTTGTGCTCCCCAAGCAAGACTCTAGATCCATGTTTGCACCCCTTTTCCGAAAGCCATAAAAGTGGCAGAGAATGTTCCAGAGGATGTGGGCAATGCCAGAGAAAACTCTGTTCCTGGACCCCACCAGTCAGAATTTTTTAACTGATGGGATCTGAAACATACTTTCTCTACCTGACTGGCTGCAACTGGCTGATGTAATGGTATTAAGTTGATTCCGTAGTAGGCTGGTCCCATGTCATGTAGGGCTTTAAACATAACCAACACATTGAATTGGACCAAGAAGCAAATACATGCACCTTTCTTTGGGCACCCAAGATTGCCTATCTGCCTGCTGAAGCTTCTGGATACTCTTCAAGGGTAGCCCCATGTAGAGCACATTGTAATAGTCCAAATGAGAGATGACTGGGCATGAGTGATTGAGCAGAAAGCCTTTCTAATTATGTGTTGATTGTAGAATTTATTCTTTTTATGGTTATTTAGCTCTTCTTTTTAACTTTAAGAAAGGGTTCTTCTTCTTTCTAGGCATTTACTGCCAAAAGAAGAAACTTCTAATTTAGAAGTGCTTAACCAAAATAAGCCTCTACAAAAACAATACTTTTCATAACTTCTTTCTTAGCATTGAAAAACAGCTTTGTTTTAATTTTCTCTAATAAGAACAAATTGCACAACTGCAGCAGAAACAGTCCAATTTTCTAAAAGTCAAATACATATAAATAAACCAAGTTAGTATAATTATTACAAATTCTGTATCATAAGGTTTTGAACAGTCTGCATTGTCCTTGTACACTGAAATAAACAATGGAGTATATATAATATTGATTCAATATCCTTCTGATAAGTTATAGAACATATTGCAAGCTGCTGTAAGTTGCCAAGCCAACTGTACATTTCTTCTTCATTTTGAATAGGATTCAGAAACACAAATGGACAAGAACAGTCATGAAGAAAAATTAGTGACATGTATTGGTTAAAAAAAAATTCTAATTTTCAATATATTTAACATTGAGGGTTTTTTTTACATAAGCTAAGGAACATACAGAAGAAATAATTATCGTCTTCATACATGAAAGGATCGGTTTATCATTGAGAGCCAACAGGATAGGCAAGCTATTTTTCTGACCTTTGGAATATATGTCAAAAATAAGTTCCATATTTTGTGAAATTATCACCAATTTCTCTTTAATTTTTTTTAAACAACTTTGAGTAGAACATCCCTTGATTTCAGATTTTTTTTAAAGTTTGTCAATATAACATTAACTCTCATTCCTTCTGCTTGTGTCTCTTTGTTAAACTTCCCCCTTAAAATCATCTTTGGTATGGGTTAGACCTGATAAATTATAGTTTATATATTCATGGAAGAAAAGTTTCTCAATATGTATTACTTTAATCAGATTCCCTGCATCCTGAGCCAGAACTGCAATAGAGGAAAACTTTGTGTTTGTGTGTGTGTGTGTGTGTGTGTGTGTATTGTTACACATGCATAACAGAATGACTAACTGCAATGGGAAACAAAAATCTGAAAGTTCATTGTGGACATTCCCCTTTACCAATGATATTACAGAGACATGTATACAACTCCATAGCAAGATAGGCAGAAATATGTTGCCTGATCATTATAAAAATGAAAAATTTCAAACTTTTAAAAGTTATTGATTCTTATTGCTGTTCAGCTTGGATGTTCTAAACAGGAAACAACTGCTTTTTATTTTTATATCTTTACCATCAAAAAAAGGTAAATGCACATGTGAGAATATATTTATCCAGCCAAAGTAATATCATTTCCCTTCACTATTATGCTCCTTAAGGAGTGCTCAAGAGTTATATCACTTAGACAGCAGTGCCCATTCCACTGCCATTAAGTATCCTTTCACAGAAGACAAGGGCTGTTTCCATATGAGCACGAATAGGATTGCAACCTTATTTACTTACAATGCAAAAGTATTAATTTTCATTCATAATTCAATGGCACTCATTCTGTATGTGATTAAAACGTCAAATATTGTATCTTATTTTAAAGGTATTGTGCATCAATTTTGGAGAGGAAACGGTTTAAGATATCAATAGCTAAGCATTGATGGAGTATGTAATAAACTCCATATTCCACATACTAGGGATAGAGTGTATGATATCCTCCTATACTAAACTGCTTAATCCTTGTCCACTGGTTGTTTCACTCATATTTACTGTATATAAATTATAACCCCAGATAAAGTATTTTATTACATGTACAGTTTACTCCTTCCCACTCCACCCCCGTTCTACAGTGTGGAGAACTTTTTTTGAAATTCCAGCTGGAAGGACTGTTAAACATAGCTAATTAAAATATAGGAATCATATTTTATGATGCTCAAAAATCTGTTGATTTCTTGAATATTGTACGTTGAAAGTATTCTAATATTTATCATCTTCTTGAGCTAATGCAAACTATTTAACTACCACATTCTCTCACACATCCACTGAAGGAAGAGCAATTTGTGAAGTGGCTGTTTTGTACTAGACTACTTCCATGTTTCTTTTTCCAAGTGCTATAAAACAATAGTTTATTTATATAGTATCCCATGTCACAATGGCTTAGCAGATATATAAATATTATGGCTTATAAATCATGTACTATAGAATCATAGTTTGCCAGGTCATTGTGATCCATTCAGCAAATGACAGTTAGAAAAATTCAATTCATATCTTATCATAATCTCTGAACTCAGTCAATAATCAAGAGATAATTGCCTATTTATTACAGACTACTCTCTTTTATAAGCCTTTCTGCTGAAAGGTATCCAAAGAGCTGCAAACAGTAACATGGGTTATTCCCTTTACTGTTTTACATCTTGTTTTGCATCTTGATTTAAATTTCCAAACTTAAAGCTATGATGAAGAAATATCAAGCCACTATTATTAAAAAGAATTAGTGCAATGTGAGTCAAGATTGTCTTTATTATCTGTTCTCTCTATGGAGTAGGATCTTATGAGAGAATTTTTAAATAATCTCAATCATATCTGAACTTACTGCTAAGAAAAACAGAAGGCTTTTTTTAAGAGAAAGCAAAATTAGGGATAAGGTTTTTTTTAACTTCAGAAATGTTTGCCTTAGTTGATCAACATGAAGAAAATTTCATTGGAAAAATGGTATGCTCTTTCAGGTATACCTAACATACTTTATTTTGCTTTTTAGTTGCAAAGATAATCCACAATATTTTAACATTCAACTTTTTTGTCAAATGTAGAACTTTTGGAAAGTATTTAATGTGTTTGATTTTTTTTCACCTAAAGGTGAAATAATGATACCAATACATAAAGCAATAATGATGATGATTGTTCAATTTTGCCATCTTTCAATATCATAAAGAGTGCCTGAATCTTTTATGATGTTTAAAATCTTTTATGCAATGTTTAAAATAACACTATGACTAGCCTTTGTTATCAGATCTATTACAGGCATATAGAACAAATATTTATATTATAAAACCTCACTGAAATATTACCACATAGGACTTAAAAATACATAAAACTCTACAGCAGTCTTTCCCAGCATAATGTCATTCAGAGTCAAGCTCACCATGTCTGGAGATTACCAACTTGGAGATGACTATACTTCACAATTACTTCCTGAAATCCTATGTGTCACAATGAATTCAGTCCACTTTGTTTCCACACTACATTTTAACAGACACTTTATTTTATAAAGTACTTATAATTCACAAGCATAGGTGTCACACAAGATTTGGTACAATAGATTAAGCAAGTAGCTCAATTTTTTTAATTAGTATACAAGTTCAGTTCTGTATAATGATTAATATGATTAAAGCATTTATGGGCAAAAAGATACTATTTGTTTTAATTATTTCTAATTTTAAAAGTAAGGATAATACTAAGATATTAGGGAAGGAAGGACAATAAAAAACTATAAAGTAGTCAATAAATATTACATAAACTTAGATCTACTTTTTGACAGCTTATATGACTGGTTTTTCAATCATAATTTTTACATTAGTATAAAAATATGTTTTACCAGAGAATACTTTGATTTTATTTAACTGTCATTAATATCTGTGCTGTTTAATAAATGTGCCTTTTACAAGATTGATCAGCTATTCCTGAGTTCTCATTAATATCTAAGTGTAAATAACATTGATTTAATCTTATGATAAGCTTTAATAAAGATAACATTATTCTAAGAAAGTAATATTTGAATTAAGATAATTTTGTTTACTGTTCATCGGGAGTATATATCATCCTTATCTGAATAATATTGTGATAAAATATTTTCTCTTGTCTCTCCTTAGCTGAGCTCCTCAGTCATAATGACATATATCACCATATGGTATTTTATATCTTTCCAGAGCAGTAAATTATTTATTTATTTTACTTATTCTAATATTAAAATATGCACATCTAACATTCTAATCATATTCATCTATAAATAAATCAAGTACAAGTTGTATATTGGCGATTTTCATATAAAAATATACCAGGAGGTGTATTTTAGTCTTCTGCAAATTGTTTCTGATTAAAAAATTTAAATCATCAATAAGTAACATTTTATTACCTCCTATTAGCAAAAAAGAGGGTTTTTTATTAGCAGATGCATACGTTGTTCCATCCTATCTTCACATCCTCATTATTAAAAATATTGCTAATAATTGTGCTCCTAGAGAGCACCAAGCTATATATTCATAATCTTCTTCTCTCCTTTGGCTATCTTGGCAGCACTGTACTTTATTTCGAAGAGTGAGCCTCTTGGGCAACTTAATATCTGACTTCACCCCACAAAAGATATCCCTTTGGGTATTGTTGGCCACTGGTGTTGGTGACAGTGAAGACAAATGATATTACGCAAGGCACACTCAATCCTATCCCGTTTCATATAACTTTACATTGTAAATATAACTTTAAGAAAGTTAAATATTTGATTAAACAATAATACTGTTGACCGCCCATACTTCTTAACTAGGGCAAATAGAGCGAGAAGCAAAAGGAGGAAAAAAAAGGAAGAGCGAAGCACCCTGCCCAGTTCTCTTGAGCAGCCTTACTCAAAAACAGAGCCCCCACAATCATCGCCATCGTCAAAAAGCAATGCAGTTGCCCCGTGGCCAGTAGCTTTGCCTCTCATTTCTGCCTTTTAAAGGCTCTCCAGCGGCTGCATTTCTACTAACTAGATGAAAGTACAATTGTTATCGCCCCCCCCCGCCCCGAGTCCTGCTCAGGGGGGGGGGGGTCACTGCTTGCAATCTCGGTACACTTATTTACGCTAGTCATTTAAGACAGGATGAATCTTGTCAGGCTTTTACATTTCCGACGGGGGGGGGGGTGGGGTGTGTGTAAAGGAACGCACGGACCACAAAGGGGACCGCTAACAGGATACAAACAGAGCGTCCAAATTACAGGCTAATCTCTCCCCCTTCCACCACCACCCCGGTCACAACAGGCGCCCGAGTGTACTGACTCCCTGCTGCTTAACGAGGGGTCCGAGGCTCTCGGGAGGCTTTCGGCGTTTGAATCTGCTTGAAAGCCCTAGCGCAAGCGCGCGCAGAGTCACCCAGCCACCCAGCGACTAGAGAGGGACGCCGCTTAGCCTGAGATACCCGTTACGTTTCTGGGAGAAATGTAGCCATTAGCCAACCACAGGGAGCAGAACCGGCGAGGGGAATGGGAGACGCTGCTCCTCCGCCTTCGGCCGTGCAATATTGTCAGTCACAGACACTTGTCAGAACTCCCCTTACTATACTATACGCGACTCCTCCCGTGTGGAGAGGCGACGGAGCACCAACCTCTGAAAGGATGCCGCCGAAAAATTGCAGGCGGCGGCTCAAAAAGCTTGAGCGCGCGCGCCTCCTTCCCTGTCAGAGGGAGCGCGCGCCGGTCTCTTGGTCTCCCTCGTTCGTTCTTTCCCATACACACCCACCCCTCCAAATCCCCCCCCCAGCCTCGTTAAAAAAAGAAAGAAAGAAAGAAAAAAGACATTCACCTTCCAAGCGACCTGGGCTTTTCCCACCCAGCGCCAATGGATACCATCAGGCAGGAAAGGAACCGAAGGGCTGAAGAACCGGCCAAATACCGCAGCGGTGCGGTGATAACAGCCGCCGCCTCCGCCTCAGAAAGCTGAGGGAAAGCAGGCAGCAGCCCTTTGTACTGAGGTGGGCTGCGCGCGACGTGCTACTTGGCAGCTTTCGCCCTCTCCTCCTCGGAGTGTAGTCAGCCGAGCAGCCCGTCTCTCTCTCTCCCCCCCCTCCTACCCACCCCCGATCCTCCCCACCCCCTTACCCTGTGAGAAGCACCCAGGGCGATGGGTCAAACGGAGCCGCGCAGCACGCAAGACAGAAGCCCGAAGCTGGGGTGAGGGGGTGGGAGAGATGCGCGCGAGAGAAGCAGCAGAAGAGGTGGCGTCGGCAGAGGATGCTGCTAATCCGCAGCCATGTGGAAACCGCTTCAAATCGCGACAACAGCAGCGTGCGGGGCCGGATGCGTGCCCAGAGTACCAGCAGAGCCTTCTGTTTGAAGACGCTCTAAATGTGCGTGCCTTTGTAGGCACGTGTGTGCAGCGCAGAGGGAAAGGTTGTCAGTCAGCCCCCTAACCCTCTGCCTGCCGCGTTAGTACCGAAGGAGGAAAGGCGGAGCTCTGCTGTTTCTTTTGGATTCCAGCCACTTGGAGCAAAAGCGGAAGCCCCCTCAAATACGCAACAACTGTGGTGGCTTTTATAGGTGTTTCGACATTGCCTTTCCAGAATGATGGTTGTCTTTAACTCAGCCTTCTCACCAGAGCAGGGACAGACCAGCAACTGGTCCCAAATGATATAGCCGCAAGCCCACCACCCATATTTTGGTTGTGGGATCCTGGGGGGTCTACTGTAGGAAAGCTGCCAGAGTTTTCTGATGTATCTTCTGTACCTTCTGCCAGAACATGTGGTCAGATAGTTGGGGTGCATTGGGCAAACTGCTCTCTGTGATGAGCTGGTGGCTCTGACTGGCTAGAAAACTGGGCTTTGCATTTGACTCTCTTGTCACAGCACCCTGGTATTAGCTCATCCCCTTGTTCAGGACTTGCTTGTGGGAGGGAATCAGTTCTTCAAAATCTCTCTTTTCCCCCCTTCCTTTTTGTTTGACCTGTTGAATTGACTGGTCAAGTACATGACAGTTCCACACAAGCATGGTACAATTGCACGGTCTCTTATTTCTTTTATTTTATTTATTTATCTCTTTTATTTATTTTATTTTATTTAGGCTTAAACACCCCTTTGTGCAACCGGATTCTTGATTTTCTTACCAACAGACCTCAATATGTGCGAGTTGGAACAAATACCTCTAATACCATTTTCTTGAGCACAGGTTCTCCTTAGGGCTGTGTCCTAAGTCCGCTGCTGTTCACCCTTTTGACTCATGACTGTTGTGCTAGGTTTGCCACCAGCCATATGGTGAAGTTCGCAGATGATACAACAGTAGTGGGCCTTATTCATGATGACAGTGTGGAAGCTTACCACAACAAGGTTGAGGGGTTGGTGAACTGGTGTAAGGAAGACAGCCTAGTTTTAAATACCAGAAAAACCAAAGAGATCATTGTCGATTTCAGAAAATGCAGGCACAGCCACACTTCTCTCTGCATTAATGATTCACCTGTGGAGATGGTTACCAGCATCAAATTCCTGGGTGTGCAGCTAATGAGTAGACTGGCTTGGTTGCTCAACAGTGAGAAACTGGTGAAGCAGGCATAGCAGCACCTGCACTTTCTGCATCACATGAGAAAAGCTCATCTTCCCCTGTTCTGACCACTTTCTACAATTGAGAGCATCCTGTCATACAGCATCACAGTCTGGTTTGGAAGCATCCCTGCTTCAGACAGGAAGGCAGTGCAGAGAGTGGTGAGGATGGCAGAAAAGATCATTGGCAGTTCCCTCCCTCCCATCCAGGACATAGCACAGAAGTGTTGTTTGAACAGGGTCTATAAGATTATCTGGGACACTACTCATCCTCTTCACAACCTGTTTTCCTTAATACCTTCTGGAAGGAGGCTTCGTGGTATCCCTAGCAGAACATCCAGATTCAACCATAGTTTCATTCCATACAGCATTAACCTTGTGAACTCTCAGACTTCCTCCTTCCGTTATATATTCAAGATGGACAGTATTTAATATTTTATTGTTATGTATATGTAGGGGTGTGGGTCTATACATATGTTGTTTATAGTATGTTTTAGGTGTGTGTCATCTATGTGTTTCACTTTGAGAGCGGGCAACTAAATTTCATTTTTGATGTGTGCCGTTGTGCCCATTGTAAAAAAATGACAATAAAAATTATCTCATCTCATCTCATCTCATCTCATCTCATCATGTTATCTTACCTTATCATCAAAGCTGGCTAGTTGTTTCCCACTGCTGTTCGTGGTCTAGATGCTGTGGCTTTCCCTTACTAGATGTACTTCATGCATTCATTATGTCCTTAAAAACGGGTAACAACCCAATTTAAAACTCACGAAACAGGCCACAAACACCATTCATCTAGAGAATGATGGCCAAACATACTCCATAGGAATATATGCACAACATGTAATTTGTTCTTTTATTTTGAACTGAAGCTGGTGAGGCTGATGACTTCCTTACAGAGAAAATACATAAGGAAATGAGACATTGCTATAGCTATGGGCCTCATGAGAGCGGGTTGGACAATTAGGTGAGGATGACTGTGCCCAGAAGTGCCCACTAAATGGCTATTTTATTGTAGAATGTTTGGGAGAAGGTGTACCAGCAGTCATCAATGTTTGTATATCCTGGCAGTCTTTAGTAGCAAAATGTATATGGCCCTTGGATCATCTATCTTTATACCTATCAGAAAGAGACCTGCAGGCATGAGCAATGTCTGACAATATTGAGCAGCCATTATTACCAAGTGAGGACTGAGTTGGCCAGTTTTCAGTACAATCAGAAGGCCTATTTTGGTTTTAAAAAAATCATTTTGCTGATAGACACCAGTTTTACTTGCCAAAAATTATAATCATACTTGTGCCCTAGTTGTAGGCCAGTAAATTCAGGAAACCAAGAACAAATGAATAGGTCCATCACCACTGCAGGATTGTTAGCACTGGTCAGCTGTATAGAGAGTGATATGAACAGGAAAAAGAACAAATGATAATGTGCTCCATTCTCAAATCATATTGCATTTGTTCTGAGACAAAAAAACCAAGTCCTGTGTTGAGATGTCCTCTTGAGACTGGACTTGATGGTTTGGGAAAAGCCCATCATTATCTGGGTAGTGTGGACTCTAAGGCTTTTTCTTTTACCACTCCATAGTAATAAAAAAAAAACTTCTGTCTTTTCTGTCACTAATTCACAATATTTCTTTTTATTGAAAAGTTTTAACATACAATTTTTCCCTTAAAAAACCCCCCTCCCCTTCCCTTCTCCCTCCCCCCCTACCTCTCCCCCCTCCCCCCCTCCCCCCCCGACTTCCCAGAGCTAAATACAAGGTATATATAAAAGAAAAACAATCATAAACAACCATATACTAACAACCATAAACTCAAAAATCTATCACTCTCTAGCTTATATAGGATAAAACAAACCTTAATAATATTAAATATATATAAAAAAACTAAGATAGAAAAAGAAAAAAAGAAAGAAGACTTATTCAAATGCTACATAAAACTTCTTAACCCTATACTTGTTCTGGATAAACTCAATCCATTCCATAATATAGCGTTCTTGCGAGTGATCTTTCAAATAGGCCGAAATCTTCGCCATCTCAGCCAGGTCGGAAACCTTTAAAGTCATGGGAGCAGCAAGGTTTGGGAAACAGGGAAAGCACAACACAGCCCTGCTTTTTTAAACTGAACTATTAAGCCACAAGCAAAGTAGCCTAACATGGCCAGCTGCAGTAGGCGTCCAGCTGAAGCCAATTCACTTTCCTAGTCTAACTCTGACTTGAATCAACCTTCATTTAAGCAAGGAAACTCACATATTGACCACAGATCTGGCCATCTGTCACTTTGCAAGTTTAACTGCTCTCACAATGCCTGAGCCTAATACAGTGTCTCCAATTTTTGGGAAACAACACAACCTCAGCCATCAGAGGCATGTTAAACAGAATAGGACAATGAAAAGTATTTTAAGTTACACAACAGAAGTTAGTGAAAATTGGTGAACAAAATGAAATTGTACTAATTTATGATGGAAATACAGGGGAAACTCAAAAAATTAGAATATCGTGCAAAAGTTCATTTATTTCAGTAATGCAACTTAAAAGGGGAAACTAATATATGAGATAGACTCATTACATGCAAAGCAAGATAGTTCAAGCCATGATTTGTCATAATTGTGATGATTATGGCGTACAGCTCATGAAAACCCCAAATCCACAATCTCAGAAAATTAAAATATTGTGAAAAGGTGCAATATTCTAGGCTCAAAGTGTCCCACTCTAATCAGCTAATTAAGCTATAACACCTGCAAAGGGTTCCTGAGCCTTTAAATGGTCTCTCAATCTGGTTCAATAGGAATCACAATCATGGGGAAGACTGCTGACCTGACAGTTGTGCAGAAAACCATCATTGACACCCTCCATAAGGAGGGAAAGCCTCAAAAGGTAATTGCAAAAGAAGTTGGATGTTCCCAAAGTGCTGTATCAAAGGACATTAATAGAAAGTTATGTGCAAGGGAAAAGTGTGGAAGAAAAAGGTGCACAAGCAACAGGGATGACTGCAGCCTGGAGAGGATTGTCAGGAAAAGGCCATTCAAAAGTGTTGGGGACTTTCACAAGGAGTGGACTGAGGCTGGAGTCAGTGCATCAAGAGCCACCACACACAGACGGATCCTGGACATATATTTATATTTTATATTTATTTGATTTATATACTGCCCTTCTCCCGAAGGACTCAGGGCAGTGTACAGGGCAATAAATACCAAAAATACAAGATACAAAAATTAAAAACAAATTAAACAATTGTGCTCGATACAATATATTAGTTAAAATCTATAATTAAAACCCCAAACCCATCAGACCAGGGTGGCTTGTTCGAATAAATAAGTTTTTAGATCACGTCGGAAGGAGCGAAGGTTGGGAGCCATCCGGAGATCAACCGGTAAACGGTTCCACAGGTCTGACGCGCCCACAGACAACGCCCTCCCCCTGGTGGTCACCAGTCAACATTCTCTGACCGGTGGCACCCTGAGGAGGCCCTCTCTGTGGGAGCACACTGGACAAAGGGAAGTTGACACCGGCTGCAGGTGCTCCTGTAGGTAATCCGGACCCATGCCATGTAGGGCTTTATAGGTCATCACCAGCACCTTGAATCTCACCCAGAGGGCAACTGGAAGCCAATGCAGCTCACGGATCAGAGGTGTAACATGGGAGTATCGGGAGACCCCCAACACAACTCGCGTGGCTGCATTCTGCACCAGTTGAAGCCTTCGAGTGGTCCTCAAGGGCAGCCCCATGTAGAGGGCATTGCAGTAGTCTAACCGAGAGGTCACGAGCGCATGAGTGACTGTACGCAAGGCAGATAGGGCCGCAACTGGTGCACCAGGTGAACCTGGGCGAAGGCCTCCCTAGTCACAGTTACTATATGATCTTCTAACGGTTGAGCTCCGGACGGCGCCCGAACTTCGCTCCTTTCGCCGCAAGCTAAAAACATACTTTTTTGAACAAGCTGGCCTGGCCTGATGAGGGGCTTGGGGGGGGGTTTGTTATTGTTATTTTATTGGGTTTTTAAGATGTATTTTAGTATGGGCATGTATTTAATCTTGTTTTAACTTTTGTAATTCTGTATTTTTATTCTTGCCCTGTTCACCGCCCTGAGTCCTTCGGGAGAAGGGCGGTATAGAAATATTATTAAATTAAAAAATTAAATTAAATTCTAAGGAAAGCTGTGAATCTAGGAGGACACCCAAGTTGCGAGCCCTATCTACGGGGGGGGTAATAACTCACCCCCCATAGTAAGAAGTGGAATAATCTGAATTCCCTGAGATGCCGGCACGCACAGCCACTCAGTCTTGTCAGGGTTGAGCCGAAGCCTGTTCCTCCCCATCCAGACCCGGACGGCCTCCAGGCAACGGGACATCACGTCGAGGGCATCACTGGGGTGGTTTGGGGTCAAAATGAAAAGCTGGGTATCATCAGCGTACTGATGATACCCAACTCCAAAACCATGAATGATCTCACCCAGCAGCTTCATATAGATGTTGAACAGGAGAGGCGAGAGGACCGACCCCTGAGGAACTCCACAAACGAAAGCCCTCGAGGTCGACCTCTGCCCCCCTGCCAACACCGACTGCGAACATCCCAGAAGGTAGGAGGAGAACCACTGAAGAACCATGCCTCCCACTCCCAACCCCCTGAGACGCCACAACAAGATACCATGGTCGATGGTATCAAAAGCCGCTGAGAGATCTAATAGGACTAGGACAGAGGAACAACCCCTGTCCCAAGCCCGCCAGAGATCATTCACCAGAGCGACCAATGCCATCTCCGTGCTGTGCCTGGGCCTGAAACCCGATTGGTATGGGTCCAGATAATCAGCTTCCTCCAGGAACAAAGGGAGCTGATGCGCCACCACGCTCTCAACAACCTTCGCAAGAAAGCGAAGGTTGGAGACCGGACAAAAGTTGTTTAATACAGCTGGGTCCAAGGCAGGCTTCTTGAGGAGAGGTCTCACCACCGCCTCCTTCAAGGCGGTGGGAAAACTACCCTCACTCAAGGAAGCAGTTATCACTGCCTGGAGCCAGCCTCGTGTCCTATCCCGAGCCGCATAAACCAGCCAGGAGGGACACGGGTCCAATAAACATGTGGTGGAGCTCAGCTTCCCCATGATCCTGTCCACATTGTCCAGAGTCACAGGATCGAACTCCTCTCAGATAACATCAACAAGACCACCCATATCCTCATCATCAGACTCTGCCCAATCGGAGTCCAAACCGGTCCGGATCTGAGCAATTTTGTCCGACAGATGTTGACTAAACTCCTTGGCACGACCCTGCAAGGGCTCCTCCCTCACCTCCTGATTAAGGAGCGAGCAGACCACCCTAAACAGAGTGGCCGGGCAGTTATCTGTGGACACAATGAGGGTAGCAAAGTAATTAGACCTTGTCATCCTCATCGCTGCGAGATAAGACCTTGTAAAGGACCTTAGTCATAATCAGACCGGCTGGATCTCCAACAGCTCTCTAGGCCCCGTCTCTGATGCTTCATCTCCCAGAGCTCCACGGAAAACCATGGAGCCCACTGGGATCTGCACCAGGTCAGGGGCCGCATGGGTACAACTCGGTTGAGTGCCTCCGTGGCTGCCTTTTTCCAGGCTTCCACTAGGGCATTGGCCGAGCTGTGAGCAAAGGAGGCAGGTGGGGACCCAAGAGCTGCCTGGAACCTCTCAGGGTCCATTAAGCGCCTAGGACGGAACCATCAGAGAGCCTTGCTGGAGCAGTAGGCTAATGCCTCCTTAAGTAACACCAGCTGCCTGCAATTAGTGCAGGTTCGCATCCCACCAGGCTCAAGGTTGACTCAGCCTTCCATCCTTCCGAGGTAGGTAAAATGAGGACCCAGATTGTTGGGGGCAATTAAGCTGACTTTGTAATAATGCTGCTTGGTGTGTGTGTGTGAAAGCCCTAATAAGCAGGCATATACATAGAATGAAGGCTACTGCTAAGCTTGTAAGCCGCCCTGAGTCTTCGGAGAAGGGCGGGATATAAATGGAATTAAAATTAAAAAAAAAACTCGTTGGTTCAACAACCCCACGACATGGGCTTCAAATGTCATATTCCTCTTGTCAAGCCGCTCCTGAACAACAAACAACGTCAGAAGCATCTTACCTGGGCTAAAGAAAAACAGACCTGGTCTGTTGCTCAGTGGTCCAAAGTCCTCTTTTCTGATGAGAGCAACTTTTACATCTCATTTGGAAACCAAGGACCCAGAGTCTGGAGGAAGAATGGAGAGGCACACACTGCAAGATGCTTGAAGTCCAATGTGAAGTCTCCACAGTCTGTGTTGATTTGGGGAGCCATGTCATCTGCTAGTGTTGGTCCACTGTGCTTCATTAAGTCCAGGGTCAATGCAGCTGTCTACCAGGAGATTTTGGAGCACTTCATGCTTCCTTCCACAGACGAGCTTTATGTGGATGCTGACTTCATTTTCCAGCAGGACTTGGCACCTGCCCACACTGCCAAAAGCACCAAAACCTGGTTCAATGACTGTGGGATTACTGTGCTTGATTGGCCAGCAAACTCGCCTGACCTGAACCCCATAGAGAATCTATGGGGCATTGCCAAGAAAAAGATGAGAGACATGAGACCGAACAATGCGGAAGAGCTGAAGGCCACTATTGAAGCATCCTGGTCTTCCATAACACCTCAGCAGTGCCACAGGCTGATAGCTTCCATGCCACGCTGCATTGAGGCAGTTATTGCTGCAAAAGGGGCCCAAACCAAGTACTGAGTACATATGCATGCTTATACTTTTCAGAGGTCCGATATTGTTCTATGTAGACTCCTTGTTTTATTGATTGCATGTAATATTTTAATTTTCTGAGATTGTGGATTTGGGGTTTTCATGAGCTGTATGCCATAATCATCACAATTATGACAAATCACAGCTTGAACTATCTTGCTTTGCATGTAATGAGTCTATCTCATATATTAGTTTCCCCTTTTAAGTTGCATTACTGAAATAAATGAACTTTTGCACAATATTCTAATTTTTCAAGTTTCACCTGTATTAGCTACTGGATTCCAAAAGCTATTTCAATTAATGTGTATCAGTAATAAGAAGATGGAGAAGGAAAAGGAAAAGTCAAGAATAGAGTTTGTTGAGAAGCCTTGTACTGAGAATCAGGATGATGCAAGGCTTCTCAACAATATATATATTGCACAAACACCCACATACATGCATATTCACACACAAATGGAGGTATACCTATATAGTCCTTGAGATAGTTAATTTCTATGATTTTTGATGGTCTAGAAAATAAAGATTAACATCAGTACAACCTGGAGCATAAAACTGACATGTCTTTATTAACTTGTAAATTTTAGAATTCAGTTTTCTAAATAATGAACTTGAAGATATATTATAGAAGTTAATTTCCATTTGCATATATACAGAATCAAAATATAAAAATTTCTAATGTCCTCGGAGCAGCTGTTTTGTGCTCATTTTATGAGTTTCTTCTTTTCATTCTCAATATTCTATCATTAAGGGCAATTCTCTACTTTCTTGGAAAAGTATAATAATTATCCACTATATATAAATTCTTTCTTGTTCCTGTTTGTACTTGCTCTGGTATCAGTGGAAGCTCCTCTGCTCATTGGAACTTCAGTTCTAGGAGGCTCTGTGACAAGGAACATCTTCAATGCATTCATGAATTCATCCATCTATTTTTTCCTGGAGATACCTAAATATCTTGTAAGTCCCCTTGCTAACATTTTTTAAAAAAGTAGATCCATCTTCAGATAACATTTTTCACATCCTTGACTGACACTCTTAGTGGTGTAAGTTAATTATCATCTCTCTTTTTCAAGTGTAACTGTCTTCCAAGTTCTTGTTAAATTATGTCCTCAATACTGTTTCAGCTGTGAGATTTGCTACCTAACCCATATTACAGAAATGAACCTCTCATGCTGCATATTATAAGGATTACAGTAACTAAACAATAGCTCTTCCATTGGCTATCTCTAAAATAGTTTAAGGCCACTGGAGTGTGGTGCTTGCATATTATATTATAATAGTTTGTTTAATTGTGGTTGTTTAAATAAGGGATAATTGGTTATCTTACACAGTGTATGAAACTATAAATCTTGGCTTGCAAATAAAAACCCTGCTCACGTTATGGATTAGCAAGTCTCTTTTGTTTCTTTATTTGAAAATTTCAGGTAATTTTGGCATAATATTAAAGTGTGCATGTTCAAAAACGTATGTTCTACAATGTTTCACAGTGACTATAATTAATGGTCCATATTATTCTTTTATAATAGTATTAAATAGAACATTATAAGATGCTTATGTAAGACCTTATGAATGCTTCGGAAAATACAGGACACCATTACATAGAGACACTTTCTGCAAGAGGTAAATATCATCATTACACCAGAATTCCAGAAAGTAAGGACATGTCTACAGCAACCCAGATATGAGTCAATATGAGTTGGGCATATTCCATCCATGACTATACAGTATCGGCAATGACATTGTTGATGGTTATATCCACAGCCAAATCTGTAAGGAAAACAGTGGAATATCTAAATAAAACTTTAAACTGCCTCTCCCCTGGGTTAGGAATGAGTGAAGAAGATAAGCACATGGCATTAAAAAGTTATCAGGGAAAGTTTGTGCCACAGTTGCTAGACATTAAAAGCACATTTCTTAAAGGATGAAAGATGTATTTCATTGCTTTTGTTATTTTTTAAAAAAATAATTATGGGTTTTATTGTCTTAAGTTTACATTTTCATTATGTCTTTAACTCTGTTCTTGATTATTATTGATTATTGCTGTTTCACTTTTTATATGGTAGCCAAAATGAGCATCCTTTTTTAGATGAGAAGATAAATCTACGGTACTTAGCATAAAATAAGGTAAAGATCATTATCTGTGAAAATAATGGGCTTTGTAACCTAGTATTTTCCATTTCTTTGTTTTTCAACTACAAAGCATATATCTTTCTTTATATATTTCCCCTAATAGGAAAACACAGTAATATAAATCAACTATGCAAAAGTAAAATTGAAAATAAAATAATTTCAATAACATTTTAGGCATTGGATTATTTCATTAATATACAGCCATAATTCTTTATCAGTCAGGGAATTCTCCTAAATTCCTAAAATGTGTAATCTAGGTATTATTGATATAAATATAGATCTAGCCTCTAGATCACAGGTAAGAAATTCTGCCCTATGGAGCCCAGGCAAGATCTCATTTCATTTCCTAGAGGATTGTTGTTGTTGCCCCTGTGTTTTATTGTCTGATTTATGTCTTCTCCTATTGGACAGACCATGTGCTCAATGACCATTTCATGCAAGGTAAAGCAGAGTGCAATGGCTGCCTCCCCAATTCTGTACAGAATTATTTTTTTCCATATAGAAGGAACAGATGATGGCAGGACCAGTGTTTCTAATTTTTAAACTCCACTTCATCATCACTTGTCATTCTGGAAGAAATTAAGAAGTTGAAAGATGGATCTGTCACCAAATAATTCCGAATTACTGTCCTAAAAGCTTCCATGTTCTAGTGCCCATACATCTTTCTAGTGTCTCCCCAAAATAAAATTATTTCAATATTTCCAATATTGAACATTTGGGTTCAAATACTGATAATTATAGGGGGTTATACAAACATAGCTTTTCCAGCTAGCTTTTGGAGAAATGAATAATTATAACATGGGATCAACTTTTATTTCTTTTTTGATGCACTATTTGTATGGTTTTAGATCTTATTTAACGTAAGTCTTCCATAGTTTGTATAAAGTGGGAAGGGTAAAAATGTTTTTTAAAAAGATATGTATACATATGGTTAATTTAAGATTTTCTCATACATTTATTTACATACTATTTTCTTTATCATCTTTTGTACCCTAAGTCTCTTACTAGTTTCTTATTTATTCTACAAAAAGAAGTCTACAAAATGTTTCTTCCTTTCTTCCACTTCCTTCCGTTTCTTCCATTGGCCAAAAAAGTCAATGCAGTCCTAAGATGCATCAATAAAGGCATAATATCAAGATTATGTGAACTGCATTATGGTTGCAGTATAAAGGCTTGCCTCAAGAAGTTGTGGGTGCTCCATCACTGAAAGTTTTCAAAAAAAGAATTGGATAACCATTCAAGGTATAAGGTGTCCTGTTTGAATAGGAGAAGACCTCCAAGGTCCCTTCCAACCTTGTTATTCTATGTTCTTTTGTTTGACATAGAACAATGAATGATTTTATAAAATACCTATTTTGTTAGGAACTTAAATAAAGGTGGCAGTTTTTGAGGTGATTATTCTGAGACCTGAGATAAACATAATGGAAAACAGAATTCCAACTACACAGGCTTATTAACTTGTAGTTTGAACTGGCATCAATATACCCCTATAACGTGAATGTTCCCTGGCCACATCTATGTGCCAACTCAGAATTTTCATCACTATTCTCTTGCTATTTTATATTCTGCATTGAAAGTTATTTTTCCTGCCTCAAATGACAGGATTTACCACAGGGATGAGTGTATGCTGCTCAGAAGCCGCTTTTGGGAGAATTGAGTTAGTGTTTCTATCATATGAACATATCTATAGGTGTGGTCATGTTCCCTTCCTCCTGACCACTCGGCAACATTTACTGTGCTGCCACCACGTGGTTGTTTTGGGGCAGTCAGACCCTCCTACCCTATGATGTATTTCCTCTTCCCTCCCCTTTCTGGGATGGACTTGCTCCTCCTTTGACCCTAGAGACTTCTCCTTCTCCTTTAACCAGCAAACATGTGATAACAGCAGACATGTGCAGACATGTGTATTACCATTTTCTGACCTTGGAAATACTGACAGACATCATCTGAGTACACCTTACCATGCTGAAAGCTATTCTACATGCAATAAAGGTATTTCTAAATGATAAAGGTGTTTCCATGAGTTCAACTATCTGGAGAGAAAGCTGTTAATGATAATGGTATCTGCTTATATAGACTATAGAAGTCTTAACAAGGGATTAATTACAGTACAACGGCTTTGATCCAGAATATTCACCATTTTTATTTTTCTTCTGGTATTACCCAGTTATTTAGAACTTAGCCCCAAGTCCTTCCCTCTTCACACTTTTTAAAAATAAAACTCAAGCACAGTATTGGTGTCTATTTTACTGATTATCTCTATTGTTACATTTCTGAGCTCAGAAACCATGTTTCAGTTGCAGGAGTAGTCATGTGCAAGATGGTCAGAGGGATGCAAACAGTCATGGTGTAGTCGTACAAAATCCACCCTTTCTTTTATACAATACATTGCCTGAACACCAAAATGAGAAAAATAGCAAGAGAGGACCAAGGAAATCGTATCTAAGATTCTGAAGTCTATTTCTATGGCTTTTTAATCAATTTCATATTCTCCTTATATTTTCTCATTTGTTTCTTCATTGTGAAACCTTCAAGAGTGCCCACAAGTAATAGTTGAAAAACTCAAGATGGTGGCTGCAACATTGTAATTACACTTACGCCTATTTTTTATGTACATCACATGATTCCTTTTTCCAACTGTGTATCACAAAAGTAAAAATAAACAGATCCTGAAATTCTTACATTGTCATGATCAGTATTTGATTGTAGTGTAATCTATACAAGTGCAATTTTACATAGGAAAAAGAATCATATTTGGTTTCATGGGACTTTTATCTGAAAAAAATATTATTTATTCAATTTCTCTGGCTGCTCATCTAAAATAAATGAGTCCTTCAGTTTATGACATCCAACATCCTTTAAATATGTGACAAACTGGTTATGTAAAGTAATCAAGATACAATGGATAAAATTAGAAGAAAGAAAAGAATGAATAGTAAAGGGATGCTATAATCATGTGGAACAGTGAAACAGTGGTTGAATATACAGTCACATTCTTAGTAGTAATGCAGTAATGCTTTGATATACTTTTTTTCCTGAAAGAGGCTGTGTTGTTTAACAATGAAATTCTGACTATCCTAAACAATATAATTACAATTTATTATTATGATTTTAGTGCAATTAAAATCCTAAGTATGCATAATTTGTTAGTTTGCTCATGTACCTTCAGATAAATGTAAACTTTTAGATTTTTTTTCCCCCATGATGATTTGTCCCTAACCTGTTTTTAGATCTTCAGGCTCGCTCATTGCCAATTTAACTGCGTCTATATACCTTACTGCTCATCATCTTTGTTTCTTTATTCCACTTCTTTAATAAACTCTCATATTTTTTGTATGTTGATGTTTGAACAGTGGTTTACAGAGTCAGCATATTGCCCCCTGGGTCCTCATTTTACCAACCTCAGCAGGATAGAAGGCTGGGTCAACCTTGAGCCAGTGAGAATTGAACTGCTGGCAGTCAGCAGAATTAGCCTGCAACACTACATTAGTAGGGTCGCAGTGGCTCAGTGGGTTAGGACACTAAGCTTGTCGATCAGATGGTCGGCAGTTTGGCGGGTCGAATCCCGAGTGCCACGTAACAGAGTGAGCGCCTGTTACTTGTCCCAGCTTCTGCCAACCTAGCAGTTCGAAAGCACGTAAAAATGCAAGTAGAAGAATAGGGACCACTACAGTGGGAAGGTAACAGCGTTACGTGCACCTTTGGCATCTAGTCATGCTGGCCACATGACCATGGAGATGTCCTCGGACAAGTGCTGGCTCTTCGGCTTTGAAACAGAGATGAGCACCTGCCCCTAGAGTTGGAAACAACTAGCACACATGTGCGGGAGAACCTTTACCTTTACTTTACTACATTACTGCATTCTAACCACTGTGCCACCACAGCTCTAAAGCTAGTTATTTTACCTGTTGTCATTAGTTTGGTCATCTTTAATTTTACTACCACTTTTCACTGCATAAAGTCCTAGTTAAAAGAGATAAGGGAATAATTAATTGGCTTGCAATGTACAGGTAGTGTACAGGTAATTATGGTCATAAGACATACTGATCATTAAGCTAATCTTCACATGAGTCTGCTTGATTTTACAATCTTTTTTGAGGTGGTTGTTAAGTGGCACATAGCTCACTATGGGTGTTTTTACCAGAAATTTGAAGTAAATGTTGACTGCAAGAGAATGTTGCAAACAGCCATAAATATGGGCTGGTTGCCAAGGGCATAAAATGCAGTCAAGTGATTGGGTGGTGGGCAGCCATCAGAGCTCTGAATCTGGATGATAAGTAGCCCTGGGAAGGTCTGTCATAACTTTGAATGGTCGCTAAGTCACTGGTTATAATCTGAGGGACTATCTGTAGTTTCTAGGTTGGATATCCTAACTTGTATTAACTAGCCTAAGTGTAGCAGATAATGCTTCATGTGATATTGGTAAACCTAAGGCTGATAATCTAGTTTACAATTTCTCTATTTTTCTAAAAAGCAAATGTGAAATTGTCAATTGTCTAAAGCCATGATGGTTACTGCCCAATAATACCTACAGGCCAATCTGGTGACAACCATGGCATATGGAAGATTGCAATTTGGAAAGTAAGAGAAGTAAAAAAGTTATTGGGCCTTTTGAAGAAGCAAAAATGTATGGGAATAGTGATTGGCAAACATTACCTTAGAAAAATATGCTTCTTTAAAATATGTAGTTTAAGCATATGTCTACTTGTATATGAACATGACAAAGGGATGAATATCAGTCTAAAACCATAATTAAGGAAGAATATAAGAGTACCAAAGAGTTCTGAATGAGGGCCAGAACAATTTTGTTGGTGTTCAAAACTAAGACTTAGAGAAAGAAATGAACTTGGAAGAAGTAAAAGAAACAAAAATAAAAATAGAATGTGTCCATGAATTGATAGACTGAGTCCTATATCAAATGTATTAGAAAGTCGATTATTCTTCCAACAAAATTAATAGCAGTAGACATAAGGAAAGAGGATGTGGAGATATAGAGTCAATAATAATAGATATTGAATATGAAGTGACTCATCTTTATGAAAGAAGGATATTGAGATTACTTGAGCATAAAAATGAACAAGAATGAATGAGTATTGAATTACATTGCAAATACATGAAAGAAAATTGATTCAGCATCAAAATAGGTTCAAGAAGAAAAAGTTGGTGAAGAAAATAATTGTTGGACTACAGTATGTTGATGAGGTTCCCAAAGGGAGAGGCGACAAATTTAAAGAACAAATAATGATGTATGAAATAGTAGACATGGTGCAAGCAAGGATGATTTATGCAGACCAAAAGGTATGGAGAGTGTAAACCTGTTTTACCTACGTTTCCTTTCCTGTTTTTGATATCTTTCGGGGTGCTGATGGTTCCCTTTAAGCCTTTCATGATTTGAGGTTGGATTATTTATGAGACCATCTCTCCCTTGTGGCTTTTATCCATGCTGTTAGATTCAGGTTATGAGGCATGCTCAGGTCGCTTCTCAAGGGAGTGCCATCTGTCAGAATCCAAGAAGACAGACTTTTCTGTTATAGCACCCACCTATTAAGTTTTATTCTGATGCTTCTTTCTCCCAGAAATCAGACTCACTCCTATCCTGCTGGCTTTTTGTGAAGCCTTGAACACCCAATTTTGTCATGAAGTCTAGGGCCCTGGTAATGGGAATGAGCCCATTTCTTAGCTATATTGATTGAAGATGTTTGTTTTGTGTGGTTGCTTTTCTGCATTTTTATTTTATTTATAGATATGCTTACTGTTTTTATTTTGTTTCTAACAGCCACCCAGAGTGTTATATTTGAGATGGATAGCCATATAAAGTTAATAAAATTAATAAATAAATAATCTTGCATTTCTTTGTCTCCAGAGTCTAAGTTGACAAATTTACACATTAAAAATGCATGAATATTAGTACAGAAGAGTTTGCTACATTAAAATGCATGTTTGTTAATTTTCTGTCTATTTTTAAACTTTGCTTCATAATATCTTCAATTGAATTTTAAGAAGGAATGGATTTAAATAAATATTTTAAAGAATTCCTATTCATAAACAAAAGAGAATTCAAATAATAGAACTACTTTTTTTGTTGCTCAGTTGCAGAGTGATCTATTTGGGGGGAAAACCCTATCACAACAAAAGCAATTAGAGTACAAAGTTAAGAGTGTGCTGGATGTGCAATAAACATTAATCAGAACTAATTTTCATGCATGTTCTTAGAGACATCTCATTGATCAGTGAATAAGGTAGAACTAGAAGATATATAGAAGGCTAACTATTTTCTGTGGCATGCATTAATAGTACAAACTTAAGTTATTGTCTCTTGAGTGTTTGCTACTAAATCATCTTGTTTGAAATACAGCATGGCTCAAATCCAGGATAAAGTATAGTAAAAATGAGGTTTAGCAAGTGTTCCTATCAAGTTTGAGGAAGCAGACAATAGGTGCCTTCAGACAAAGTTTAACAAACTTGATTCCAATTGTTTTACTGTTGGAAATAAAACTCAGGGATGATATATTAAATAATGGCTTGGACTTGCTCTATTGTGTTACATTTGGGGCTGAAATCAATAGGATTGTTAATATGATTTTGTATTGATTTCTACCATCTGTTCTGAGATCCAATTTGTTTTCTCCTATGCTTGGTCTAGCAGGGTTGTTGTTGTTTTTACAGTCAAAAATTTCTTTGATTTCATTTGACAGTTCTTCTGTTTCTCATTCACTGAGGTTCAGGACTTCAAAGTGATTCCTGATGTTCTCCTTGAAAATATTAGGATACATTCAAAATCATAATATGGAAATCATAGCATGGAAAGTGGTTGGTTTTCTTCTTCTGTTCTAGTTTAACTTGGAACTTGCACCTGAGCAGTTTATGATCTGTTTTACAATCAGTGCCTATCCATGCCATTGCTATATAACTGAGTTCTTCTATTTCCAAAAGGCACTCTATCTGATGATGTCCCTATGTATAGGATTTGTTTTGGCTGTTTGCAATAGACAAATCATTCAATTGACAGAAACTGATAAATTATTATTTTGCTTCACTTCTAATGCTTCATTATCTTCCATCTTTCAGAAACCCTGTTGGGAATATTTATACATTGGTTTCAGGAAGATTGTTCATCATGATGAGGCAGCATAGTAGAACTCGTGGGGAGATATGAAATTATTCTTGCCATGCAATAAGAGCAGGTATGAATAATATTTAGTTCTTTATGGGTTTATCGGATTTGCTTATATTTTAACCACAAAAATACCCAAATGAATGTTCATAAAATAGGCTTGCAGAATATAATTAGAGTTTGCATTAAACTGGAAGAAAATTGTGAAACATTAAAGTGGCATTTTGCAGAAACAGCTAAGGCAGCTCAGTGGGACATGCATATTAATATTCTCTTAGCCAAACAACCTACCTGTTCATTGCTTTTTTCAGAGTATATATCTTTCATAACTATGGAAAGGAAGAAAAGTATATCAATAGCCAGATCTATTATAATGATTGTTGATGCTTCTTATGGTTGATTGTTGTAAGAAATAATATAACAAAGTGCTGTTGATTTGATGTAGTTGCTACATATCAATGTTGCCTGGAATTCTTTGGTAAGAATGTTTGTTCCAGCATTGAATGTAAAAAAAATAAATGTATATGTTATTTTCAGAAAGTTGGTCCAAATAAAACAATTGTTTTCATTAACTTGGAGACAGTTTCTAAAATACCTGAGCAAAACTATGAGAAAAGGTTTCCTACTGTAATTTTGCCTACAATATTTGGTCAGAAAATGTACATCTTTGTGACTAAGTAAAAATCATCCAGCTTTCTGATTTCTATGAAGTGGTAGAACTTACCACATACCCTCCACATTACAAATTTAATCAACTTCTGCCATAATATAGCACAAACTTTTTCTTGAAAAAGCCATGAGAATTTTAAAGAATTTGTTCTCACCCCCACACCTATTATTCTAAAAATTAAACATCTGTTCCCACAGAAAAGTTTATACAAATGCCACCCCATTCAGATAAGGGACCAAAAGAAACAACTCAATGTGCTAGTTAGTGGCATCATGAATCTTATCTCAGATTGGGTTTGAGTTAAAGTAGGTGATTTTCTTAAGTACTAAATCTGGCTCTGCAGTTCACACTGAAATCAAAAGCACACATCTAATTTCCATGTTTGTTTTTTGTAATTCTGTGCAATGCTAGAATTAGTACACTGATTCCCAGGTTATCCCTCCTATCTTGAGATATAAGGAGGCAGGCACTACATCATAATGAGGACATAATTTAATATCATAAGCCATTTGCTAATAAATGATGCATGCCTGTGTGTAATAACTGTAACTGGAAAATAATTGCACTTAAATCTGTTCAATTTATGGAACCAAAATTATTGTATAAAATGCGGAGGGCAGGAATTTCTAAACATATACAATTCTTCTAGTGATTTAAAGCAACAAAAGGCAAGTGCTTTTTCATATTGTTGAGTTTTGATATCAATATATCTGGAACAGATCTTTTTAATTACAGCATATAGAGGGAAATAGATTTTTCAATTCTCAAACTATTGCATTTTTATCTTTTTAAAAATATAATTATCTAGCAAGTAAGCTCCACGGATTCAAAAGCTCCTTGGCTTTTGACTGAACTTCATCATTTATTAAGCACCAATTCTATGCTACAAACTGTACAAAGTGCAGACCTGCTCAACATTATAAAAACTGTACCAGATATTCAACATCTTCCACAATGAAAGAGACCAGCTTTTAAAAAGATGCAGCCAAGGCCTCCTTTAGATGTTGACAGCATTTTCTCAATCACCGTTTTCCATCTGCAAGCTGTTACAGTGGTGAGAGTTGTATTGTATAGCTGTAGTCACTGATGAGTGGATAGTTCTGATGGAAAATATTTTATGTACCAAAGCCAGGCTTTTGACTTAAACTACAGTACATCTAGATCAAGAGATGCCAAACTTGGCAACTGTAAGACTTGTGGACTTCAAATCCCAGAATTCCCTAGGCTGACCTAGACATTCCACCTCTGGCAGCCATGGGCATCCCAGCTTTGACTTGAATGATTCTGTGAAAGAGTCAGTCTCACTCTCTTTCCAGCTATACAAATTACTTTGATGTGTTTTCTGATTGAATTGGTATCAGTAAACAAATTTGGATTCAGATCTGGACCTTGGTGTACCCCATCACCTTTGCCTTGCCTCTTTTCTGTCTTGCAAATTGTACTTTGAAATGCACACACTGA
Organism: Vipera ursinii; assembly: GCF_947247035.1. NCBI lineage: Eukaryota > Metazoa > Chordata > Lepidosauria > Squamata > Viperidae > Vipera > Vipera ursinii. The sequence goes on along the minus strand of NC_139516.1, from coordinate 164,006,139 downwards.
CTGGAAAGGTGGTGAATGACGAATGTGCAGCATGGCCAAAGAACAGAGGGGAATGCTTAGCTATATTGATCAGTCCACAGACATGTTTTATATCAACATTATAAACCTCTATGGAAGTCATATTTTTGCAAAATGCTGCAATTTATGCTCACTTTTGCTGAAAAATTAAAAATGAAACATAAAATGAACACAAGAAAACACGTAACAGAATAGTTGAAGATGAAACAAAACAACCAAGGATTAAAATAGCAAAGTAAACTTTGACTATATGGTTGGATTTTCCACAGCTTTGATAATAAGCCAAGAGATATATGAATATTGTGAATATGTGTTAGGGAATGTTGGACTTGAAGAAGAAGAGAATGGTTTTGAAACTGGAGGAAGAAAGTCAACAATCCACTTTATGCTAATTACACTATCTGATAGCAGAAAATGAAAAAAGGATATACAAGTTCTAGTAACTTATGTAAAGGAGCATAGTGAAAAAAATGGAGCTAAAATTAAATATAGTAAAGGTAAAGGTAAAGGTTCCCCCGCACATGCGTGCTAGTCGTTTCTGACTCTAGGGGCCAGTGCTCATCTCCGTTTCAAAGCCGAAGAGCCAGCGCTTGTCCGAGGACATCTCCGTGGTCATGTGGCCTGCATGACTAGACACCAAAGGCGCACGGAACGCTGTTACCTTCCCACCGGAGTGGTCCCTATTTTTCTACTTGCATTTTTACGTGCTTTTGAACTGCTAGGTTGGCAGAAGCTGGGACGAGTAACAGGTGCTCACTCTGTTACACGGCACTCGGGATTCGACCCGCCAAACTGCCGACCTTCCGATCGACAAGCTCAGTGTCCTAACCCACTGAGCCACCGCGTCCCTTCAAAATTAAATATAAAGAAGACCAAAAAATAGCCTTAGCACTGACAATAAAGAAGTCAAAGTGGTGGATGGCAGCTGTCTTTTAGAACAATAAAGGAACAAGCAAGTCAACAATCCACTTTATGCTAATTGATAGCAGAAAATGTAAAAAGGATATACAAGTTCTAGTAACATATGTCAAGGAGCATAGTGGGGAAAAAATGGAGCTAAATTTAAATATAAAGAAGACCAAAAAATAGCCTTAGCACTGACAATAAAGAAGTCAAAGTGGTGGATGGCAGCTGTCTTTTAGAACAACAATAAAGGAACAAGCAGTCAAGAAATACACAGCAGACTAGCACTTAATAGGGCAGTTAGGAAGACCTTGGAAAAGATATTCAAATGCTGTGGTATGTCAATATCTACAAAGATCAGAACAGTGCAGGCTATGGTACTCCCTGTGATATTTTATAGATGTGAAAGTTGGACTTTGAAGAAGCAGTATAGTATAACAAGTACTGTCAGTTGTGAATTTTGGTGTTGGAGAAGCAGGGCTTTTTTTTGTCATAGAACGCTCAGAATGGAGTTCCGGCACCTTTTTTTGGATGGAACCTTATAGGGTAGGCAAGGCAGGTTGTATGACATGTGTGAGTTCCGGCACCTTTTTCTTTTACAAAAAAAGCACTGTGGAGAAGGTTCCTGAGAATATTGTGGACGGCCAAGAATGCAAACAAACTCAAGGTATGAAAGACAAGGCTCAAATTATCCTACTCTGGACACATTATGTCAAGATCTAACAGATAATGTGTGAGGTTCTAATGATGGGAAAAGTAAAAGAGAAGAAAAGAAGACACCCATCAGCAAAGCGGGAGGATTCAGTTGCTCTGGTGATGACTACAGGAGCAGAGTTGGGAGCTCTGTAAGACCAGGTTAGGGATAGATTATTGCGATTAAGAATCAACAATTTGATTTTTTATTTTTATTTTTTTTATTTTAATCCCATTTATATCCTGCCCTTCTCCAAAGACTCAGGGCGGCTTACAATCTAAAGCACAAATCAATGTGCTTAGCAATAGCCTTCAATTCTATGTATATGCCTGCTTTCACACACACCCCAAGTGGCATTATTACAAAGTCAGCTTATTGCCCCCAACAATCTGGGTCCTCATGTTACCTACCTCGGAAGGATGGAAGGCTGAGTCAACCTTGAGCCTGGTGGGATGCGAACCTGCAATAATTGCAGGCAGCTGGTGTTACTTAAGGAGGCATTAGCCCACTGCTCCACCAAGGCTCTGATTATACATAATTATCTAGCAATCAAGTGATATGTAAAGTAATATTTCCACGTGCAGACCACATATGTTAAATCCAGTGTTCTTCATGTTTCAGTGGATTTTAAATATATAATTTAAACATTAAGGGCCAATGTTGGATTTTGGAACAGCCTTGCTGGACCCAAACAACCCAGCAGAACCACCCATTCAAAAAAAACAAACAAAAAAAACCCCCAGCACTGTAGGAGTTTTGCAAGTGTGTTTGGAAAGTGTGCAACTGAATGTTAAATCTCAGAAGATGGAGAAAATTGGAGGTATATTTCAAGCCTGTTCGAACAGAATCTTAAATTAGTGCAAGAGTGTTCAAGCAGAATAATGTTTTTAGAGGCCATTAATGCATTTTCTCAAGCTGACAAGGACACCCTAAGGAACAATATGTGGAAATGTTTTTCCAAGTTTCTCTCTGGGGTCCTCTGTACTTCATCTCCCATTCTCAAAGTAATAAGATTGAGTCTGAATTCTTGTTGTAGCTAAATACCTCTCATCACATAGGTGAACCAAACTAAAATAATTTCAAAATATAGAAATTGAATTTTTTAGATTTGTGCAATTTTATCAGAACAATGTTTTCCGAAGGCAGCACCTATCATCAATAAATAAATAAATAAAGCACATAGTGATTGTCTCTTAAATACATGGTTGACCATTGGAAGATCCTGAATCAGTTACATATACAGGTAGTCCTTGACTTATGACTATAATTGAGCCCAACATTTCTACTGGTAAGTGAGATATTTGTTAAGTGAGTTTTGCCCATTTTATGACCTTTCTTGCCACAATTGTTAAGTGAATCACTGCAGTTGATAAGTTAGTAACCCGGTTGTTAAGTGAATCTGGCTTCTCCATTGACCTTGCTTGTAGAGAACGTTGCAAAAAGTGATCACATGACCTTGGGACACTGCAACTATCATAAATATGAGTCACTTTTCAAGCATCTAAATTTTGATCACGTGACCGTGGGGGATGTTGCAAAGGTCATAATTGTGAAAAACAGTCCTAAGTCACTTTTTTCAATGCCGTGGTAACTTTGAACGGTCAGTAAATGAACTGTTGTAAGTTGGAGACTACCTGTATTCTAATGTCTGATAAGGTTCTTTTAGGGGTATATGGCAGGGGTGGGAAAGCTTTAGTCAGTCACATGTGTCCCGACCTCATCTCAAAACTCTTCTGCAATCAGATCAGACACTTTAGTTCTACTTTGTTCGCAATTCATAGGATTAGGATCTTTCTTTGTGCCTTTTGGTAGTACAAGTGATTTCCGAACAGTTCTGAATTATATTAATAATTATATTAACAAACTGTCCTGTTATGTATTTACATGTTTATTAACGTTAACAATAATAATATACAGGGCTGAGGTAAAGCCGCGGCAGCTTTTGACAGCTGTCAAAAGCTGCCGGACAGAACTACGCAGGCGCCCACCGTCTGACAGCTCTCGGCTGTCAGAATCACCTGGCAACAGCACGCTCTACCGATGACAGCTCCGAGCTGTCAAAACCAGCCGGCTCTGATTGGCGAAGCAGACGGCGCGGGAAACCGGCTCAGCCCTGATTGGACAAACGTTGACAGCTGCTAGTATAAATAAGAGCGTTGTTCTTCTGTTGTTTGCCTGGTTCCTAATAAAGTTAAGTTGCTTAACTTTGCTGTCCTGCCTGCTCTTTCAAAGCACTGGCGACGAAGGTGGGATGCCTGCTTGCATAGCTGAAGTCACCGCCTAAGGGGAGAAGAGATTTTTTCCCTTAGCCATAGCTAGTCACTCGCTGAAGTCACTAAGGGAAGCCTAGCTTCCACACAACGCAAGCAGCAGCACCCACGACTGGACAGCATGACGAACCATGGCCATATTCGCGAGTTCAACACTCGCCACCCAGAATGCTGGGAATCACATCTAGGCCAGGTAGAAGGGTACCTGGTGGTAAAGAAGATAACCGACGATCGGGCTAAAGCATCCGCCCTCCTCTGGCTCAGTGGGCCCACCGTCTACGATGCCGCAGTGGGACTCTTCAGTCCAGAACCCATTGCAACAATCTCCTACGCTGAACTCACCGAGGGGCTGAGTAAACACGAAGTCAGAGCTCTTCTGGAGGGTAAATTTCGCCCGACGAGTACAACTTCCTGACGAGCCCGCTAATGACTTTATAACCCGGGTCAGACACGCTGCGCGGCGATGTCAGTTCCCCGATTTAGAGGACCGAATCCGGGACCAAATCGTCATAGGGCTTAAAGATGAACGGCTGAGGAGGAAGCTGATCGCCAAACCCGCTCTGACGCTGGCTGAAGTGGCGATGGAAGTCATCGCCTACGAAGACAGCCACGGTGACAACCAACGTCCCCCTGATAGCGGGCCCAGTGGGTCCGTGCACCAGGAGGACGGCACCTTCAGCGGGCCAGAGGATGACGACATCTCCATGGACATCAATGCCGTGCAGCGGCAATTCAAGAGGCTCAGGCTTCAGCGCAACAACTGAGGGGGCCCTTCCAACAACAACAAGAGCACTAGCTACCAGCCTAACAGAGCTAAATGTGCGGGCTGCGGCGGAAGCCACCCGAGAGCATTGTGCCAGTTCCACAGTGCCAAGTGCCATGGATGCGGAAAAACAGGTCACCTCAAAGGCGTGTGCCGTAGCCGGAGCCGAGAAAACCTACATGAATTGGAGGTGACGTCTGTAGGTACGAACCGACCCACACCCAGGGACAGGCATAAATCCAAACCCCTAGTGCAAAATGTAAAGGGAAAGGTGAGAGACCACACGGTCTACAGCACCCTTAAGCCCAAAGTCAAGGTGGACATCCTAATTCACGGGATCCCCTGCGAGATGGAAGTGGACTCTGGGTCCTCCGTCTCTCTCATTTCTTGGCAAACTTACAGGGACATTTGTAATCGCAGCCGGCAACGGCCTGCCTTACGCCCCACTAAACTCCGCCTAGCGGATTTTCAAAAAACGCCCATTAAACTCCGGGGAAAGGCCTCAGTCCCAACGGAGTTTAGACAATTTAAGGGACCCCTTACTATACTAGTTACCCAGGAAAACAGGACCAGCCTGCTAGGACTGGACTTGTTCGAGGCACTAGGGATAGCGCTGACAGGCGTCAACGCCACTCAGCTGTCAAACTTGGAATCCGTCTGCCTTCAAATCGCGGACGTTTTTGACAGCTCACTGGGAAAATACACAGGACCCCCAGTATCACTAAAACTGAACCCTAATGTAATGCCCATCAGAATCAAGGCTAGAAGAGTTCCCTTCGCCTTGAGAGAAAAAATAGAAAACGAACTAGATCGGCTAGTTACTTTGGGAGTTTTAGAACCAGTGGAAGGGGCCGAATGGAAAACACCCATAGTGACCCCAATTAAGCCCAACGGCCAAATCAGATTATGCGCTGATTATAAAGCGACCCTGAACCGCGCATTAAACGTCCATGCCTACCCGGTCCCGGCTGTCAAAGACATCCTCACGGCCATTAAGTCAGGCGCCATTTTCGCTAAGTTAGACTTGGCACAGGCGTATTTACAGCTGCCTGTCACCCCTGACACCGCCTTAGCACAGACAATTGTCACGCACAAGGGAGCGTTCAAAATTAACCGCCTTCAATTCGGCATCTCCGCAGCCCCAGGGATCTTCCAAGAAATAATGGAAAAAACACTAAAAGGGATCCCTGGGGTCTGCCCATATTTTGATGACTTCCTAATTGCAGGGGAATCAGAAAACGACTTAGCGGACAAACTAACAAATGTGCTCCATAGGTTCAGGAAGGCTGGCCTCAAATTAAGAAGGGACAAATGCTCCATAGGGGTGCCCTCAACGGAGTTCCTAGGGTTTAAAATTGACGCAAAGGGGATTCACCCCACTGAATCTAAAATAAAAGCCATCAAAACAGCACCCATCCCAAAGAATAAACAGGAACTGCAAGCCTTTCTAGGGTTAGTTAATTTCTACCATACCTTCCTGCCTCACAAAGCCTCAATCGCTGCACCCCTCCACAGGTTATTAGACAAAGGCAAACCCTGGGTTTGGTCCCCTCAGCACGACAAAAGTTTTAAACTTTTAAAAAACTTATTGACTAGCAACGCTACGGTGGCACTGTTCAATGAACAGCTACCCTTATGTCTGGCATGTGATGCCTCTCCCTACGGCATTGGAGCAGTCCTGAGCCACTTAACTAAGGAGGGAACACAAACCCCTGTAGCGTTCTATTCCAGAACGCTGTCAAAACCTGAGCGCAATTACACTCAAATAGATAAAGAGGCTTTAGCCATAGTTGCTAGAGTAAAAAAGTTTCACGACTACCTCTATGGTCGCCAATTTACCATTTTTACGGATCATAAGCCCCTATTAGGAATCTTTACAGAAAACAAACAGACGCCCCAAATATTATCCCCCCGCATCCTCAGATGGTCCACCTTTTTGTCAGCCTATTCATTCACTTTGGAATACTAACCAGGGAAAAGCATGGGTCATGCAGATGGGCTTAGCAGACTTCCCCTACCAGTAATTGACCCAGACCCTGCACCAGCGGGAAAGATCTTAGCTATTTCCGAACTGCCAGAATGCCCATTGTCAGTCAAGGACATTTCTGCAGCCACAGCTGCAGACAAAATCCTGGGCAGAGTCTTAGGCTACGTCACTTCAGGCTGGCAATCCACACCCCGAGACCCAGAATTCCAACCTTACATTTTGAAACAAAAAGAATTATCCTCCCATCAGGGATGTTTATTATGGGGCAGCAGGGTAATAATACCCGAAAAACACAGATTAAAAGTCCTGGAAAGCCTCCACGAAGGTCACCCGGGCACGGTCAAGATGAAAGCTTTGGCCAGAAGCTACGTCTGGTGGCCCGGCCTAGACAGGCAAATAGAATCACATGTGGCTGGGTGTTATCCCTGCCACCTTGTCAGAGCAGCTCAGCCCCAAGCTCCCATACACAGATGGGAAACAACCAAGACACCCTGGTTACGCGTCCACATAGACTTTGCGGGTCCATTCCAGGGACAAATGTTCCTAATAGTCGTAGATAGTTATTCTAGGTGGCTAGAGGTGGCCCCAGTTACGAGCACAACCTCTGCAGCCACAATACAAGTTTTAAGGGAGTTGTTTGCCACACATGGGCTTCCGGATGTATTAGTCTCTGATAACGGCCCCCAATTTACTTCCCACGAATTCCAGAGTTTCACAACGGCGAACTCTATTAGGCACACCACCATGGCTCCGTTTCACCCCTCAACGAACGGCTTGGCTGAGGTGATGGTGAAATCAACCAAAGAGGCACTGCGGAAAATCATCACCGGCAACTGGCACCGCAGACTTGCTCAATTCCTTTTATCACAACACACCACCCCCTGCACAACTACTGGGAAGTCTCCAGCAGAACTACGCTGGGGCAAACGACTGACTACCAGGCTGGACCGTTTACATCCTGACAGATCCCCACCAGACCCAGAGCTTCCCCTCCAGTACAGAACTCTCAGCACCGGGCAAGCTGTCTGGGCTAGGAACTACGGAGGCAGCAATAAGTGGACACAGGGGGTCATCATAGAACAAACAGGTCCCCTATCATACGTCATTGACACAGGGAACAATTCCCACATCCACAGACACATTGATCAACTACGGCGACGCAGCCCGCAAAATATGGGGGAAAGGGGGAACTTTGAAATGCAGTCAGAACCGCCGCCGCAGACACCCGCACACCAAGACCTCCCCCGAACAAATGGCACCACAACAAAACCCCACACAAAATGACTTCCTTCCCCAAAGGAACTCTGAAACAAGGGAGCCAAGCCCCCCGCCCCCCCGAGCCAGATCCCAATACATTTGAAGAAAAGGAACAAACCGAAGAAACAATCCCCTGGCGGTCCGAAAGAATAAAAAGACCCCCCACCTATTTGGAAGACTTCGAATGGGGTAACCCAAAAAAGAAACAATTGGGAAAACGGCAACTCAATCAGAGGGAGGGGTAAGGGGTGTTATGTATTTACATGTTTATTAACGTTAACAATAATAATATACAGGGCTGAGGTAAAGCCGCGGCAGCTTTTGACAGCTGTCAAAAGCTGCCGGACAGAACTACGCAGGCGCCCACCGTCTGACAGCTCTCAGCTGTCAGAATCACCTGGCAACAGCACGCGCTACCGATGACAGCTCCGAGCTGTCAAAACCAGCCGGCTCTGATTGGCGAAGCAGACGGCGCGGGAAACCGGCTCAGCCCTGATCGGACAAACGTTGACAGCTGCTAGTATAAATAAGAGCGTTGTTCTTCTGTTGTTTGCCTGGTTCCTAATAAAGTTAAGTTGCTTAACTTTGCTGTCCTGCCTGCTCTTTCAAAGCACTGGCGACGAAGGTGGGATGCCTGCTTGCATAGCTGAAGTCACCGGCTTCCCTTAAAAATAATGTTGAATGTTCAGATATAATCTATAATAAGTTGTGTTGTTTCACCGAGTATGGCTAACTACAAAGAGACAAGGAAAAAGAAATCAGAAACCTATATGACCAAAAGCTAAAACCAATCTTCCTTTTATTACCTTAAAATTACTAAGGATTATAACTCCGTTTACTCCTAGACACTGTGAGAAATGACTGTCCATGAAAAACAGCATAAAATGGACCCTGAAAAGCTTCTATTAAGTCCTATTGGCTATTTTGGTGAATGATAATGATAATAAATTCTATATACACAATTTTAAAGTTAATTGCAATTCTATATATGTGAGCATTATCTGCACAGGTAGTCCTTGACTAGTCATTGAACAACTATTCAGGGTCATAACAGCTTCAGAAAAGCACTTCAGAAAACAGTTCTGGCTGTCATAAAATGCCATACTACACACACACACACACACACACACACACACACACACACACACACACACACATGCACACACAGACACAGACACACAGAGACACACATATGTCATGTTTATATGACCACATTTTGGGAGCTTAGCAATCAGCTCACAATTACTACTGGTTTTACATCCCATGTTCACATGATCATAATTTGTGATGTTTTTGCCAGTTTCAGTATTCAAGAGCATGGATTCACTTAATGATGATGTGTTCCATTTGGCAGTCACTGTAAAAATGGTTGAAAAATCAGGCTTGATCCTTTGAGTGCTTCAACTAATGACCACAATGACTTATGACCAAAATTCCTTTCTCAGTTATGGTCATATGTCAAGGATTTCCTGTATTGTATTGTTATACAGCTAAATAAGATCTATATTCTTTCTGGATTGACTGACTTCCTCTTGAAGGCCTTCATCAGGATCTCTTATCAGTTGTTAAAAGCTTCCGAGGATAGATATTATGACAGAAAAAGAATGCAATAATGAATAAATAATAATCTAAGGCAGCACTAGGATGAAAAATGTAAATATTGAAACATTTTTGGAATGCCATAAAAGAATAATACAATGTTATAGGAAGACATTATGAAAGCTATGGGCTATTAACTGAAAAGATTAACGGGAAAAATGGTAATAGTGATTGTACAAGAAGAACTATTGTACAAAACCAAAAAATATGAAAACAAGCAAACAAAGCAATTTAGAAATTAGAGGAGTCTAAACGTATTTCAGATAATGTAGTATATTTTCTGCAGAGTTGGATAAAAATCAGTAAAAATAATATTTCAGTTCCCATCCAACTATACCAATGATGAATTTGATTGGTTATTGGTTATTCCCAAAGAAGCAGACGGCATTGTCAGGGCTATGAGTTTCTATAGTGTGAGTTACATTGTCCTCCAGTGCCATAATGCTGTTATTGTTATGTTATTATTAATTACTAACAGTCTTTTTTATTTTGTTGGTTTTAATCTCATGTTCACTGCATGGAGTTAAGTTGTGAGATAAATGGCTATATAAATAAATAAATTGGCTTTAGATATTTTTAAATGATTTTGATATTCACTAACATTAGCAGTGACTGTCTAGGATTTCAGGCAATAGATTTGCCTAGTTATCCTTGGAGGTACCTAAATCTAGATGTTTTGCATCACTGTAAGTGCTGTTTCACAAAAATTCACAAAGTGAAATTTACGTGCACTTTACACCTGTTTATGCTATAATTATCTCTGATGAGCCATTCTTACTGGAAGAAAACATGTCTCTGTTAGAAAATCTACTCTTCCTTTCAAAGGGTAAGAACAGATACGGCAGAAAACAGGATTAGGCATATTGTGAATTTTCCTTCTATCCAGTGAATTGATCTTTATGATATAATTCTTAAATGCAGTCTCTCAACGTAGATTATTCTTCAGTAATCCATGTCAAATATGCTAAAGTCATGTACAATAATATTGTACACGAGATTTTTCAATCATACTACAGCAGGCATGTCAAACTCATGATGTCATGTGATGCATGCGACATAATGCGACTTTTTCCCCATTGCTGGCAATGGGGTGGACATGATTTTGGCATGATGCATCCGGCCTACAGGCCGGCAGTTTGACATTCCTGTACTACAGCATCAAAATGGGTGAAACTGGGTGAAATCATAGATGACCAAACTGAAGGCAATGTTGCAACAGCAGGAACTGCTTACCAGCTGAATGGCATTGAAAGACTTCATGTGGAATCACAAGATATTACAAGAATCCTACAAAGGCTACATAGAGTGGGAAATATTTTGCTAAGAAAATGATATCATCACCTGTGGGTAAAGTTGGAATTCCACCAGCTTTTGGCACCTATAAACCTGTTGACCACATTGATCTCCTTTCTTGTCTGAGACTTTGCACATTTCTATACTTGATATCGATATTTTCAGGGGTTTTATCGTTTTCTTCTTCCCTTTCATTTCAAACTTCTTTTTCTTATGATTTTGACAATTCACTTAATTAAGGAGTCCACAAAATATGCTCATAGCTGCAGACAGATTTAAATAGCACAGGCTTTCCTAACACCATTTTATTTCATATAAACGGTATCCTTATTTTTCTTTCATGAAGCACCAGCCTCAAGAATATGATCTTATAATGATGATATTGTTACCTTTAGTGTTTATGTGTATTCTTTCTCTGTATAAAGCAATCTGACAGCCCCACTAGCTAAGCACTTCAAGAGTTTCTTCTTCTATATGGTAAGATCACTCAGACTGGCAGGTTATTTTCACTGCAGTCTTGAAATCACTTACTAGAAACTAAAGATCAATGAATATAGTACAATACATCAAATACAGTAAATAAGTAAGTTTGTACTATCAGGTTTTCAAAACGGAATTATTATAATAGTTAAATTTGTGAATTCATTATGATGAGGTAACAAGCAGAATACCATAACATTCCTGGTAGTGTAGAGCAGAGGTCCCAAACCTCTGGGCCATGTCCCAGTGCCTTTCTCTCCCCCACCCCCAACCTGGCTGCCAAGCCACAAAGGTTGGGGAGTACTGCTGTAGAGTAAGAAAGTTGACTACCTTTTCTTGGCGTATTAGTCAATCTGGGACCATGCAGCTTCTAGAATATTCAAATATGGAGTACAGTTCTGTGGGAAAAAATATTGGCAAAAAAAATTAGAACTGGAATGCTGATTATTATAGGAGTAAATGGTTTACAGAGACGTATATTTGAATTAAATACTGCAAAAGTTTTTAAAATGAGCTTTTAGCTAGCCAAACACAGTTGTTTAGGCAGATTTATTGAAGGTCATTTCATTTTAATTACCATTTAGTTTCTGGCCCTACAATTTGCCTACCTCAGTTAGAATCTTGGTAGAAATTACAAATTTTATTTTATTAGTTCAGACATTTTTAAAGCGGTAAATCTGATCAAATGATGTACAAGGCAATAGAAAAGCGAAACTTGATATCTGTCTAGCTTTTGCAAATATTAAACCATGTTCCATTTAATTAAACTGAAGTGAAGGGCATTTTCTTTGAACTGCATAGTTGTGTAATTAATCTACATCTCTGAGATGTCTATGATCTGATCGCACACTAATGGATTCTGCTTATCTTTAAAAATAGCATTTGCCTTTGTTTTTGTCATTCAAACATAACTTAGCAGGCAGAGTGATTAGAAAATAATTTCAGCCATACAAAATATCTTGAAATCGCAATGAAGGCAGTGACTAATTTCACTAAAAATAAAAAAACAACCCTCTTATTATCAACATTTTCTCCATCCAATACTTCTGTTCAAAAAATATTATTTTTCAAAGAATATTTGCTGAAATACTACTAGTCTTGTTGGAAAAAGAATATAATTTAGGTTAGACAAGATTACATAGAACTTTTTAAAGTGTTACGAATATCATTCAGATTAGTGCATAAAGCTTAAGCGTAAGTGGTTAGGATAATAAAAATACTACTGAATAGTAAGTTCTATATGTTCAAGTTTCGGTTTCAAAAATGAAACTGGTGAATTTATCTTAGTATAAAACAGTCTGCTAATAATTACAATGAAAGTATTGAGTGGCTGCCCAAGACAAAGGATGCAATTTCTTTTTATAGGAAATCTGAAATTATAAGAGGTAGTTTGCTTGTCAATAAAATGTAATATTCTTAGGCACATAACTTATAAAGAAAGTCTACTTTGTATAAATATAGATTTATCACAGTTTCTCTCAGAATGAATCACAAATCACAAAGGTATTCTTCTATATTCTATACGGTAGAGATGACAGATACTTGGGTCAGAAGTTCTATTTGCTTCTCTTTTGTGCATGTTTCCTTGGAAATCAGTAAGCAAATATGGTAATAATTTAGACCTAAACTTCAAATGGATTCCAATCTTTTCAATCCAGAAGCATCTGAAGTGTAGTGAGGTGCTCATTTCCACCTGCATGTATAGAATACAAAACATGAAATATTGTTCACATATAATTATGGACACGATGAATTCTTCTGCGGTTCTATCAACAATGGCTTTTCTTTTCTTTTCCCTTTCCTTTCTAAATAGATTGGTTCTTAGTGTTAATTAGATTTTTTTTCAGTTTTTAAAAAAGTGAGGCAAAAAATTTAAAACATTTACATTATACCAATAATATAAACAGTTTATTTCCTCTCATTCTTCTAAGAACCCTAAGAATAAAAAGTGTTCCAGAAAACTCATACTTTAAAAGGTCTGGTTTGTGCAAGTAAGTCTACTGGAAATTTTGATCAAAGTGCCTATCGTGTTCCTAAATACTTCTGGGTACTATTCTGGATTTGTTTGCAAAGGTGGGGAACCAGGATTCTTTAGGTATCACTGAACCTCAATTCCCAAATCTGTTATCTCTCTCATGAGAATAGGGATGTCCAGGAATTATAATATCTGGCTATTTCCCAACCTCTATTTAGAGAATTATAGTATGCACATGGAGAGCTGGCTACATTCTGTATATTACTAGACAAACTTTTCTAATGAACATTTAAGTATAAAAGTAAAAATTGCTTCTTTCTCAATAAATGGTATTCAGTTGTATTTATACATACCTTCTTGCAAAAATTGGCCCTAAACCATGAGGTTTTTGGTCATAGTATAACAATATATTTTCTGTGCATCTTTTTTTATACACCAAATATTGATGACATTGTTTTACTTGGTAGTTAGTATAGAAGAAATTAACCATCTCCATGTTTTACCATTATTACTAAAGTAGTACCATTTCTTATGTCTCATTTATCCATTTTTTTTTAAAAAAGTGTTGTTTAAAAAATTACAAAATAATGGTGCTCCTGCATGCCTCAGGAGTAAATTTGATTGATTGATTGATTGATTGATTGATTGATACTATACTATCAAGTTGACATTGACTCTTAGCAACTGCATAGACATATTTTGTCCATGATATCCTAGCTCCAGCCTGGTCCTTCAGTCTAATATCAGTATATCTATCGCTGCTAGATAGTCACTGTCTAGCTGTGTTTCTTCTTGCCTATAGAGATAGCTTGTCATAGCTAAGTACATTGTAGTAACATGTGAAATAGATGACTGCCTTTGGAAAGAGAAAAAAAATTAGTGCTGCAGAGTATGTTTTGGATCATTATTGATGTCCAGGAGCACAACTTGTCAATACTGGAGAAATGATATTCCCATTTGATTATATCATGTGGAACTAGCTGTCAACCTGCCTACTGCTGAAGATTATCCTTTTGGCAGCCAGTAGGTGAGTGTTTGTCTTTAATTTTTTTAATAAACTTTGAGTACTCAAGGATTGTAGTGAGAAGCAGGACTATGATGCAGTAAAAACATCAAAGTAGATAGGACTGAAATTTCTGACTTGCTTGCATTGTCCATGTCTGTTTTGCCTAAATGAAAGCTTACATACCTGTTTTATTTCTACTTCATTTCTTTTCTGTCAAATAAAAACAAATATAGTAGATAATTGTACCTCTGATTTCTTGAAATCTACGACCAAATTTCATGTTAATTGAAAATTTTCTTTTAGAATAGAATAGAGCTGGAAGGGATATTGGGGGTCTTCTAGTCCATCCCCATGCTCAAGCAGAAGAATCTATACCATATCAGACAAGTGACTGTCTAGTTTCTTCTTAAAAACCTCCAGTGATGCAGTGCCCATGATTTCTGAAGGCAAGCTGTTCTACTGGTTAATTGTCCTCACGGTTAGGAAGTTTTTCCTTAATTCTTGCCCTCTGGTGCTTTGGACAATAGTTTGATGCCCTCTTCTTTGTGACAGCCCCTCAAATACTGGAATACAGGTATCATGTTGCCTCTGTTTCTTCTTTTCTTTAGACTAGCCAAACCCAAGTCCTACAGCCATTCGTCATATGTTTTAGTCTCCAGGCCTTTGATCATTTTAGTTGCTCTTCTCTGAACTTTTTCCAAACTCTCAACATCTTTTTTTTAGTACGGTGACCTAAATTGGTTGCAGTATTCCAGGTGTGGTCTTACTAGGGTTTTATAAAGCGGTACTAATACTTTGTGTGATCTTGATTCTATGGCTCTGTTTATACAACCCAGGATTGTATTAGCTTTTTTGGCTGCTGCTGCACATTGCTGGTTCATAGTCAAGTGATCGTCCACTAGGATTCCAAAGTCCCTTTCACAGTTACTGGTCTTGCCTAGTCTCTACTTATACCTTTTATTTTTCCTGCCTAAATATAAAACTTTGCTTTTCTCCACATTAAAATTCATTTTGTTCGATAGGGCCCATTGTTCAAGTTTGTCAAGATCTTTTTGGATCCTGAGCTCATCTTCTGAGGTGTTGGCTATTCTTCCCAGCTTAGTGTCACCTGCAAATTTGATGAGTTCCCCTTCTATTCCCTCATCTAGGTCATTTATTGTTTTATTGTTAGTTGCCTTGGAAGCTTTTGCTATGCAGACAGATGTAGCTTTTAAATTTTAAATATATTCCTGCTTAACACAGATGTGGCATAGACTGTGATCCTTACTATGATAATGCTTTGTTGGCAAATCTTAAAATTGTGCCCCAGTTTGGAGTAGGAAATAATAGACATATACAAGAGATTATTGTATTTTTCTATTCATAGAACAATTTGGAAGCTATCTTGGTTATGAATGTTCTTTGTCATGCTGGAGATGTTAAAAGAATGAATAATCCCATCTTATCAATGGAAAAAAAGAAAACACAAAAAAGAGGGAGTTTAAACAGGTTACCTTTTTTAAAAAAAAAATAGAGAAGACTTATATTGAATGAAAACATTTAATGAGAAACATATAGGTTTGGTATATACAATCCTACATTGTATTTTAATCAAAGATACAGAGTGTTCAATTATACTTTCTAAAACTCTTGCTTTTTTAAATACATTTTTTTCATTTTTTCTACTCAACTGCTCTGGATATTTATGTAGAATTCTCCCTAGTTTCATTTTACCAGAAAGAGTATTTATTTATTTATAATCTTTGACACTTTTCCATTATTCAGGAACTCAGAATGGATTTTAACTTCCACAATAATCTTGTAAAATAGCTTGATCTTGGCATTTATTGGAGTTGGATATAGACAAACTTCTTCTGGATTTTGAAACTATGGCTTCACTCTCCAAACTCCTCTAAGATTTCCCAACAAACTGTAATTTTCGATGTGATTGAAGTAAAAAAATTAAATGCATAGGAATTTATTGATTTAACAATACTGGAGAGAAAATTAATTATTTTTTTTCCAAATGGAAATAATAGCAACTATTCAATTTAATAGATATGAAAGGGACAATCCTCTGAATAATTTGGGGAAGACAAAGATAATCTTTTAAATTGTTTTTCGACAAGAGATATTGTCCATTTCTTTTGGAGCTGAAAATGCACTGATGATATACTGAGAGCAATCAAGTGTAGATCTGTGTAAAAGATAGTAATATTGAGTGATTTCAGATTGGTGAAAGAGAGCCTTTACTCAAAGAGCTTTAATTTCCTTTTCTTCTTTCTTCTTTTCCTTACTATAATATCACAAATTTGCCCATGTTTCAGTCCATCAAACTTTGGGTGTTCCTTTCCAGGTTGATAAATTCATGCTAGCTATTTATTTGAAAATATATTTGATTGAAATGAAGGACAACCAGTTTTAAATAAATGTATTTGGAATTTAGCAGCCAATGATGGCAAAATAGCACCTTCTCCATCTCTCTCTTTAAAAAAAATGAAACAAAAATATTGAAACAAAAATATTGAGGACACCCTTCACTCTGTCCCAGACTGCTCTGTTGTTGTTTCTTTGCTGGGCATACAGTACTTAATAGCAAGAGCAAGAGCACTTAAACTTATATACCACTTCACAATGCCTTACAGCCCTCTCTAAGCAGTTTACAGAGTCAGCATATTGCCCCCAACAGTCTGAGTCCTCATATTACTGAGCACAGAAGGATGGAAGGCACAGTCAACCTTGAGCTGGTGAGTTGGCAGAATTAGCTTGCAATACTGCATTCTAAGCACTGTGCCTCCACCACCATTAATGCACCATTCTGGACCACAAGCACCTATATTTTGTAAAAATGTTTCTCAGTTTATCATATCCCAAGGTAGCATGGGAGACTGCTCCTCTCTCCCCCAGCCAATCTTTTAGTTTATTTATATATGATTTAAAATAAGGTACTAAGGGTATGGCATCTGTGCCTAACATCTGGTTTTGCAATGACTATCCTGAAGCTGCCTCGGTGTTAAACCAAAAGACTAATATAATTTTACAGCTGTGGGTCTTTATTTCTTCAAATAATATTTGAGCAGTCATCACTATGTGCAAAATTTCAAGGATGCCATCATAGACAGAGATAATTATTTCTAAGCTCTTGATGCACTATTGAAACATTAAAGACCCTGATTACATAGGCCCATTCATCTCTAGTGCAGCTTCCATTCCTTTACTGCCTATTTCCTTCCCAGCTTTTCAGAATTAACCTTGTTCAGTCCTATTTATTCTTTATCTGTCATGACATCATTTGATTTTCTTAATCGTCCTGCACAAAGGAGTTGGAATACAGCATCAGGGAAACAAAACATTATATTTTTGACATCTTAGAGAGATACTGTAGGAATGTAAAGTTTGCTTTGAGAAATTTTGACTATTCTAGCAGCAATAAAAGAAGAGACAGCTGACATGGATTTTCAAATATTGCACACAAGATTGCCTGCCAAAGAGCCCTATGTATTTCCTCCACGTGTTCTAGCAAAAAAAAAATACCACTAAAAGATGCATTTCTTTTGCTATAATCCTTACATGAATAATTTGAGAAAGAGAAAAGGGCAAAGAGAAAAAAACTCGAGCTTCTAATGTTGTCAGCAATTCTTAACACTCTGCCTAAGATGTGATCGCTTTAAAATGCACAGCTATCAGCCCTTCTGAAATGCTATCACATCCTGTGCTTTTGTAGGTCACCCCCAGGGAGAACCAAAAATAAGTGGGGAGGAAAGAATGTCGCTATCTTATCGGAAAGCTTCTATTCTTTTCCTCCTCCTGCTAAGTGAAGCAATTAGTTCTGATGCTGAGCACTATCTCTGCGTAACAAAGGAAGGTAAAACTGTAGCAAAATTACAAAGATACTTAATAATCTGCCTAAATTGTTATTTTTTTCATTTTAACTACCAGTACAATATATTGACTTTAAGGGGGGAAAGTACTCTTGCAAGAATTAGCCATCATTCTGCAGGAGCCATTCATTATATAATCAGCGAAGTACAAAATGAATGAAAGGCCAGTTGTTTGAGAAGAAAAGTGTCAAAGCCTATTAGACAAGAAGCTTAGAAGTAACAGGTGGGAAAATATATTCACTGTTTATTAAATTCATTAAATTCATCCCATATGTTAGCATATATCCCATGTATCAGGGAAAAATTATGTGCAAGTTCATATGTAAATACATAGTTCTGTAGTTCTCCTAAATGGAAAAAAAATCCTGTTAGAAATGAAGATATGCATAAAGATAGGGGTAAAAATTAATTGTATTACTGAAGTTGTCTTGCCAGCCAGGTAAGGGGGAAGACAAGATGCAGTGAGAGCTTAGTCATGTTAGCAAGGAAACTGGAAGTTGTAGTGCTACACAAATGTGAAGTACCAAGCTTGGAAAGGCTACTTGTTTGAAACAGAAATTTGATGCTGTGCCTCCTGATGCAAAAGGTTGAAATAGAGAGCCAGTTTGGTGCAGTGGTGAAGATGCTGGCCCAGAAAACAGGAGACCATGAGTTCTAGATCCACCTTAGGCAACCGGGTGACTGGGTGACTTTTGGCCAGGCAATCTCTCTGAGCCCAACTCTTCTCGTAAGGTGGTTATTGTAGAGAAAACAGGAGAAAGAAGTAGTATTGGATATGTTTGTCCCCTGGAGTTGTTTATAAAATAATAAAGTAATAAAAATACAACAAATAAATAAAAAGCATGTATACAGGAAGTTCTGTTGTGAAACAGATCACTGATAGGTCTCAGAAAATGTAAAACAATATATTTTTCCCTTTCTTTATTGGGTGGTTGATAACATTGCCAAATGGCCCTAATTCTTTTTTTCCACTTTGAGGCAAAACTTATCAAAGGATAAGCAATTTAGACTGAATTTCCCCACTAATGCTCCATAACTCTTGCAGCCAAAGACAGGAACAACAATTTCATTTCATAATTCTTAAAATGAGTTCTGCTTCATGATACAGAAAACAAAGCAAGAATTCATTGGAGATCAGCATGCCTAAAATAAAAAAGGAAAATATTTGTAACATAGGCTAGTAAACGCTTACATTGAGTTTTATCTAAAATTTTCGCTCAAAAACCCTAGACTCAATTTCAGTTTTAAAATGGCATACTTGTCTTGAGATCAACAGGCATTGAGTTAGATCTGGAACCATAAAATAACAGATGTGGGGCTGCAGGATCCAATCTGCATCAGTCACTGGGACCGGTACCACATTCTGATGAGAGGGAAGTTCCCTGAGGATGGACTCCATCACGTGTCCAAAAGCTCAGCAGACTAAACTTTTGGTCCCAGTGACCAACCCAGATTGAATCCTGCAATATTATCCTGGGACACACATATTTGCCTTCATTCATGAAGCTTGGGCCTATGGTTAGTCACCTATTCATTTCAAACTCTCATTTATGATGTTAATACTTTGAGGAATACTTCCCAGAAGTAATTTAAAAAATGTGATGTGATGAAAAAGGTGGAAAAATGAAAAACAAGGCAAGGCAATTTTCTGCCCACTTGGTAAAATTGCTACTTAGTTTTTACATGCTAAATTTAATGATACTTAATTGTACCATCACGTTTAATCCCTTGGTCATAATATCCCTACTGCATATTTCTTTTCAGTCCACATTTACATACAGCCATTCTCACTACAGACACAATATGTTATGGGACTGCAACCGGTAAAACATTTCTTTTTGACCAAAAAAGCTCTACTGATCATAGATTTTATTTGCCACTAAATAAAGGCATTTAATTTCTTTTTCCTTGTGCTTTATGTGGACGTAAAGATTATAGTCATTTTGGGGTTTTGCAAAATTCAGTGCTTGCTGTCAAAGTGTGCTGAATTCCAATAGGTCAAAATAAAAAATGCAAGTTGTCATTAATTTACAGAGGATCCAAATACTTGGGATTCATATGAACAGCAAATTTGAAAATCAATCTTTTAATCTGTTATAATTTTACTCAATTTTATATACTTTTAAGAAACCGAGTGCTCTGTTAACAGCATACAGACATATTAAGCCTCCTCCATCTACCCATATGAGCAGACTTTATGGATATACATTCAAGATCTAGAAGAAGGACAGAAAACAGTTGTGAGAAGAATGAGAACATTATGAGATACTCCATGCATATCTCAATTACATGGTGCAATTTAATAGCTATTGGTCAACCTTGTTGGTAATGCAACCTCTGTTGAACTGTTCTATAATTCACAAACAATATCATTCTCAACATAAAGTTTAAAGCAAAACTACAAGGGATGTGCAATGCTTTGGCCATGTTTTTTTTTTTAAAAAAATAGGTTTCAATGGACACAGTGTTGTGAATATAAAACCTGTCTTCAGCTCTTTCAGTGAACTGCATCTTTTTTTCCAGGAACTTCGTAATCACTTTAAAGACTTTTAAACTGCCAATTGGATCTAACCAGATCCTCAACCTTTACTGCTAGTGAATCCAACAGGTATTCTTACTATTGGCACAATATCAGGTCCTCTCCTCAGTTGTTCTTGAAGGCTGAGACAGGTATTATCTTCATGCTTTAATGCACCTTTTGGAAGAAAATGCAAAGTATCCTACAAACAAGTCTAGCAAAAATTATTAGTACAGGGGTCTGGCTGTGGAATTCTGGGAGTTGAAGTCCACAAGTCATAAAAGGGCCAGGTTTGAAGACCCGGGATTAGTAGGATCAAATCAATAGACTGTTCATTTCTTTTTCTACTCCTGCTGTACTATCACTACCTCCAAATCTATCACTTCATTTTGAATTATGTTCAAATCATGTTTCTCAGCCTACTAGAGTCAATAGACAATCACAAATGTAAGGTTGAATATCATAGTATATCTTCTATTGTTCTGTAAGCGTCATTAAAACCCGATACATCCTGCATCAACATAATGCCCGCCCATATTTATTGTGCTCAATATATAAAGACTGAAACAACGATATAACTGGTGCTACAGCATTTTATGAACTTATATGTTGGCTCTAATTTAAATGATACTTCTAAATCAAGGAGAGAAATATTAAGAATTTCCAAATACAGTCACAGATTTGTTTATCATCAATTGATATCTCTTTTGGCAGTTTTTAGACATACCAATATAACTCTGCGATCTGAACTCTGATTATTTTACTTAGTTCTCGCACACAGAAATATAGAAGGGCAACAGTCATCTGCTGTTTTTGCCCGCTGTCTGAATGACAGAATGCTGCCCACTATCAGGCTTACAGGGAGGTTTACAATTTTGACAATTGCTTTTAGCAAAATTATAATTAGTGCCCCAGTGTCCTTATGCATTTTAAATTGGTTCACACTGTTTCTTGCTCCAATTTTCCTCTAGCAATATACATACAGTTCCTAAAACATTGGTAAAAAAAACAAAATTAACCTGACAAAGGTTGCTGTTTTCAAAAGGCCAAGAGTTACCATATGTTAGTAACTGGACCATACTCAGAAAGGAAATTAATGATCTGAGAATCTCAACCTGGCTAGTATTTGATTCTAATCTTCAGCTGAAAGGTCTTAGGGCAATATCACTGTTTAAAATGCTCCTGTCCTATGCTTGTGCCAACTTGGTTCCTGATTCACTTTTTTCCCCAGTTACCTTTGTGCTAGAAAGTTTCACATCCAGCTTCAGAATAGTCTTGCTCAGGAAAAAAAAATATTGTCTGCCTACACTGATATCTATTCCTAAAAACAATGATGCCACAGCGCTTGCTTTGCATCATAGCATGCAAGGATTTAATTGCAATGCACATTTCAGCACTTGCTCCTCCTTGTTACTTTTGAGGGGACTATGGTTTCGTGTTGATATCAATACAGCCGGTTGAAAAAAAACACCAACAGATTTCCAACGCTTTTCTAAAGCAGTGTAGGAATTGGGCCAAATGGACCTCTGGATGAATTATACTTGGGAGGCCAGAACTGTTGATGGTAAGTTGGACCTCACTAGCACTTGATGGAGACTCCCAGAGAATACTGTTGTGATTCAGGGTCAGCCTGTGGGTTCGGCAGTTGGGTCGGACGACTCAGAGGAGGAGGGGGGTGTTGAAGATCTTGCTGATGAGAGCCCTCAGCCAGGCCCCTCCGACTTGGTCACCACGGAGACCCAGCTGTGTGAGCCTGACAGCGTGGATGAAGATGACCCACTGCTGGCCCTGTTCAAGGACGCCCGACACAGGAGGCAGTCAATTAGGAGTAAACAGAGGAAGGCAATGGGGCTCCTCGGAAGGAGGCAGAGAGAAGCCACGCCCTGAACTCTATATAAGGGGAATGTGTGGGAGGGCTGGTTTGCTGAAGGCAACCACTTGGATAGTTCCTGTTTCTTAAAGCTCCTGTTTCTAGGTTCGTGTCTTGTTTGTTTTTGTAGCTATAAATTTGGCAGGTGTAATTCCAGCCTCTTGCCTTCTTGTAAAAGGGGTTGTCCCTGCCTTTTCTGCAGGGCGGGTAGCAGGCTGGTACAGAACAAATACCAAAGCTGTAGGCTAGAACCACCTGTGAGATGCTCACTCTTTTTTTTTTTTTTTTATTGAAAAGTTTTAAAAAATACAATTTTCCTTTAAGAAACCCCCCTTCCCCCTCCCTCCTCCCCTCCCTACCTCCCCCCTATCTCCCCCCCCTCCCCCTCTCCCTCCTCCCTCCCCTGCCTCCCCCCCTCTACTTCCCCTCCTCCCCCCCTCCCCCCCCCGACTTCCCAGAGCAAAATACAAGGTATATATCTAAAAAGCAATCATAAACAATCATATACTAACAATTATAAACTCTAAAATCCATCACTCTCTAGCTTATATAAAGTAAACCAATCCTTAACAATACTAAATATATATAAAAAACTAAAATAAAAGAAAACTAGCATCATTCCCATCTATGTTCTTCCACATTTCCCTATTACCTAAACATATTCTCATTTACACATCACAAACACCTATCCCTATTAACCTCTCTAGCCAAAATAGACTATAATAGATAGTTCTTACACAAATTAACCCGCATTAACCCACAAAACTTTCTTCCTCTTCCTCTGTAATAAATTGTCCATTAATTCCAAATTAAAGATTCTGTTACCATACATATCATCCCAAAACTTTTAAAAACACAACTACCACTTGTCTATAAGTATATTGTGGAAGTTCCATAGATTTCTGCTGGTCTTATTTTTTTGTCTTTTTTGAGCGTTTTAAGGCAGCACGCGTCACCCTCTGTTCTCTAATATCATCCAAAAGAGTTGCAGCTTGAACTCCTCCTGTACCCTTCTCGTCTATCAGTCCATCTTCATCCTCTTGATGTTCTCCTTCTCCAGATCCCTCTGCAGCTTCCAGAAGTGTTGATGGGGTTACATTTAAAACATTGTTGTAAAAGTCATGCGCTTGCTTCACATTACCCAAACAGTACCTTTTGCCATCATACATGAAGCTCAGCCCAGCTGGGATCTCCCATCTGAACCTTATATCCCTTTGCTTGAGCTCTTGCACAAGAAAAATAAAATCCTTCCTTCTCTTTAAAATCTTTGGAGGAATTTCTTTTAGAACCAAAACTTCTTGACCAGCAATCACAACTTTGGTATCATAGGCAGCTTGTATAACTTCATCTCTAACTTCCCTTTTTACAAAATAAACCACCACATCTCTAGGCAACTTTCTCTGTTTAGCAATCCACGAATTCACACGAAACACTTTGTCCATACCTTGTTTTATTTCAGATGCTGGATGATTCAATACCCCCTCAAAAGCCTCAGAAACCAGCTGCTTTAAATCTTCCTTAATATTCTCTTTTAGGCCTCTAATTCTCACAGCAAACTGCATCTGGTAAAATTGGGCCAGACTCTGTTCACTATCCATTTTGTCTTTTAAATCTTCAATTTCCAAAACTTTTGCTTCTAATATAGCATTCTTTTGAGTCAAGTCTTGCACTTGGTCATCCAGCACCTCCACACATTTAGCAACTTTATGCACTGAGGACAAAATGTCTGCCTTCATCTCTCTAAGTTTCTGTTCCATCCTTTCTTCCATTCTCTGCTCCAATTTCTCCAATTTCTCCTCCATCTGTGCAAATTTAGCACCCATTGACTCCAGAATTAACTGGGTATGTCTTTCAAGATCCTTCGAAGTCAATACATCAGGAGAATGCAACGCCTGCAGTAATGATTGTTGTTGCACCGGAGAATTTCCAGCACTCCGAAAAGTTCTAGGGGGAGGTTTAGCCGCCATCTTTTACTTACAATTGTGACGCACTTTCACTTTAAGTTTTAAGCAAAGTCCATCAAGCTTGAGAGTAAAATAAAATAATCTTCTTCATCTCTTCATCTTTCCCTCTTGTACTGCTCTGCCTGCTCTTTTCCTTTCATAGTCTCTCCTTCAAGCAGGGATGGTCGCAGACGCCTGGCTCTGCTCCATAAAGTCCGGAGCAGAGACGCTAGCCAGCTGGGAGCAGCCCAGGCTACGGGGGAGTTCAATCCTTCAGCCGCCCAAGCTCCAAGCTCAGGCGGCCCCGGAGAACTCAACCCCCACCTGGGGGCTCACCCCCTCCTCTTCTCCCGAGGAGGGGGCTTCAAATTCGCCCGAACAGCTGATCGGCGCTGTTTCGGGCGAAAAATCACACAGCTGAGCTGCGGGCAGCCCGGGAAGGCTGTCTCCGGCGCCACGGAGCCACCGGAGAGAAGAGGAGATGCTCACTCTTGTATTGCTGCTATACTGTAAATACTGAAAGCACATATATGTCTGTGAAGTTCCAGTAGTGAAACTCATCAAAAATGGAGACTTTTTCTGATCCTTTTTCTATGTTTCTATATATATACCTTATACAGATTCTACTTTTTTTTACTAGTTATCCAATGAGCTTTTAAACTTTTAAGTAAAACACAAGTCTTTGATTTCAAGATATTCCTAAAATCAATTCTGCTTATAATTCCTAGTATCTTAGATACATTAATATACCTATGTATCACCTATACAGATTTAAATTTCCAAGCTTTGGGACGTGATCGTGCTACTGAGTGTCAAATGCCTATATTGACAGGATTAAGTTGGAACCCCATTGTTAAAACACGAGTCTTTGTCCTTTTTCCTACTAGTGATTTATAGTGTCTTGTAGCCTCACCAGGATTCCTGTGTAGGAACCTAAGCTTTCCTTCTTGATTGATATATTGCCACAGCAGTAGCTGGTGATGCTTGAGACAGTATAAATCACTAGCTATAGATAGATATAGATATAGATATGGATATATAGATATAGATACAGATATAGATAGATGATAGATAGATAGATAGATAGATAGATAGATAGATAGATAGATAGATAGATAGATATAAAAGAAGGAAAAGAACTTGCTCACACCATTGTCCCCACTCCATAAATCTCTAATTCACTTCTCTGAACTATTTATTTCCCTTGTTGCTTTGAACACAGTGTGATTTCTGGCTGCACAAACCTGTGTATTTTGAGAGTCTCATTGGTACTAAGGAAACTTTTAATGCTAGTGCTCTAGGGATTGCATCTGACAGTACTGTTTTCTTTACATCCTCCCAAATTCCACTAACCATGCTTTGGAGATCCCCAGAAATACACTGCTGGCAAGAACATTTTAGCTGTTCTGTATAAGAGAACATTGCTTTAAATTAACCCATTGTTAATCTCCTGTATTCATTTCAAAAAAGGGACATTTTTTAAAAGGACATAAAGACAGACAGTAGATCAACACTTCAAGGTTGGTAAATGGCAGCCAGTTTTGATAACGGGCCTTTTAAATTAGATGACAAAGCACAGAGAAAAAGATAGCATTTTCTTCTCAGTAGAGACAGAGTGTAAAATCAGAGGCTTTCCCTGATTCTTTAGCCAATCACTAATCCAACCCAAATCATTTGGATGAGCCTGGATTAACCTGCCTATTTCTTCTCTTTATCGCTTAAATATGCTTCTGTCTATATCATTTCTATACCATTTTACAACAATGTTTAATTTTTATTTTTGTAAAAAAAATTGCCTTATATTTTAACCTTTTTTATAATTTTTGTTTTTTTTTAACTGAAATACAATTTTCTATTCCTTTTTGTACCTCCCTTTGAAATAAGAGCAGTAGAGAAAGATGAAGGAAAGAAGCAAGAGATAACATTTTCCATGGTACCCATCTTAGAAATTTGAATCAGTTTGTTAAGAGATGCAGGAAAACAAAGATCCTACACTAAAGCAGTCTTGCATGATTTAAAGCAGGGGTCCCCAACCCCCAGGCTGTGGACCAGTACCGGGCTGTGGCATGCCAGCAACTGGTCCACACAAACAAGCAAAGCCCCATATGCAGAATGCAGGCAGCACACAAAACCACGCCCCCTCTGGTCCACAGATAAACCTCTCTCCACGTACCCGGTCCCTGGTACCCGAAAGGTTGGGAACCTCTGATTTAAAGCTCTTCTACAACCAAGCTGATTAGAAGAGATAAGGAAAAAGTGGTCAGTCTTGGAATCATGTTTGAACCAAATGGCATTATTGAATAATATTAAAGGAAGTGCTCAAATGTGCAAATTGGACATGTTAGATTGTAACTGAGAGCCAGTTAGGTGTAGTGATTAAGGCATTAATAGCAATAGCAATAGCACTTAGACTTATATACCGCTTTACAGTACTTTACAGCCTTCTCTAAGCAGTTTATAGAGTCAGCATATTGCCCTCAACAATCAGGCTCCTCATTTTACTGACCTTGGAAGGATGAAAGGCTGAGTCAACCTTGAATCGAACTCCTGGAGTAAGCATGAGTTAGCCTGTAGTACTACATTCTAACCTCTGTGCCACCATGGCTCTTAAAGTAGAAACTGGGTGGCCATGAGTTATAGTCCCGCCTTAGGCAAAAAGCCAACTTGGCAACTTTGGGCCAATCACTTTCTCTCAGCCATAGGGAGGGGGCAATGACAAACCACTTATGAAAAACCTTGCCAAGAAAACTGTATGAACTTGTCCAGGCAGTCTCCAAGAATCAGAAAAAGAGAATACAAAAAGGATAGTAATAAAGAATTTTATAAATGAATGAAAAATAAAGAATGTATTTTAAATGTCCCACTGTTGAAAATATAAATTACTGCTGTTAAAGCCAAAGTGCTGAGATACATAGAATTTACTGGGAGTTAGAAAACAACACTATCTGTATAATAGGACTGAAGACTTTCTGCAATTCCTTCTGGAAATAATACAGATGTGGCTCCAAAACCAATAATATTGTTTGCAATATTGAAAACAGGGTAAATTCAATCAACAGCTCACTTTATATATAAAAATTGAGTAATTTATAATTCAACCTGACACAATATTGTACTAGACATTGCATTTAAAACAGGCAATATGGATTACATACTTTTTTTAAAGTTCAGGCCTTCGAAAATCATTATTCTCCACACTGGTCATGGAGATGTAGCTACAACTTTGACATCCTTAGGATATACTGTACATCTTAGCTGATATTAAGATGATATAAGCATCCTACAGCGTTTTTAAAGGTAATTGAATCATATAGAATAGTTTAGACAGTTTTGAAAAATCAGGTTTGATCATTTAAAACTAAGCCTTATTTTTTACAAGGTCACTTTTCTACAATTTACTCCCCTATTTGTGTTTGTTTGTGTGCGTGTGTGGGTATTTAAAATAAATATATCTCAAAGATGTCAAATATTTCTGGTGTCAATAGAGTTCATGGTTGCTATAGTGATTGTATAGTTGGCTGGATGTTTCATCTGCCAACTCAATATTATTTTTGTGTTTGCTTATTTGTAAATTAACCTCTTATGAGAAAGAGTTAATGACTATGAAGAGAATAACATTCTTCCAAATAAAATTAATTATCAAATTTATGTATTTCTAGAAGGACTGGGGAGGTTTAAAGTGATCTTTTTCTTTACCAGGATTTTCCCTCACCCAAAATAAAAGTAATAATTGACAGATGAACATGATGCCCTCCAGAATTGTCACTTAATGATTCCCATCATTCCCTGCTTAGCAGGACATTTGTTCATAATAGATGGAGACCATAAGGATCCTAGAAAAATATATCCAGAGGGATATAGGCTGATAAAAACAACCCTTTCTGACAAGGGCCTTGTTTTCAGTTCTAAAAAACGGAAACCACTTACTGTTTTCCTGCCCTACAGCTGAGAAACATGGAAAATAAGGGCTTTTGAAACATCTTTACAGTATAGGGAACTACTTAATTACAATGAATGCTGTACATTAGGAAGAATTTAATTATAATTTTCCTTTTGCTTGCTGAATGTCAAATATGAAAGCAAGGGAAGGTAATAATGTAACATGCAGAACTGCAAATCAAATAAATGATCAGTCAGATGTGGTCAGTAATGTTTCTACTTCAATATAGTATTCCTAGAATGGCCTGAAGGCAGCATCTTTGACTTTTTGATGAGTGATCCAGAACATTAGAGTGAGTTATTTCTGAAAATCTATATTTCATTTTTGGTCAATAATGTGTTATCCTATTTTTTTATTTCAGTATAAAATCAGAAATCAGAATAACCTCTAAACTAGTATCATAAAAGAACTCCTTGAACGATTATTAAACGATTATTGCAAAAGAGACCCAACTATTTCTTCTTTCCCCTTAGACAAAAGTTAAGTAAGATTCTTACAAACATTAGCTATGATATGGTGCCAATATTGGAACATTTATCTTTCAGTGTAATTGAAAAAGTGGGTTCTCTTAAATAAAATTCTGAATTAAAAATAAGCTGATTCCAATATTTTATATTAAACATTAGCTCATTGTTTCTGATTGCCTCAGTTTTTAATAAACATAAACCATTGACTTTTGTGCTATATGTAATCTGTTGGTAGAAATAAATTAGCCAGCTCCATGTGTAAATGATACAGCTTCAGAAAGGTAAAGAAAGTCCTTCCTAGTTACAATATCTGAAAGAATATTTGTATTACTATATGCTGATGATACAATTGTCATAACTCAGCACCAAAATTCATTTCGATAGTTATTGGCCTTTGGTAATTATTGCTATGGAAACTCAGTAATTATAGTGCTAGGTCAAAGAGTAACTAAGTGTTCCTGTACAGTATTATTTACTGTTGTTTTTTTCTATCAGAAAGTTTCAAATCAAATTTCTGTCTTAGATTGTTTAGGTTAGGAATCAGGTAGAAATTTCTATCAAGTAATAGACTTGAGAAAGATGAGAGAGTAAATGTGGATAGACATAAGCCATATAAACCCCAGTTTTTCCTGTTCAGTTCTAAGAATCAGACCATTTTTATGCCCATCTCAGGCTTTGCTAATTTGGGGGTTAATTACAATAAAGGAATATTGAATATTGTAGATCTGCTTGAAACATTCTGTGATTTCCCCCCCCGACCCACAATGCATTGGATCATCAATGCATTTAAACTGGCATGTCTCTGGTTTTATATATTTGAACTTTGTTACAGCCTGTGCCTATAGTAATGGAATTTACTACTACTACTACTGCTGCCACTGTATTTATTTGAGCCTTCTAATAGAGTGCCAATTTACCAAATAGAACTTAACAATGCTCCCTAAAGTACCATACACAATGATTTGTTGTATCCAGTGGAATCTACCACTCCTGAGCCCAACAGAACAGCATGCTTACATAAATTTGGGTATTGAGACCTATTCTACCACATATATATATATATATATATATATATATATATATATATATATATATATATATATATATATATATATATATATATACATATAGCCTTGTTTCTCAATCTTAGTAACTTTAAGTTCTGTAGATTCCAACTCTCAGAATTCACCAGCCAGTCAGCCCATTACTTCAGAGTAGATTTTCATGAACCAGAATAATATGAGCTGTAATTACTTCTTTAATTATGTTTTTCTATTTAATATTTCTCCACTTCTAATTAAGGGCTTTTTGATTAGCTTTTCTTAGTAGAAGACATTATTTCCTTTCTGAAAGATTTTTTTAACATAGAAAAATGTAATGGCATCCTGTTCAGGACTAGCAAATTTAAGGGTTGATTGTATTCATCACCATCTGACAACTGACCTGTAAGTAAGGGAGAAAATGCCTTTCCTTCTCTTGCTTACATTTGTAAATGTCAAATCAAGGAGAGTGCTGCATTTTAATATCAGATGAGAAAGGCATTTCCAATTCATTCCACAGACACAAGGACAGCACATGCTTTCTGAATGATCAGCACATTTTCATCTTTTTCTCTTCTCCATACAAAATATTTTGAGATGAGACTAAGAAAGACAACCTGTGCATTCTGAGATCCTGCACCCACTTCCTCTTTCCCTTTTCTTAAGCTCTGGTGATAATTCAAATAGGAATGATACAAACCGACAGTACTCACTTAATTTGTACTCACAATTTAAGATGTTATTTTGTTTTTTCATTAGTGCATTAGCTAGAAATTAAATTGGCCACGTGGGAGATGAAAATATAGTCCCCTCCTCATATAACAAGATGAGGCTGGAGCAAACCTGAGATAGGCCCCACAGCAGTGATTTAAAACAAAGCTTTGACTTGAACTTTATATTATTTCACAATACGAACGTACTATTTGTAATCTGCCGAACTGTGTGCAATATGAAATTGCAAAGTAGATAGGTCTATGTATATTTGGAACATGAGGATTATAACCATGGGAGAAATAGGGAACTGATGGATGCAGGTTCCAATGTACACAGGTATCTGTGGAAAGTAGGTCAGCAGGGAGTCAGTAAGAGGTCAGCAAAAGTCAGCAGACCATCTGACTACAGTCTTAGAACAAGAAAGGGTATAAAAGATTGGGACTGGACCTGATTGATTTGCCATTGGCCTATAGCTGTCCTATTGGAATTTGCTATAACCATATGGTCCTCGTTGCAATGGGTTATTAATGTACGTGATGATGTGTTATTATGCTTGCTATGTTCCAAATTATTAGAAAAATAAATCTCTGAATCTTAAAGTAAGAATTATTGGTTTATGTTGCTGTCTCTTGTCTTTTCCATTGGGTTTTGTCCATGACAGCCATTACTATATTATTTTGGCTACATGAAAATCCCAATCATTTCTTAATATCAGTTGTAGTTTAGATATTGCCTTTTTATTTAATCTAGACAAATTACATGTTAAAATGCTGCTATTCCTCTTCCTCTTTGCCCTCATCCCCTCCACTCCTGTTTTTCTCTCTAATGAACTAACTGCACAAACTATCTGAGCCTGATATGAATCTAAGATAAAAATGTAATTTGCAGTTTTAGTTTTATTTTAAAATAACCATAATAAAAAAAGTTCCAATGGATAAGACTGAGAACATTTATAAATGAGTTTACTTATTTTATTTATTTTATTTATTACATTTTTATACCGCCCTTCTCCCGAAGGACTCAGGGCGGTGTACAGGGCAATAAATACAAAAAATGGATACAAAAGTTAAAAGCGAATTAAATAAATGCCCAAGGTTAAAACAATAGTTACGATGTATTAAAACCCCAACCCTAACCCATCAGACCAGGTCAGACTGCTCAAATAGATACGTTTTTAGATCGCGCCAGAAGGAGCGAAGGTCGGGGGCCATCCGGAGCTCAACCGGCAAGCGGTTCCATAGGTCTGGCGCGCCCACAGAGAACGCTCTCCCCCTGGGGGCCACCAATCGACATTCTTTGATCGGAGGCACCCTGAGGAGGCCCTCTCTGTGGGAGCACGCTGGACGGAGGGAAGTTGACGCCGGCCGCAGGTGTTACCGTAGGTAATCTGGACCCATGCCATGTAGGGCTTTGTAAGTCATTACTAACACCTTGAACTTAAGGTGTTTGATCTCGACATGATTTGGATTTCAATTCCCATTGTCATAAAGAATACCAAAAGCTAGGCTGGGATATGTGATGTATTGATGTAAAAGTTGGTTTCTGCATAGTCAAAAGTAAACAACCTGATATAAATTAGGGCATTATTAAAACAACAAACAGATGGAAACTGTATCTCCAGCAGGAAAGGGCTACTTCAAGTCCTTTATGTAGAGTAATTGGAAGAAAGAATCACAAGAAACTGAATGTTGATTACAGAATAAACAAGAATCATGTTTAATAAACAGCAATTGCTGGAGTTGTTTCATATGTCTTCATAGTTTTGCTATAATTAATTAACTTAGGCTTCATGTCTCAAGAAATACAATCTTGCAGTATTTGATTTGCCAGCTGAAACATTCCCAACAATTGTAAGAAGTTGAACCCCAACTCATGTGGAGGAGATCGGTGAAGGAAGAATGCTATAGGAAAAAAGTATCAGCTGTGATGAAAAAATAATGGAATAAAGCTGTAAATTTGCTCCCCTCTTCCTGTTAACCTTCCCCTCCCATAGATGCAATCCCCCTCCCTTTGCCATGCCCTACTCCCCTACTTGTGTATGTAAATTAGACCATTCAGGACTGCTGTATGACCCAAGAACAATTATGCTTCTGCTTCCAAAGAGCTCTTTTAATCTTAACAAAGCAAAAACAACGAGGACGCCCACATCTGTCTGCCAAAAGATTTGTCCAGGGGGCAACCTCAGGTAGGAAGCTTTGTTAACAAGGTGAAAAACTGTAGACATTCTACTCTAATCAAGCTTCTACACCTGGTTATCTCACCATTCCATCCTCCTTAACAATGGAGTCCTTAGTTGGCTGTCTTGTTGCAAAAGCATGCTTTTCGTTTTACAACACAATATTTTTTTTCCTTTTAACACTTATCTCACTCCTCCAAAACTTGTTCATGAATCAGATTGCTTAAATTTCCCACCTCTCACCACCAGACTGTACAAGAATCTGTCTTTCTACTGCTTGGGGTCCTTCTTTCTTGTAAAGCAGGCAGCCAACTATAATTGAATAAAGAACTGGCAATTAATTGCTGTTAATCCCGTTCTTTGCATGCAGACATTTTTCTAAAGTGAGAAAGTATACCCCAAGCCCCCCAAAACAGAAATAAGTTCTCTGATTGCGCAATGACTCAGAGGAAATAAAAGTGATAAAATGAAACATTTTGTTAGAGGAAGAGTGGAAATGAATGCATTTACAGAACAGGAAAAAAATTAGCTAAGTCTCAGCCACCTGCTTCCTGCACTTGATCAGCTCACTTGTTTGAAGAACAGCTATCAACTTTTAAAGCTCATTTTGGGAATGTATGCTAATTTATTTATTTTTTAAAAGTCCTTCAGAAAACTGATAACTTTTTTAAAAACAAAGTTTTTTGTGAGAAATTGAAATAACCTTAGTATTAGTGGCTCATAAAATCCAGGTATCTTAAAGACAAATCAAACAAACAGTGACTGATCTATTTCTGATACACAACAGAAATAAACAAGGTGGTTGTATAACCACAAATGGTATTATTAAAGCATACATTTTTCCCATCCTAAAGAATATTAGTTTGTCATGGCTTGATCATAGCTAACAGTAAATGGAGCTAAAAGGATGTTTTAAAATTATCTGGCCTGACTCCCTGGAATCAGCAAAAGGCATTCTACAAAAATAAAGTGTCTCGTATCATAATCTAATGGGAAAAATATATTAAGTGTATGACTAAATATTTCTTCATCTGCAAAGTAAGTCAATAGAGAAATTTTCTTTGATATGGCACCCAGTTTGTAGAATGGTGTCCTCTTGGATCCCCACTTGGAACGAATAACTTTTTCTTTTTTTATGCCTTTCTAACTCAGTCTTGTTTCAGCTGAGGGTTTGGGGTGTCAAAAAAGTAAGATAGTAGCCAGGCTTATGCAGCTGCTATCTTGACTTTTTGACCATTTCCTCTATTAGGATTTTTAAAATTAATTCTCTTCTTAAAAAAAACTTCCAGTGTTGGAGCATTCACCACTTCTGGAGGCCAGGTTGTTCCACAATGAATGGATGAAAGCGACCATCCCAAGGCAAGGAAAATAACCAGCGAACACCTGATCCATTGAAAGAAATACAGCAAACAGAGGATAACATGACTCGTAAGAAAAATAAGATACTGATCATGCAACAACTAGCTGAGAAGACAAGAAATGATCTGAAAACAACCCCAATTGAACAGATATGGGCGAACCAAGGAAAGAGAGCGTCGTAACACACATACACACCAACAAACAAAGAACGTCCAAATACAGCAAGATCAACTAAATCAGATAGCAGAAAGCAAGGGCGGCATATAAATAAACAAAAAACATTGGGGTGGCTAGTCCAGGGATCAGATAAAGATCAGTGGATAAGCACTGAAAGTAAGTCATACGTGCAGGTGAATTGGGGCAGGGAGCTGTTTGCAGAAATCACAGAAGGGAGTCAAGAGGGAAACCCAGGCATAGCACAGAATGGCCAATCACAGGCAAGGAGGGTAGAGAAGGAGGACACAGAGAACAAGGAAATACAAATACCAACAGCTATGACATTGGATGAGGAACAGCAAAAGAAAACAAGACCGGTTAAGGTAGTCAAACCGAAACAGATAGGGAGGAGAATTTTTTTAAAAAGGGGGGGGGACAGTAAGACCGGATTGCAAGGGAAGCGATGTGAGACAGTCAGAACAATCACAATTGGCTAGAGCAAGGTCCATCACACGGCCAATGAGCAGAGCACGGAACTAAACAGGCTTACCAACGGGTTGTTTTTTTTTCAAACCTTCAATGTTTTTTCTCTGATGATGCTGGCAGAGGACCAGCGAAAGCTTAGATTAGGTAGATATACTTTAAACAGTTACTTTTTATTGCTTATTATGATGTTTTAGCAATAAACGATTGTTTTATCCACCCCGGTGTTCGAAGATTTTATACTTTAAATATATATATACACACACACACATACTTGTTTTTTTAGATTTTCACGGGTACAGGTATGTAGGTCTTGGCGTATTTGGGTTTTTTCCCGTGTAAGATTGAGGGTGTCTTGGGGATGTTTTGACGAGGTCCCACTCATCATCTTCAGGCTTCTCTCTCTCTCTCTGTCAAATGCTTGTTAACTATTTTTAGATTAGTTTTTGGGTAAAATTTACACAAATATGAGCTGTCACCGGTGTGACTACTGCCTGTCGATGGCCTTCAGGTTAGGCTGACACAGGAAATAAAGATTTGTCCCTTGTTTGGGGCCTAGCAAGGTAATCTAAAAATAGTTAACAAGCATTTGACATATATTTCCCCTTGCTTCTCAGCTAACAAAGCGAGAGAGATCCTGTGGCTTAGAGGTGAAAACAATTGCCTAATGTGCAATCAGCCCAGGTTTGAATCTCAGAAGGGTATGGCTGACTGATGAAAACTAATAAGTTTGAAATGCATATCAGTCTCCCTTAATTCTTTGTTAGCAATTTAAAATTTACACATATATATACATATATATATATATACACACACACACATATATACACATACACACACACACACACATATTTGTTTTCGTAGATTTTCACAGGTACAGGTATGTAGGTCTTGGCGTATTCGGGTCTTTTCCCGTGTAAGATTGATAGTGTCTTGGTGACATCATATGATGAATGGGACCTCGTCGAAATGTCACCAAGACACTATCAATCTTACACTGTAAAATACACCAAGACCTACACACACACATACACACACACACACATATATATACACATATACATACATATACATATACATATACATATACATATACATACATACATACACACACACACACACATATACATATACACACATGTTGTTGTTAGTTGCGAAGTCGTGTCCGACCCATCGCGATCCTATGGACAACATTCCTCCAGGCCTTCCTGTCCTCTACCATATACACACATATACATATGCATATGCATATATATGCATATACATATACATATACATATACATATACATATACATATACATATACATATACATATACATCTCCTATCTAACTATCTGCAGTCATGGTCAGTCCAAGAATAATTTACTAAGATATTTGTAGAGAAGGAACTTTTGTTAAATCTGAATTACTGTTAAATGCAAATCAATGTAATTTATATTGTTTGTGTTATCAATAAATCTAATCTTTATTGTGGTCAAAGACCATCAGGTGGCATACTGTCAATTATAAATACATCTGAATTTTAAAAAATAATCATAATTATAAAAAAGCTAAAGGATACAAAACAGAAATAATGCATACAATTTATAAAAGTCTAAAATAAATCTAAAAGGAGAGGAAGGGTAATTAGATGGCTTTAGGAAGGCATAAAAATAGTAAGTGGCAGACTAAACCTATCGCAGTAGAGACCAATCTATATGATGAACAAGAGTTAGTCCTCAACTTACAATCACAATTGAGATGAGAATTTCCACCATAAGTCATTGTGGTTGTAACTTGAATCATCATGTGACTGGACCAATTTTACAACCATGGTCATAAGTCAAATCACGACTCTCATAAGTCAAGTCACTCAGATATAAGTCGAGTCACAGGATTGATGTTGGTAGTTGACTGTACCAACTGCTTCCAAATGCCCTGTTGAAGTTATAAGGCAGGCTGCTGGGATTCTGATGTTGCAGGCTTCCACTGCCATTTTAACATCCTGATTACCAAATCCACTGACTGAAATATGGGGAAATAATGGTTTTAATGTATTTATATTATCCCAGGTTTCAGCAAATTCGGTTGCAGCATTAATTAAAAGATTTGAGACTTCAATTTACAAATACTGTTCCCTATTTTACTGTGTTTTAAAGTTGGATCCACAACTTTATGTATTCTCACATTAAGACCAGTGGTGGGATTCAGCCAGTTTGCACCAGTTCAGCAGAACCAATAGCTAATTTTTTGTTGCCCAGGTCCAGAATGGACTTCCAGAAGTGGCATCCACACAGAGAACTGATTGTTCACATATTTGAATCCCACTCACTGATTAAGAGTTATGTTTAGTAGCACTGGTGACCTAATAATCACCTTTTGATTTGTTTTTTAAATAAGACTGCCTTGAAAACCATGTAACCATTCAGTTCAAAAGAAATTCTAATATTAAAAAAAACTTTATTAGTTTCCAGTTAGTTTACAAATTAAATTTAAAATAGTAGTTTTGAAATTTAAGAATGTAATTAATTAAGCATCTTGCTGAGCTCATGTGCACAGGATTGTCTATCACCTGGGACATTATGTCCGAACAGACTCTTTTGTCTTATAAAAATCATCGTTCTTTTTTTATGTCATGTTTTCACTGCCTCCCATTCAGGCTTCCAGGGATTCAGAGGACAATGTGTGGTTTGACCACCCTGTGATGAGTCCTTTACTGACTGTACTGCCCCAAGTTTGAATAGCTAAGATATTTCCAAAAAAAAGAAAATGTTTTTTTGTTTGGCAACACCTTCTACTTTTTGGAGTCCAGCACCCAACATGCCACTCAAGAGCCAAAATGGCCATTGACTTGAAAAAGTTAGATACCCCTAATGTTGGCTGCCTTCAGAAACCCTTATGGCAAATATCTGAATTAAATAAATGAATATAGCTGACTTATATAGGGAGAAATGTCGACTATATTATTTAAAGAGGATTTTTTTAAAGAGTTCTTTTTTTATATAAGCTTCGGATTATAAATGCCTGTTTTAAAAGGAGATAAAGCTACATTGTATTTGATGTTTATGGATGGAAGACAAAATTCTCTTGCACTCAATACCATGTTTTGTCGTTTTTTATCTTAATAATAAGTTGCCACTGAATGGATTCAACATGAGCATTGAATGAGTAAACGAATGCCACCTTAACTGTCTTCAGTAATGACCAGAAGCTGAGTTATTTTTTGATCCCATTAATTATCCTTATATATTATCTTCTTTTGTTTCCCTACGTATTTTAATATCAGGTTTGGAACAGAATAAAAAAAATGTGACTACTTCTTACTGCATACCTGTTCAGGTTTCTGCTTGCAGAAATGAAAGCAAGTTCTTCTTGCAAATGACTAACCAATCTGGATCTAAGCCAATAGGATTATTTATTCTTCCTTCATATTACCATTGCATCTATAGCTAAAGAACTTAGTAAGGTGACATTATTACTGCCACCAAATGTTTATTTATAATATTCTTATATGAAAAAATATATTTAAAGACTAGGCATACATGATTTATTAACTCTCCACTTCCCTCTAATATTTTTTGTCTAACTGCATTTTTATGTATATTTCAGGATAAACAGAAACATGGGTTGGAATTTCTTAAATTCCCCAAACAGAACTTAGTGTCATTCTTCAGCAACTCTACAGACAGAGTTGTCTTCTTTCCCTACAGTTTGTCTGATTACTCATTTATCATTCACTTCATCCCAGAATTGTTATTTCAAGATATAACATTTAATAATATTATACAGCTCACTACCACAAAGTACAATTAAAAAAAGTAATGATATTGCAGAAGATTGATTGAAGATATTTTGCTCTCGATAATTTCAAATCATGGCTTCATGGAGCCTCTGGCTCAAAGACAGACAATGCTACTAATGATCAACTATTACGAAGTGATGAAAGAGGACATACTATCGTTATTTATTGATTTAAAAGCGTTATATGGCCGCCCATTTTGTGACACATAACTCTGGGTGGCTAACCATAATGATAAAAATACAAGATTTAATTTTTAAAAAAAAATCAAGAAAAGCCAAGAACCCAATCTATTATAATACCCATTCAACTCTACAGAGCCCAGATTCTAGCCTTGCTGCCCATTGAATCCTGCATGTGGGTTTTAGTCTTTGTGAAAAACAAGATGGTGGGTTTAATAGTCTGATTCAACATTTTTTTAAAAAATGTGTGTATGTGTGTGTGTGTTTGAAATATGTAATTAATAATAGCCTAATAATTTTGAACTGCTAACCAGGAAGATTCTGAATCTATTTACAAAGGAACCAGTGGGACTGCTCTCCTGTACCTTTTTCAGTAGCCTTTCTATTGATCAGCCTTGTCTTCCTTTACCAGCTGTCAACTTTCCATAAGCAGTTTGGGTTTCTCTTGTTACCTTTCATTTCAAAAAGGGGGAATATCTAAGCTTTCAACAAATAAGCAGTATTATTTATTCACAGAAAAAGGAAGAAATGTTGCAATTTTCATCTGCATTTTTCTTACATTGCCTAAGTTGTGTGAGTTTCA
This sequence comes from Vipera ursinii, assembly GCF_947247035.1. Classification (NCBI taxonomy): domain Eukaryota; kingdom Metazoa; phylum Chordata; class Lepidosauria; order Squamata; family Viperidae; genus Vipera; species Vipera ursinii. Next base: position 163,966,824 of record NC_139516.1, on the reverse strand, counting down.
ACAAATAAAAAATTAATTCACCGTTGTTACTAAAGCATGGAGAGCCTGGATTGAACAAAGTAGAAGCCATTATATAACCATAGCAACTAGGCTCTGATAGAGTCCTTCTTGCCATTCTGCTCCTTTCGTGGTACAAAGGCCTGTTTTATAAAATGATACCTTTGGTCTTTACAGCCACACCCAATCTTCCATTTGCAAGCAATTTGTATTCAATATCCGTAAACAGGATTAAGAATACAATTCAGCTGAAGTGAGAAATTGGAACAGTCTAACAAAATAGATTAAAATCTGATAAATGCAGGAGGTGTGCAGGTCCAGCATTACAAAGAACTAGTAAAGTACTTAAATCTTAAAAGCATGGAAGCAATTAACATGCTCCTTAAAAAAACAAATTCAAATTGTCACCAATGCGGGGTGGGGGGAAACAAGCAAAAAGGGGGAGTTACATTCTCTTACATGAGAATTACAGTCTGTTGTTGCACATAACCTCCAAAGCTGGTAGTGTTTGCTCCTAGATTTAATTTTATATATGTAATTTCTGTATGGGTGAGGCTACTATACTGCAGAGATGATGCATATGTGGAGGAGGAACAGGGACAGGCAAGGAGAACTGGTGTTAAATGTTGGTTCATACTAATTTGCCACAGCCAATTCGCCATGGCCAACTCATCATCACTAACTCACTACAGCCAACTCACCGCAGGACAATTTCTTGTGGGACAAGAGTTATACCAATATCAAAGAAATGATGGAATAGAATAATTAAGATAAGATAAGATAATCTTTATTGTCATTTTTTTACTGTGGGCACAATGGCACACATCAAAAATGAAATTTAGTTACCCGCTCTCAAAGTGAAACACATACATGACACACACCTAAAACATACTATAAACAACATATGTATAGACCCACACCCCTACATATACATAACAATAAAATATTAAATACTGTCCATCTTGAATATATAACAGAAGGAGGAAGGATGCAAGAGGAGGGACAGAATGAAATGTGAATGACAAAAATTAAAATATTTCTTTATTTATTTTAAATACTTGAAATGTTAAATTGTCCCATGGTGAGTTAGCTCATGCTGAGATGGCTGCAGTGAGTTGGCCCATTCTGACCTCAAGGTATTTCATTATTTATAGACATTTTAGTTTATGGCCCTACTGAAGATGAAGACCAACCAGAGACTTTTAAAGTTTTAGCCATCATTCAAATCAAGGGTCTCCAACTGAACAAAAGCAATGATTCCCTTGTTTTATACAATATCTGGGACATCATGGCAATGAATATGCAGTGAGTTAAGATTCAAAGAAAGAATATGAGGAATTAATTCCTTAAATTGACATCCCAGAGTCATCTCATACAGGAGGTGGGTGGCATAAAAATTTAATAAACAAAGTAATGCATAAAATAAATAATTCCCTAGAATTTGTAAATGAAGTAAAATGATTTTGAGGATGTTGCAGTGTTTAGATTGGTATTGCCATTGGCAGACACTATGATCCCTTTAAATGAACTGCATAAAATTCTGCAACCACAAAATGAGGGATTTAGGAATGCCAATTCTTAATCAACTGTCCTGTATTGATATTCCATAAATAGAAGCCTTAATCTCCACCATTACCATCCAACACAATGCCTCAAATGTAATTTAAGTTCTTCCAAATGAATAGAGTCAGATATTACCTGAAATAGACAATTGGCTCAATGTATAATTTGAGCCATACTTAAAAAAAAAAACTTTAGACTGATATCCAAAAATGAAGTCAAGTAACTTCTATGCCCTCTACACTGCTCCCTGTTCCTGCTCCAATGGCTTGCAACGCAATGGGAAAGGGATAATTCATGATTGTTGAATTAAAAGACACTGTCAACAAAAGTGCGTATAGACAAGGCTATGGTCTTCCCAGTTGCAATATATGGCAGTGAAATCTGGACCATAAAAAAGGCTGAGCACCAAAGAATTGAGGCCTTTGAACTATGGTGCTGGAGAAGACTCCTGCGAGTCCCTTGGAGTGCAAGGCAATCAAATCGGTCAGTCCTAGAGGAGATCAACCCTGACTACTCTTTAGAAGGCCAGATCCTGAAGCTAAAACTCAAATACTTTGGCCACCTAATGAGAAGGAAGGACTCACTGGAGAAGAGTCTAATGCTGGGAAAGATTGAGGGCAATAGAAGAAGGGGATGACAGAGAATGAGGTGGCTGGATGGAGTCACTGAAGCAGTAGGAGTGAGCTTAAATGGACTCCAGAAGATGGTAGAGGACAGGAAGGCCTGGAGGCACATTGTCCATAGGGTCGCGATGGGTCGGACATGACTTTGCAGCTAACAACAACATGCTTCTTCAGATTGTGTCCAACTCTCTTCATCAATACAATTACCCAATCCAACCGGTTAACCTATGAAGGTGTTTGTTTAGATTCTCAGTTTCCTATTATCAGAAAAACTAGCATAAATGTATTTGAAAACTTTTATTGTACTAGTGCATGGCAGTGAAAAGTAATTGTCAAATTCTGAAACAACAAAAACAGCCTTTCAAGGAACGTAGGATACCACAAATGAAAGGAAAAAGTATGACTATTAATATGTGTGATAATGTATTAAACAGTGACAAAAAGAAAAGAATAATTCAATTTCACCTTTGATGTATTTAATCCAAGAATGGAAATTAGGTTCAAACTGCCTCCCCCCCCAAAAAGAAATATTGCTGTTGGGATGTCAGGATTCTGGTTCAAGGTATGGTAATTTAGTTATGAAATAATTAGCAAATTTACATGAGTATTTAGGGGCATGGAAATTCTATAATTTTGGATGTTGAGAAACCTATTGATATATTGTCACATCTTTCTCTATAATCATTGAGAAACTCTACTAAAGCAATGAAATTTCAAAGATCTAAACTAATATTAGAAATCAGAAAATACAGAACAATGTTTACACAAATGTACAGGAATTAATCTACAAGATCTCAGTATAATCCTATGAATGTTATATGGATATCTCAGGACTCCACTGGATCTTCTCCCTCTCTTATGACTCCTAGGATTACTAACTTTGGTGATATAACTTGATTTGAGCATCTGATTTTAAATACACATAAAGGATAACCCTGATGGAATTCTTCAATTGCCTGGCAATTCTCCTTTTCCAATCACAGCAAAAAAGATAGGGTGGATGGAAGCCTATATTATTCTTTGGTCAGTCTAGGAAAAAAAGAGGAATTTAAAGTAAGATTCTTGATTTTCCTTCTTAATCTAAACGAGGGTAAACAGTTAGCCTGGGATTTGGGCTTTTGAATGCGAAACAATCCTTGGTTATTCTTTGCGTGATGACTGAATAAATATTTACTAATGTATATCTGGTTTCCTAACATGTAACACCCATATTTTCATTAGGCGTTGATGGTATGCTGAATCAGCAATCCAAATTCATGAATCCTATGTTTAAAAGAGTACTTAAAGGTCTCCTAGGGAAAACAATATCTTTGGGCAACATGCTGATAGTTGGATATATGAACACCTGGCCAAAAGTCTCCAGCAAGATTGCACTTCCAATAAGATTCCTAGAGGATAATTTTCCTTCTAATACAGACATGTCAAACACAAGGCCCGGGGGCCAGATCCGGCCCGTAAAGTGGTTTCATGCGGCCCGCGAAGCCATCCTGGAAACAGTGTGGGAACGGCCCCCACTGCCTTGGCCCCTGCCCAGAGACCCTCCTCCTGCCAGAGACCCTCAGATCTGTCCCACTCCTGCCCAGACCCCCATAGGCACCCTTGATGCCAATGATGTAGAGCTAGCCATGCCCACCCAGTAGGCCATATGCACTCTAGCCATGCCCACCCAGTAGGTGACACCCACCCAGGCTACACCCACCCGCCCCCCTGAGGGCAACCGCAATGCTGATGCGGCCCTCAATGAAATTGAGTTTGACACCCCTGTTCTAATATATAGCTAGATGTGAGATTTTCATCCTATTGTATTGAGACATAATCATTCCATAATTAGCACTACATTTTGGGCATAATTAGTTATTCCTGTGGCAGACAGGCATGAAATATATTTCTCAATTCCTTTATTATTATATTAAATTGCCAGTGGAGATTTTTAAAAATGAATAATGATGTTTATGTATATAGCTTCATGTTCCTCATTTCCTCAGTAATTGTAAAGGTGTAGATAAACTGTAACCATGGTAGCAACCATTTCATATACCTTTAAAGGAAATGCAATGGACCTTCTCACACTGATGTAACACACAGCAGAAGCATTAATTGTGTTATCCTATAGAAAACAATCTCTCAATAAAGAATACCAAATGTAGCATAAACCTCAGCTGGGCACTTTTAAAAATGTAGGACTACCATGCCCACAATTAGTCTAAGAAACATAGAAGGTAGTCCAGCAAATCTGGAATATGTTATTTTTGTGTTCTCCCAAAATCTTTTACTTCCAAACTTAAATAATAAAGATAATTATAATTATTCAGTAGACGGAATCTTGATACAGTTTCTTTTTAAACTCAGGTGATAACCATGAGTTTAAAAATATTTTTTTTATCAAATTTAGTCTATGTATTATATAGAGAGCTTTTCGCTTTTGTATAGCGTTTTTTGTAGAGAATGCTCATTCCCTGCCAAGAATTTTGTCTGAGAAAAACTCCCTGAGGAAAGAAGCTCCTAATAAAAGATAGGTAAGTAACTTTTGGCTTGTAAACCATACGTGATTCTTAGAGTCTTGCTTTACAGGAAGGTACACACAATACTGGTCATCTCCTGCCAGTGATCCTGTTTGAATAGTATACATATGAGTATGTGAGAGAAAAAGAAAGAGAAAGAGAGAGAGAAAGAGGGAGGGAGAGACGGAGAGAGGGAAAGAAGGAGATAGGTAAGTAGGCATGGCTTGGATGCCCACAGGTACTGGTAGGTTCCAACCTCCAATCATTACTGCATGTGACCCTAAGGGCTAAAAAGTTAGCTATGTTGATATGATTTAGTTGGATGACAAATAATTTAAAAGGAAAGATGAAAGATATTAGACAAAAGACCCAAACAAATCAAATTCATAATTTCTCTTACAAAACCTTATCAGAAGAGAGATGTAACTGGTCCTTTGCTGAACATGATAGATAGGAACATGTAAAGAAATTGATCACACATACCTACATGTGATAATAAAAGGAATTTTTCAGAAAATAGGAATTAAAGATGGAGATCATTATTTTTAATCCAACCTGACCAAATATTTCTACGTTTATTTTAAACTACACAAATTAAATGTTATTTGGAATCAAGCTTTTCTTTCCTCTATCCGCTCTTCTTGCATAGCCTGTTGGCAATTTTTTATTTTTATATGGGTTCCATGATTTATGTAGGAATGAAGCAACCCAAATAGTATCAGGTCATCCATACCACTGATCTAATTTGGGTTATGTGCACTGGAGTCTTTTTGAATCCGAAAGGCTCCTAGTGCTCCAGATAGCTGCTCTTCATGAGAAGACCACTGAGTAAGTCCTTAGTGAAAATAAGTTCTAATTACAAGTTGAAAACTTTAAAAAGAGGAGGGAATAAATAGCAAAGCAAATAAATAGCAATTAAAAACTTTCATTTTTAATAAGTTGCAAATGTATTAAAGGTCCAAATAAATTTGAAGTAAGATTTTGGAATTAAAGAATTCTTCTCAGGAGAAAATGCTTTTCTTTTGAATAAAAAACACAAAAGATTTTAAAAATTAGACATTAGATAACCCTACCCCTAACAATTAAAGGAGAAGTACACAAACTCAAATATAGTTACAGAATGAATCAAAATGTTCTAACATATAGTATATATTGAAGGAATTTTGATCAATGGATATAGAAATTAATATTAGTAATATTTGTTAGATTGGGTCTAAAAGATGTTAAGGTAGAAGAACAAATGTTACCTGACAAGTTTGATACAGAGTTTTAAGTGAATTTACAGATTACAGGCTACAGAATTATTGGGGAAAAGATGTTATATTGGACATACATAAAAACTGGCTGATGTTTTATCAATTGAAGGAGATATTCAATATCATTTGTAATATTTTAAGAAGAGGTGATAAGTTATTAAAATTGTTTATACTTGTGATGAAGGTGGGGAATCCTTTTTATATATTTGTTTTGCTTTGCTATACTTTTCCTGTATTATTTTTCATTTTTTCTTTCATTTATCATATATTTTTCTTTTCTGCACCTTTTTTCTTTTTATTCTTCTTATCTTTCTTTTGGTTTCTTTTAGATAGTTTTTATTACTTTAATTATAATCTTTAACAAAATCAGTACTTAAAAAATTCATAGGTCAATCTTATGAAAGATGATTGAGATGCATTTCTCCCAAGCCCCACTCCCATACATTCCATAATAACCAAGAAGAACATGTGAATATGACTAAAATATTTGGGTATAAATGAAGGAAAATAGCATTTCTGAGGACAGTATTTTTATAGTTTAGAAAGATTCTTTCAAATTTTCACAGAGTATGCATACAGCTTCAAATGCCACTCAGTGATGATCAAACAGATGTTTTTTATGTATAAACTCAATCCCTGTCATCAATCAATAAGCAATGAGAACACCTGTTCCCTTTGATCACAGAATCAGTAGCTCATTCTGGACTAGATGACAAAAGTCTATATTTCCTGCAGTGACCTGGAACTAACTTTACTCTGCTCTATTTGTAGTTATAGAGTATGTAATTGACAAGCTTTCACTATCTTCCTGCCTCCAATTATATTGAACTTCAGCATTCTTATTCAATTATATTGAACTTCAGCTAGCTAGTACGGTTGGGGGATGCTCAGTGGGAGAAAGCTAATGAAAAAGGAGTAGGTGATTTGATGTAATACGGAAATGGTGAGAGATGCTGCTGACTGAAAATTTTTATGGGCCATATTGGCTGGGAATGGTGAAACTGAAAACAATATTTGAAAAGCTGTATGTTCCCTATCTCTCAGCTGTACTATTGGAGAAATCTAACCTACGTACTTGCCCAGGGAGATTTAAAGATTTCAAGTCAGCTATTTGCAATAAAAAATAAACTGTGATGTCTATGAAACAGCAGTGCCCATGGGCATCTGCAGGCAATTATGAAAACCCGGCCACATTGTAAGCTCTGTTCCTGTGGGCATATATATACTGTATATGATGTAGAGATAAAGAGACAAGGTTTATGCCCAAATTGCACTATCAGTGTTTCATAAGACTGACCTATTTGCACCCCTCCACCCCCAACCCTCCCAAGGAAGCCAATGCCATATGTGGAACAGGCTGTTGCTTCTTCCACTCATGCTCTTTGACTAAAATTGTTTTAAAGCTTGGGAATCTATGTCATTCATAGTCTTTCTAAATATCTAAAATGTTAACTTATACATTTATCTAATGAAAAGGGAAGGGAAGGGAAGGGAAGGGAAGGGAAGGGAAGGGGGGCAAATAGAAGTGAACACGGTCAATTTAAGTGCAGTGATATTTTTCTAAGAGGTTTGCATTGGAATGATGAGAACAGAGACCACTGACCTTTTCAAGATCTCATTTTAAATTGAAGAGATAAGATGAGGAATTGAAAGAAATTGGATGTTAGATAATAGGTTTGTTGCTTAATTGAAATGGAATCTTGTTTTACACTTCTCTAATTAGGTGCACTCAAAGTGAATGAAATAACTTTAGGTAGTGGGACAACCTCCTTTAATCTGTTTTCTAGAATAGCTCTTCCTTAAGCAGGATAAATAGAACATTCAACAAATTTTGAAATGTTGATTTTTAGTTAAATAGTAATAGGAAAACAACAACAACATTTTTCCAAAGGCACCTGGATGACATCCTTCCCCCAAGACTGGATTTTGAAGAAAGAGAGCTAGTGATATTAGAAAGGGAGGATTTTGAGTCTGAACACCCCCCCCCCCCGAGGAAGAGATGGACTAGTCAAGTGGTAATGCAGGTTCTAGAATTGTTTAGACACTGAAGAAAGCACCTTAAGCCTAGCAGAAGCTGGTGGTCTTGCAACTGGTAGAAGAAGAAAAAGGAAAGAAGAAAAGGAAGATAGGACAGGTACAGAAGAACCCACACGTTCTAAGCAGACATAATGGAGGTTGCAGCATCATAAACAAACCTCTGTCCCTTTTCTACATGTGCCAACAATGTACACATATACAAAGAGATGAGGCATTAATTGCAATCCCTACCCTGTTCTCTCTCTCTCTCTCTCTCTCTCTCTCTCTCTCTCACACACACACACACACACACACCTTAGATGCCAAAGTTTATTGAAATTAAATGAGATCAGAGAGTATGAAGAACAACTGATGTGCTGAATTGTGCTGGACTAGATTGTGTTATTCTTGTAGGACCAAGCTCAGCCTACAGATGGTACTTATAAGAAGTATAACTTGTAGAAGAAAAAAATCCCATTGATTTAGAAGAAAAAGCTGCAGTGCAGTGTATAACAGCAAAAAGTGCAGAGCTTGAAGGGAAGATTCAAGACTTTCATATATGTGAATGTGTGGCTGGGATCTTAATTAGCCCACTGCAAATGAGTTTGGGAAATTTGTAGCACAATTTCCAAGATTACTGTCAGCCCCGACACAAATGGCAAAGATCAGAGAAGCAAGAACAATAGATATCTCAGTAAAGTAATTTTAATGGTTGTTATAGTAAATATAGAATCTTGAACACTATAATAGGAATTATCCAATCTTCATTTATAGAGAGTTAATTAAGGTGGCAATTCTTTCAGGGGTTTGAAATGCTTCTCCTCAAATTTTCTCCACCTGGGATAAATTGTCTGTTTGCTTGTTTACTACATTGGTATACCAGTCATTCCTGAAGTTATCTAGAGCTTGTATTTAAATACTTTCATTTGATAGCATAGTGTGCAAATATATGGGCTAATCACTTTGTTAAGAATCATGGTTGCTAGGTAAGCAGCTTTGAAATATTGTATGATATAGAGAGGATATACAGCTGGATTGACAGAAGCATGCATGTACAAGATTAATGCTTCTTATGGCCACAAATGTTGCAGACTGAAGTGGGAGTGGTTTTGCATCTGTTTTTTGTGCTCCTGGCTTTTATACCCTTTGATCCCCAGCGCCTAAGGAGGCAGTAAGAGAAGTGGCTTTTATTATTCTTACCTATTCATCAGCTCACACAGCCTATGGCCATCCAAAAAGACCTTAATAAAGAACAAGAGCAGTGAACTGGCTCCTTTGAGAAAGGAGAAGTGGATATTTTATTTTTTATTTATTTATTTATATAATTTTTTTTATTGACTTTCCAATAGTACACTTATATCTTTGAAAAGCAACATGGTGTCTGGGTTACAATAGTTCCATTTCATACAGGTACATGTTATTACAAATCTCCAATTTATTGTAGCCAATATTTCTTCTTTTTTCCTTTAATACGTATTGTATTAAATTAACATACTTCTTATTTTATCTATCAATTATTTAATGGTTTCCTTGCATTTGTCAATACTTTCATATATTTTATTTATTTTAACATTTCATCTTTAAGACATCAATCACCTTATAAATTTTCCCAGCTTTAATTTGCATTAATATTAAGTTTCAAGTTTCTCATTTTCATATTTCTAGGTGACCCCACTTCCCTTTATCACAATTCTTTCCAATTCCTAATAATCTAGATACACATCCTATCTATCTCATTTCCATATCAACAGGTTAATAATATAATATAATAATCTTGTTTTCATTATAATTTCCACATACTGTTAAATTCAATAACCAAAATTTTTCCCCTTTCAACATTTAACACATCTTTTCTCTTCTCCTTTATGTCTGCTCTCTCGTGCTTAGATTTATAATTTTATTTTTATAACTGCATCCAAGTATATTAGTTACATTATATCACTCCTAACATCAATACATCTTAATCAATTTCATTTAAACAGTTCAATATTTCAATTTAACTGTTGATATTTGCACATCTAAGTTTTTTAATTAGCCAATATTTTTATCTGCACATCAAAACAGTCTCTCATAATCTAAGTACAATCCTGTCTATTTAGATATTTTCCATTTCAGGCCTCTTAAATATTTATTTTATTTTTTATTTTAATTCCATTTATATCCCGCCCTTCTCCGAAGACTCAGGGCAGCTTTTGATATGCAGATAAAAATATTGGCTAATTAAAAAACTTAGATGTGCAAATATCAACAGTTAAATTGAAATATTGAACTGTTTAAATGAAATTGATTAAGATGTATTGATGTTAGGAGTGATATTATCTTCCGTTTCTTTGCTTCAGGGTCATCAAAGAGTTCTTGTATTGTAGTATTATATTGAAGTGACCCTCCAGTCTCTATTTTTGAAGGGTTGAGCGGTCTAATAAAGATACCAAATCTTCTCATTATTTTCTCCTCTTGGCGTAGTTGTCCTGGACTGTCTATTTTTTCTTCCATCTGTTTCTCATTTTGATCTTTGAATTCCTTCTGCTTTATGTAACAAAATTTTTGCTCGATCCATTTTGTCAGGTTTTTCTCCAAATTTTCTCTTGTCTGTGCTTGCTGAAAAGTTAAATCTTCTGTCAGAGTATTTGATTGTTCAATTTCTTCTGTTATATTCTGTCCCAATAAATTGTTAGTTATAGTCACAATTTGTGTTTGCTTATCCAAGACGCTTTCTAGTTTTTTTCCAAAAGCTTTTATTTCATCCCCAGCTGCGGAAAGGAACTGATAAGTTTGGCAGGTTATTTTCATCATAGCATACATTTGTTTTTGTATTTCTTCCATGGTGGAGTCTCACATCTGGTGTTCAAGGTTAGTCTTATCTTGTTTTCTAAAGTGTCAGCCAAGTCTCTCTCTCACACACACATACTTTTTTTTTAAGAGTGTCAGCTTGCAATTTCAGGTTTAGCCACAGGATGTCCCCCAAGTACTTGGAAAATTCTTTTCTTTTCTTTTAGGGAAACTGCCTGTTAATCTGTTTTCAAGGGCGGTATATAAATGTAACTAAATAAATAAATAAATTTTGTTTTAGAAAAACAGAGCCAAATTTTCAAATAAGGATAGGAAGTAAGGAATAAATAGTCAAAAGCTTTTAGTGCACAAGTTTTTTTAAGGGAATAAAGTTCTAGTTGAGGTCCAATTTTTCAACGTTTCTTTTTAAATCACCCCTGGAGGTTCAATCACCGCTGATTCTGAAGGGAGGGTTGAGATCCCCCCTCCCTCTCCGCAGGGGGAAAGGTACTTAGCAGCTTATTTAGGTGGAAAGAAGAAGATTGGAGTGTAAGAGAGGTTGATCTTACCCAGTCTCTTCCACGCTGCTTTAATGTTGCCTGGTAGTAAGTGTGGTTTCGGCTGTCTGCAGCCTAAGTGACCGGCTGTGTTGCTATGGCTGGTCTTTCGTCCACCAGTTCGAAGGAAATGCAGGCACTAATGGGAGAGTTGCAGCTCCCCCACATTTCTGCAAAAGCCACTTTTTGCTGGTCGCCCCTCCAGGGTGACTCTTCGGCCCTTTTAGGACCCCCCAGTGATGCAAAAATGGCCATGGAGAATGAGAGACATCCTCCAGAGGTCCATAACAGCAGTGTTGGCAAACCAGAACAGAAGTGGGTAGTTTAATGTTCCATAAAACCAATAAAATGCATTGTTCTAATTTATGGTTGAATAAACAAAACTAGACTGGATACTTATAAATTAAAAGCCTTAAACCAGGATTTACAAATTCTAGTAATCATGTTTAATGAAAACCAAATAAATTACATTATATGCTGAATGTGGTCTGTGAATCTGACAAATTTGTATTATTTATGGTTTGGGCAGAAAGGACATTTCTACTTGGTGAAAAAGATGAATTGATGATTTCTGCCAATCTGTCTTTGGGGTAGGCCATGCCAGACCGAGCACAGGTCTGGAAGCCCTTTAAACCTTTGGAGTGACTTTTTGGCAGGTATAATGGATTGCAAAAGGAAAGGCATGGTGAAAAAGTCCCATCCTGGAGATATTCACAGGTTTCCAATATAATTTTACAGTATAGAGTATATACCAATAAGCAACATTTATCTTAATTGAATCATGCTCTTTCTGAACCTCAAAACCTGAACATTGTTTGTTGAATATCTAGTTTGGAAATATTTCAGAAATAATTGAGTTCCCATTACAACCTTTAATTTTATTTAATTCATGGGGGTAGAAGGCAGAGTAGCCCAGTACTCATTATCCATTGTACCACTTTCTTTCCTAAATAACTTATGCCCATGTTTTTTTAGCAGAAGAAATGTTCGGCTACATATATTGTGTCTAGACAAGAATGAATTTTCTATGTGAATAATGAATTGGATACCTGACAGACATTTCAATATTAGTTATATTTAGATAATCCCAGCAGGAAATAGAGAATGCTGTCTTTGAAGAGAATTAGGGAGGAAGATTTTCTCTCTAAATGTTTTTCAGATGACAACCCTGCCATTACATACAGCATTACAAAATTCTGCACAGCATATTGAACATGGCGGATCCTGATAGACTAAATTTGGCCCAAACAGTTCATTATCACAATCTTAATTTAGTCTTATTTTTGTATGTATAGTGGTTTTGGACAACAATAAAGATTTGATTTATGAACTACATAACAACAATTGGTTTAATACATAAAGCATCATAATAAATTATATGACTGGACTGTCATATAATATTTGGCTTTTTACCAAGGGACTGGGGTAGGGTAGAATGGAATAGAATGAATAAAATTAGGGTAATTGGAACTTGCTCTGGTGCATCTTCCCTGGTTAATCATGGTACAGGTTTTCTGCTTTTGTATGACCATTTTACTGTTTTATTGCTCAAAATTTAAAAATATCCAGTTGCAGCCTAGCCAACAAAGCATTCAAAATAAAGTTCCCATAATCAACAAACACATTTCTGAAAGATTTTTCCATACCCTTTTTAAGATAGTGATAGTATCAATGAGGAAAACAAAGCACACAGCCTAGAGATCTAATACTGAGCCAGATTGTGCCAAACCAGTTCAAAATGGCTTCTACATTAATGTAACTATAGAATCTTTCAAAAACTGATACATGAGCTCTTTTCCATTTGAGGAATCAGAAGAAAGGAACTTTACAGACAATAATGATGCGTGAAGACTGTGAAGGTAGGCTGATGGAACTGAAGGAATTTACAGCTACCAAATATATATATTAAAAAATCTTCCTGCTGACAACAGTGGAAGAGTCTAACTATGGAGATTGTGGCTTTCTCACTTTTAAGAAGCTGGATAGCTTCTCAGTGATGATTTAATTGGTTTTCCTGTATGTTACAAAAATTGGCTTAGATTACTCCACTTCTGCCAGAACATGAACTGGAGTAGCAGGCTTGGCAGGACACTAAACAATGACCACTTACTTGCTTTTATCGGGTAGTAGATTTTGTTTTCACTGATCACTGGGATTTGTAGCTGGTTGACATGCTTGTTTTATCCTTGAAAGGAGCCCTTCTTCTAAATGTTCATATGTCAGGATTGCTGATTTCTGACATTATTCTGTGTTAGCAGAGGCCGGATGATATAGGCTAACCCAGTGAGATAGAATTTTAAAGGCAGGCAGGTGTCAGAGGAAAAGGTTAACCCCATTTTAAAAACTGTGAATGTTTGGATCAGTGCCTGGCAATGTTAGCCTTATTTATTTAGAATACTTACATCTATTCCAATTCTGCAGAATGAAAAAAAATAAATAAATACTCAAGCACGTACTAATTTGACTCAAGGATGAGCACCAGATTGGTCAGCCTTAAGCCTGTATTGATGACTGTCATGAATTGCCAGTTGTGCTGACAAGACAACAAAGGAATAAAACATTAGCATAAGAAAGAACAAAAAAAATAAATGGAGGAATTGAGAGTGGAGAAAATGAATGCAACCTAAAATAATTTTGGTCTGGTACCTCAAAAGACTTGATAGAAAAAGTTTAATGAGATAGTAAAACATCTCGGGCAGCTGCATCAGGGAGCTCATCACACCACTCAGCTCGCTTCCACAGCATTATGGAAATATTCAATACTGAATATTATCTGGAACAATCCTGAAAACAATAGAAAGGCCACAGTAACAACAAAAATCACTTCAAAAGGCTACAGTGCATTTCAAAACCCACTGGTAGGTTTCTCTGATTCAAAGTATGCCCTTGCTTCAGTTTGTGAATTGGTGAATCAATGAAGCTCAGTGAAATCAAAGAACTTCTTTGAAGGTTTAACATGAGATACACATACCTGGAAAAAAAATCCTAAAAATAATAAAACATAGGAAAATAATAACATTCTTATGACAGGCATTAAGTGGAACATTTGCAAGAATCCCTATGTAAAATAATCAGGTTGACAGTTAATTACTTTCAAGATATGGTCACATTACTGGGAAGAAAAATAATCCAGTTTAGTTATTGTTTATTTGATGTTTACATTGGAGTTTCCTGGGGTTTTTTCCCCAGTGAATAATAAAGGCAACAACTGCAAATTACAAGTCTATACCCCAATTTACATCCCTTTCCTGTTTACTCATACACAGGTGATTATGCTGAAGCATGAATTGTGCTAAGTACAACTGGAAGCTTTTGAAGCATAAGAATTCCTTATACTTGTTATCCCGAGGCAAATGCAGAGCACTAGTGCACTGGCAGAGACCATGCCTATGAACAGTGGCATCAGTCAGTGGGATCTGGCCATATTTTTTTTAATTTCCTATAGGGCATGCTGAAAATTAAAAATGAGGCTGGACTTAGCTGCCCAGTGCTTCTTGGAGTTTTGATATCTCAAGTAACAAAGTTGGAACAAGTCCTGGTTGACTAAGTCTTTTTTCTTTCTTTCTTCTTTTTGCTTCCTGTCTAATCTTCTTTACCTCTCTCTTAGGAAGCTGTACAATGGGAACATGACTGCTGAATTCTGGTACCAAGGAGTAGAAAGAAAAGTGAACTGAATTATAATTTTTGGCTTAGAATTCTAGAAATATTTGCAGTTCAAGTGCTTACTAGTTGGGGAAAACTTAAGATTTCTTTTAGGGAAGTCTTTTTTGATTCACTAAATCCCCATTACGATACCAAAAACAAAATTGCTATCCCTGTTTATTAACTCTGTTCTCAAGTTTGTCTAAGTACAACTATAAAGATACTATCTGTGCCCCCAAAAAGATATACTAGGGGTTACAGGAGTTGTGGAACACATCATCTTAAGAACAAAGTTAATGCCAAAAAAATTAGCCCTCCCGCTTATCACTGAATTCTGACAATAGGAAGTGCTGAGAGAAAATGATTTTAAAAGGAGGTGAAAGACGGTGTATTAGAAGAACCTGGAAAAAGAAGATGGAATATATACCAATAAAGCCATCTATATTAAAAAATGTAGAAAGGCGATTTCCTGGTTGAAACAGAGTAGGTATACTGAAATGAGAACTGCCCACAGACTCCAAAGATGAATCCAATATGCAATATAATTGGGATTATATCCTTCATGCTACAAAAAGGAGGAGGAGGTGATGAAAAAAATAAGAGTTCCTCCTCTTTCTAACTCAGTTCTTACTCAGTATGAAACATTTTAAAAATAGCTCTGTTAATGTCAGTGCAGTGGCATCATATAATTTATCATCTCTCTGAGATAGTTGGGAAGAAGTTGCAATAGGTAAGGGATCACGGTTTATATAATTTTTACTGAATACTATAGGTCAAGTACTGTACAGTGTACAACACTGTTGAAACTGTACATTGTTCAGTCTCTTGAACATCTGTGATTTGATCAAAGGTGAGGATGAATCTGATAGAGAACCTTTACCTGACATGATAGAGATGCTCAAGATATTCTTGCAGAACAGTTGTTGCAGTTGCAGCTGCAGTTGGTTGGTAGCCTGTTCTTTGTGTAGTAGTTCCTCTGGCTCTTACCTGCCCTTTTCTCTTTCTATCATCATCTTCTCTTCTATCCGTTCCAGACTCAAAACATATCAATTTAAACAAAAGTATGTTCTGAAATTCTAAGAACCAAACATAGCACACAGAATCTGGAAGAGATTGTAACGTTCTTTCCAGAAATGTTCAGTATCTTACTTGGAATTTTTTTTTAATAATTCTTTGTTACAGTTGGTTCTTGGGTGAAAGAAAGCATTTAGATGTACAGTATGTTTACATTTAATATTTTGTTGATAGCAGGGATTATGAAGCTGATCTTCTGTATTCAAATATCAGTATTTTAAGGAATTCAAGGAAGGTCCAGATTTTATCTTCAGCTCTAGTACAGCTGAGACTAAGGTGATAACTTCCTTGTGTAGGTAGCCTGGATCATACCACTACTTCTCTTCAGTTGTTTCATACTTCTCTATACTCTGAAGATAAGTCATTTGGCTGATGCATGACACAATGCTTGGCATATTCCTGGACAACATACCTCACTGTTGTCATCATTATTGTCTCAGTCTGCACTTCATATATAGTTCAAACTCAAACTGTATACATAGTTATGGAAGGAAAGAACTGGTAATACACATTTTTCTTCAAATTTATTTCTGCAAAAAAAACCCTTTCATCTGTTTATCAGCAAGATCCTCCTTCACTGAATGGATGATACCAATCTCAGTTTTGCAAAACATATTGTCAGTCCTTCAAAGTAGACTAACTAGTCCAGTTTTTCCCTGGATTCAGGTTTCTTTTATTTGACTAGGGTCTTGTGTATGGAGAGCCTCAATCATCCAGGTCATGGTTGTCCCAAAGCTACTTTTCCAAAAGGCAACTGGATTTTCAGGCTTGAAAATGTTTCATTTCTCATCCAAGAAGCTTCTTCAGTTTTGACTGAACAGTGGAGAACTATTGCAGTATATTGGTTTGTTTTGAAATATAAAATAGGTTTTCATGAGTTAGGAAAATGTAACTGACAACTAATCACTTCAGATTTATCATTTATCTGTGCCAATATGTGCCAAAGCAGGAAAGAAAGAGTTAATTAGCAAGGTGCATTCAAAAAGCCTTGACAAATTCTTAACACATATTTCCCTTGCCTTCTAGCTAATAAAAGAGAGAAAGAACCTGTGGCTCAGGAAGTTAAAACAACTGCCTAATATATAATCAGCCCAGGTTCGAATCTCAGATAAAGGGTATGACTGACTGATGAGAACATAATAAGTTTGAAATGATCATCTCAGCCTCCCAAATTCTTTATTAGCTATTTGAATAATTTACACAAATAATGAGCTGTCATAAGTTGACTATATCCTGTGGATAAGCCTTGAGTCAGGACAAAGCAGGAAAGAAAGAGTTAATTAGCAAGGTGCATTCAAAAAGCCTTGACAAATTCTTTTTTTTTTATTGAAAAGTTTTAAAATACAGTTTTCCTTTAAAAACCCCTTCCCCCTCCCTGCTCCCCCCCTACCTCCCCCCAACCGCCCTCCCTCCTCCCCTCCCTCCTCCCCCCCTCCCCCCCGACTTCCCAGAGCTAAATACAAGGTATATATATATAAAAAGGCAATCATAAACAACCATATACTAACAACTATAAATTCTAAAATCCATCACTCTCTAGCTTATATAGGATAAGACACACCTTAACAATATTAAATATATATAAGAAACTAGAATAAAAAAAGAAAAAAAAACGAAAGAAGACTTATTTGAATGCTACATAAAAATTCTTAACCCTATACTTGTTCTGGATAAACTCAATCCATTTTCTCCATTCCATAATATAACGTTCTTGCGAATGATCTTTCAAATAGGCCGAAATCTTCGCCATCTCTGCCAGGTCGGAAACCTTTAAAGTCCACTCTTCTATGGTCGGCAGTTCCTCTTTCTTCCAATATTGGCCTATCAAAAGTCTTGCCGCCGTAATTAAGTTCAACATCAGCTTGGTGTCCACAACTGTAGCGTCTGCAATTATTCCCAACAAAAAAAGTTGCGGACAAAACTTTATCCTCTGTTTAAAAATCTTCTGCATATTCCACCAGACTTTTATCCAAAAAGCCTTAACCTTCTTACATGTCCACCATATGTGAAAATATGTTGCATCTTCATCACCACACCTCCAACATTTAGGCTGATAATTCGGATACATACTTGCAAGCTTTTTAGGATCTAGATGCCATCTATAAAACATTTTGTAAAAGTTCTCTCTTAGATTTTGAGCTTGAAAGCCTTGACAAATTCTTAAACATATATATAGCTATGTATATCTTATCTGTATGGCTGGGTGTTTTCCAGATTTTATTGGGTTAGTAGATAAAATAAAGATGTGTAGTACAGGAGCACCATCTGTTGGATTTCTACAGAAGCTACAGGAAATACAACTTACTGAAATTAGTAAATGATCATGACCAATGGAAAGAGAACTCTCCCTTCCCACTAATCAAACAGGAAATGGCACCCCAAGCCTTTTAGCTTATTGTCAAGAGGGATAGTTGTGTTTTTTACATTTTTTTTACTATTAACCAGAGGTAGCAGGCATGGTGGGGAAGACTCCATTATAATGGCTTCAAGAAAGACTTGCAGATAGATGTTGCTATCAACTGATTTGATTTATTTCAGTCTGATGTACTTATTTATGGTCCTGAACCAATAAAGCACAAATAGAAAAATAAAACACCAAATACAAATAAAAAAATCAAAATACAGGGAAAAATACAGGAAACAATCCTTTAAAAATCCATTAATAATGAAAAGATATCAGTTGACTTCTGCACACCATGGCTACTAAAAGAAACATAGCAATCTTTGTAGTGGTTGCCCAGGTTAATTCTTATAGTTTTTACAGTTAAGATTATAATTTTTGGATCAGAAAGATCCAAAGTTCTGATAATTGGGTTTATAAATGCCAGACACCATAAGTGATATGAGAGGCAGTTTAACAATACATGGATTACTGCCTCTGCCTCTGTGTCTGAAGGAGATCGATATTGGATCGAAGAAGTCTCTGAGCTGTGCAGTGGCAGTGTAATGGCCTAGAGGTGGAGTCTCACCTCATAGTTAGGAGGCTGTGAGTTTGATTTTAGGCAGATATTTCTCTCTCTGAGTGCAATGAGTTATTGTCTGCTGTGAACTCATGAGGGCATCAGGAAGGGCATCTGGCCAATAAATGCTTGAGCTTTGTACAGTCACCCCAACTCCATCCCCATACAAAGGACTACAGGGTCATTAAAAGAAAAAAAAAACAAAACAAAAAGAAAGTCTTCACAGAATTTGTTTAGTGCCCCCTTCTTTACCATACAAGGGGCGTGTTGGCCCAGCAATTAAAGATGCTGAGCTTGTCAGATGGAAAACTGTCAGCCTTGAGCACCACCATGTAAGAGAGTGAGCCTTGTTACAGTTGCTGTCCACCTAGCATTTTGAAACCATGCAAATGAGCATAAATAGATACCACTTTGGTGGGAAGATAACAGGATTCCTTGCCAGAAGTATTTTTAGACAACACTGTCTCTATTGGCTAAGAAACAGAGATGACCACCACACCCTAAAGTCAAACACAACTCAACATGGAAAACCTTTACCTTTACCTTACTCCCTACCAAACACAAGTGCTGATTTCCATTATGGCACTTCGTTTCTTCCAGGACCTAAAAATCAAATGAAGTTTTTTTTAAAAAAAAAACGTTCTCCCCATAGGAATATCAAGAGAGCAATACTACTTTGACTAGAACCTCAAAACACCCTGATATAATTTTCATCCGTTGGCTCACAACTAAAAGATTTGGGATGCCAAGTGTCTGGATCCACACAAAAAAATGACACTCATTGCAGTTTCAAAAAAAACCTCAGCACAGACCTTCAGCACAGAAACAGCAGAGCACCAGAGCAGGGGTAGTGGCAGAAAGAAACATACATGCCAAGCTATCAATTTCCCCACTGAAAAAAATATATATTACAGTTACTGCCTAGATCAGGGGTAGGCAACCTCAGCTCTTTTATGACTCATGGACTTCAACTCCCAGAATTCCTGAGTCAGCTATGCTTCAACTTCTGGGAGTTGAAGTCCATGAGTCATAAAAGAGCCGAGGTTGCCTACCCCTGGCCTAGATCATAAGAAGGGTGGTGTATAAAGGGACAGGAATGTCTGAAATACTCCAACTCCACCAAATAAACAAACTACTGCTGACTTGCAAAGTGGGCTGGGCCATTGTGTGTGTGTGTGTGTGTGTGTGTGTTTCCCCTTTTGTTTGAAGGGAAGCAGTTTTGATGAAGAAATGTATGACACTGTAAAAATTACCAGCAATAGCATTAATTCTAGCATTCTGTAAAAAACGTTGGGGATGATGATAATGTTCAAATGCCTAACTGCCATAGATTCAAGGTGCTGGTAATTACCTTTAAAGCCCTACATGGCTTAGGCCCGGGGTACTTGTGAGACCACCTGCTGCCAATGTCAACCTCCCATCGCCCAGTTCACTCCCACAGAGTCGGCCTCCTCAGGGTTCCGTCGGCCAGGCAATGCCGGCTGGCGACCCCCAGGGGGAGAGCCTTGTCTGTGGGCGCACCGACCCTCTGGAATGAACTGCCTTCGGAGCTGCAGACGGCCCCTGACCTTCGATCCTTCTGCCGTGACCTGAAGACAAGATTGTTCCAACAAGCGGGCCTGGACTGACCATGGTTTTTAATTTGGTTTTTATTGTGTTAAATTGTCCTGTATTTCTTATATTCATTGTTTAATTCTTTTTTAATTTTTGTATTTTATGTGTCTTAATTTTTATTGTTGTGAGCCACCCTGAGTCCTTAGGGAGAAGGGCGGCATATAAATTTAATAAATCCTAATCCTATTTTACGACAATAGTTGGTGGTTATGCAGGAGGAGATGGTGGCCAGGGATGGATAGCCAGGAATCCCTGTAATACATTACATTATATATGGGCAGCTGTGTTGCAGTAAAAGATGACAGCACCTTTTATATCATATATACATCTAATGTAAATAAAGTGAAAGTCTTGTTGATGGAAATTGTTTATATCAGTCCTAAACCTTGAAAGACCAAGGAAGCAGTCTGAAATTTTCTGAAGCGTGCATCAGCTAGGATAATACTTCATATGGTGGTTGTGGTGGCTTGGAAGTCTGGAATGTTTTGTGGTCAGCAGTGGTCTAATGTAAAAAGTCATTCCACCATTTGACTATGCAGTATATATCGTCCTTTTTCATTTTGCTTTTGGTCAAAGGAATGCACTGTATGGTGAATGAATTGCTACTATGAATAGCTACATACTGTATGAAATGCGAGGAGGGAGATTTACATCATCCATCTCTTAATTCTCAAAACATATGCACAAACCATTTTTTTCTTTTTGAAAAAAGATTTAACTTTGGGCTGGCTGAAATTCTCTACTGATGACCGAAAGACAAGAATTTGAAATATCACTGACCATGGCAGCCTTATGGACTCAAAAGGGAACATGAGCTTTGGATGGCTTTGTTTTGTTCTATATTTAAAAAGAAGAATTTTGAATGATAGTGATAGTGAAGCACTGTTCAGCATATTGATTTAATGATGTCCCAAAACAATGCGACTTGCCTCTCATACTATTTAACAACTGCAGAAAGCTATGGCTCTTTTGAAGATTTGGAGTAGCATTACATTTGTATGATTATAACAGCCACCTAATTCCAAGGAAGCGATCAGAATTGTTTAAGTACATTTGAAAATATTATTTAATTATTAATATTGAAATTAAAACCACATCGAACAGAAGTGTTGTTGGCCAATGGTAAAGTAAGTTGATGTTCAATTTGTTTGACATGGAGTTATAGTACCCCAGAAAGAACAATTCTTCTGAATAGGAGTTCCCCTTGGTATTCAGCTGTAACTGGTTTCATGGTATTAGCTTCCTGAACTGATCAGAATTAGCAGAATTATCTTACCTTAATTATGGATAATTTGATTACCATACCTTAGTTACATCCCATCTTGATTATTGAAAAATGCTGCAGTGAATTTAGTTTTTGTATACAATGCAGCAGCTAGATTGATAGCTATCATGAAGCATAAAATCATATGATGTCTATTCTACAAAATTTGCACTAGTTGCCAGTTGTTTGGCAGACACAGTTTAAGGGGTTAGCATTAAATTTTAAAACCTAAACAGCTTACAACCTGAGAGAACATCATCCTGTTATAAACCTGTTCAGCATTTATGATCTGCGAGAACATCTCTTTTGAAGATGCCCTCATTTCCTGAGGCTTATTATCCAGCATATGAAATGAGCCTTCTATTGTGACACTCCAAGCCTGTAGAAGCCTCATCCTGAGAATATGTTTTTAGATCCCATTTTAACAGTCTTTAGAAGAGCAGCCAGGATGAATAAATACATTTTTTGGGGGAAAACCTTAAATAGGTTAGCATAATGATTTTAGTATGATGATATGAAGTCCTTTTAAGCAACTGGATGACCAAATATGTAGGGATTGGTTGAACAAATTGTGGAAGACAACACTGGAAGTCAACTCAAGGCAGCTCACACAAGTGGTCATGAGGTGCAGCATATACCAAGGTAAAGCACTGTTCCCACTAGTGTTCTACATAGGCTTGAACCCTCTCGGTCAGATAGTCATAAGTCAGACTGTATATCAATAAAAGCACAAGAATGGAACCACCATCAGACACCTCCTCTACTTGGATGACATCAAGTTACATGGTAAGAGTGCATGAGACAACTTGCTGATCCCTCTGAAGTGGATCTACAGTGAGGATATTGGGATATAATTCAGACAGGAGAAATGTGGCTGGATGGTAGAGAGGGAAGATAGTTTAGACTGATGGTATGGAACTACTAGTGGGCCACATGACAGACATAAGATAAGCTACAATATCTTGGTATCTCACAGTCATATGGAAACCCTGAAGAGGAGGCAAGGAAGAAAGCAACATCAAAAGTATAAAACAGGTCCTGAAGAACCAACTCAGTGGGAAGAATACATTATGCCATCAACATGTATGTCCTGCCAATTATTAGACATCTTGATGGTATAGTGAGTTGACCAAAGAAGGACATGGAAGTTGCCAATCTGAAGACCTGGAAGCTCTTCACAATGTTTGGAGATTTCCAACCCAGGTCCAACATCCAGAGACCGTAGACCACCTGGAAAGAGGGTGGACAATGTCTAGTGAGGTCAAAGCCACTGTCCTGGAAGAAACCCAGAGTATATCAGTAAGATGACCTCCAAAGGTGAGCTGCTAAAAGGTTGCCTAGGCAGCAGCAAACATGGAAAGAAGATCAAACAAAAGAAATGCCATTGCAAGACATGATTCTCCATGGGACGTACCATTGACAGATAGCTGAGGTGGCAGACTCTGGGGCTGGAAAAGGCTAGACCAGATGTATCCAACCTATTGCCTTTGGACCGCATGTGGCTCTAGTAATGTGGCCCCACAAGTTCATAAACTTTTAACATTATTAAGTGATTTACTATATATACATTAACTATATTATATATTTTATAGGTGGCCCAAGAAAATTTCTCTTCAATCAGTCCAGACCAGGCAAGCCAATACATTGGACGCCCTTGGGCTGGACTAAATGATAGCACTGAGGCACTGATTATAGCAGCAAAACAACAGGCACTAAACACCAGATCCATAGGGCCAAGAGTTTATTACAATAGACAGAACCCAAGGTGTTCACTATGTAGAGAGGCCTTAGAGATAGTCCAACTCATAGTGAGAGTGTGTAAGAGGCAGG
The DNA here is from genome assembly GCF_947247035.1 of Vipera ursinii. Taxonomy (NCBI): domain Eukaryota; kingdom Metazoa; phylum Chordata; class Lepidosauria; order Squamata; family Viperidae; genus Vipera; species Vipera ursinii. The sequence continues at coordinate 163,943,158 of NC_139516.1, read as the reverse complement.
TAGGAACAATATATACTTAGCAGCACAATTAAGTAGTGGCATTGTGTACAGAAACATCTGCACAGTGCATGGGCTAGATCCTCGCAAATCCAGATGGGAGACTCCACAGAAGGTTGAGAAGAATAACAGGCTAAGATCCTGTGGGACTTCCAGATCCTGACAGGCAGGCAGATATTGTCCAGTAAACCAGACATCATGATATTAGACAAAGAGCAGCATTGGTGATAGATGTAGTGGTGCCAAGCAACAGCAGTGTCAGGAAAAAGGATTATGAGAAGCTGGTAAAGTACCAGGGCCTGAAAGAGGAACTAGAGAGTTTATGGAAAGTAAAGACCCAAGTTGTCCCAGTGATGGTAGGAGCACTTAGTGCTGTGATTCTTAAGTTGGAACATATCTCAGAAATGAATTTTCTGTCTAAAAGAGTACAGTGCTAGGAACAGCTAAGATACTGTGTAGTACCCTCAAACTCCCAGATAGAGTGTATCATATTTTGTAAAGGTTGTAAAAATTCATTCTCAAAATATTTAGAATAAGAACCTTTAATCCACTTGATCCAGGGACTTTTTCTGACTAAATCTTTTTATTGCTTCAAAAACTTCCCTTATTATTTATAGACCATTAATACATCTGTTTCTGTATCTCTGTAGTCCTCTGTAAGTTTTGTTCTTTAGGTATCCAATCACTTGCTTTATATAGGTTAAAATAATATTGGTGAAATGTGCATGGTCACACTATCCATTAATACAGTCTCTCTTGCTCGCTTGTGATTTTAATATCATTTTTTTCATAATTTATATGCCAACTATTTCCCTGAATTTTGCAGATTCAAAAAGCTTGTTCTTTTTCTTTTTTTCCATTTCTTTTATTTATACTTAATATTGTCATTGTAAAAGCTTAATTTGTTGAGAAATATTTCTCTTTAAATTTTTAAAATTCTTTTTATCTCATCCAAAATGTCTGTTTTCTCTTGCTACTTCTTTGTGAATTGAATGTTGTAAGACTGAATGTGAAACGCAGTTATGTACAAACAATGAACATGTAATTGCTAAAATATATAAACCTCTGTTGAAATTTGAAACATAAAAAAATTGAAAATCAGCTAAAAATGTTGGTTATAATATACTGATGGAACAACAGGAATATATGTCAAGGAAAAGATTGAAATTTACATTATGTTATAACCTTAAAGAGAAGACGAGTATTACATGTTATTAAAGAAATTGTCTAGAATGCATAAAGGCTTTTCAAATACAGTTGGAAACATGCGCAACAATAAGGTACATTTTGTCATGCTTGGCTGATACAGTATGTAAAAAAGCTAGAAAATGTTGAATTTAAATATATACACCGATTTAGAGGATTTTAAAAACTAATGCACAACTGAGACCAGAAGTCTTTCTTTTGGGACTAACAGACAAATAGTCAAAGAAAAGTCTTTTTCATGGAGCTTTGTTTTTGTATGTGATAACTGCAGTGTGATTATTGTATGCACAAAAATAAACACATCTCACATGCATAAGTCTATAGACTTCAGTACAAATAACTATTTTTGAAATGGTACCTTTAACATAAAAGAAAAAGATAAAAAGTGCTTCTGTAATTCTCACCTGTATTTTTCTAATTAGGAAAAACTTAACATTCAAAGTGTTGGGGTTTAAATTATTCCATATACTAGCCATAAAAACATCAATATCAAATTCAACACTGGGGGGCACAGTTGTTCTGTCTATCTTCCCTCCCTCTGTCTCACCTAAAGACAGCACAGACATAAGGCATACATGCAGGTATGCACGTACATATACATAACAAGCCATGAATAAATGAATTGTTTTCCTTAATCAAACTGTTGGAACTTGGTATGGATATTTCTAAGTATTTTCAAAGGATACTTTGCTTAAAAGACAACAATTCTACACCAATTATTAGAAACAAAGCCCCACTGAATGGGCTGAGAATTTCTCATGACTAGAGAACTAATTCCAAATAAGATTGTAGTCTAGTATTTACTAAACAATCTGTGCTCTTTTGGGTCATCATGTCAGAGACATTTCCTTATCTAAACAGAGAAACAGAATGACCAGAGCAGGCAAAATAGCAATGGGAGGAGGGCTGACTTTTGAAAAATGGTGCTGGTCTTGCATGCTTGCCAAGAGTGAAGAATATTATAGCAGTAAAAAATCTTCATGACCTTTCAGATCAGGGATGTTAACAGTAAACAGTCATGCAAATAAACAGATAAGGTCAAGTGAAATAGTTAAATGCCTATCGAAAAGCCCACTCTGATATTCTGAACTGGAACTGTGGAAGGTCGGCAAGGAGTTAGTGATGTGAGCCTTTAATCCTGTCCAGAATGGGCTATTTAGCCAGCTGAGGCAATGTCTGCATTTCTCCGCATATGCATTGAAAAGAAGTTATTTGTGAGCTTTATGGATTGCATCATTGTTATTCTTAATCTCTCTTGCTTTCCCTAATTTTGGGGACTATTAATATGACAATTGCTTTCAGGAAGAAGGTATAGACATATGCAGCATTCTCTGATAAGAGACAGTACTGGCCAGTCTAGCTAACATGCCGCAAGGGCAACCAACACCCAGTTTTACCCAAAACATGCCCAATGAGTTCATGCTATTCCATGCAAGCTAGAACTGCTAAGACCACATTTTCAACAAAAACCACTTTCAAGGACAAGTGCAAAAACCTGGACAACTTTTGTAGATTAAAAGGCCAGTATGTAAAAAGTATATAAAGACCAGTAGGAAAAAATTCTTTCCCTTTCTTTATTTTATTGTACACAAGGAATACAACTGAAAAGTCCATCCATGCACCTGTTTCTCTTTGGTATTCTCCAGAGATCATGGAAGAAGACTGATTTAAGACAAGTTGATTGCAATTAATAGTATTAAACAAATGAAAGATAATGCAAATGGAGAATAATAAGAGATAAAACTTTCACATATAATTGATAATAAGGCAAGAGCCTGAGTATTCGTTGGACACTTACCTGGGAATAAATCACATTGAATTAAAAAAAGCTTATTTCTAGAGACATACATAAGATAATTTAGTAATACTGAACTTTCTCTAGATTCTGTTCAATGCTCATTGACATTTTTAAATACAGATTAGCCATGTAGAATTTAAACAAATAACCAAGAAAAAGGCTAAAACTGTGACCTGAACTATATTTAAGCCTACTTCATTTATATAAGGGTCTTTCATAGATTTGTCCCATTTTATTGCAACTCTTCTGTATCTTACCTTCCTTTCTTAAGCCTATGCATAGTTCTGCACTTCAGGGACACAACTTCAAACATACTCTTCAATGTGTCGATATAATAGATTCTTGAGAAACTGGAACCAAACAGATGTCTTCCAGTTGAGTATATACTGATGACATAGACAGAGATACAGTTTAAGGACATCCTGAACACAGGACTTTCATTTAGGATGGTTTTGTTTTTGACACTACTACAGCTGCCATTGCGTTGTTGAGTAATGAATGTTAGAGACACGGCATCAGTGTTAACTATGTTATTTAGTGCTCTTAAAACCCTATTTCTCAGGAAGGACTACTGCAACTGCTTATTTCTATCACTATTGGCTGATTATACTTTTTGTTGCTTGTCTGTGGTGCGGACAACACAACCTGATTCTAAGAAGCTGGAAGGGCTGCCAATTGGATGATCCAAAAGCAACAATGGTAGCTTTTTACTTCTTCTTGTGCTTCTTAGTTAATTGTCCTCTTTCAAACTGCAGACTCACATTGTTGTCTGTGCCTTTTTCCTTTGGGTGGATCTCCTGGGAAAATTGCTGGAGTGCCTGCTGAATGGCTATATGCACAATCAATTTGCTGGCATTCTGCAGTTTTGTTTCTTCCTGTCTGGTTCCAGATTTATCCCCTGTAAGAAAAAAATATTACTTTTAACTGGAAATTATATATAAACACATCAATATCTATTACTTGAAATTATCAGTGCCACTGAGTACCACTCTAAAGTCTTCATTGGCTGGAAACTCACAGACATAGTCATTGATTATTGGTCCAGCTGTCTAGCATTCACCAAGAATAATGCTTTCCTTCTCATTCCTGCTGTTTGTGATCTTTTATCTGGAAATGCAATTGCATGTCTTGGTTATCGATAGTACTGAATTTTCTTAGTCCATCATCACTGTCAGGCTATAGAGCTTTTATTAGAGTACCATGGTGTTTCTCAATCAGTTTAGTCTACTGGTTAAAGCACCAGACTAGAAAGCAAGAGAACATAATCCCTCCTTAGCCATGAAAGCCACCTTGGGCCAGTCCCTCTCTCTCAGCCCAACTCACCTCATAAGATTGTTGTGGGTTAAATAGGAGGAGCAAAGGGTATTGGATACGTCCACAGTTTTGAGTTATTTGTAAAAATAATAAGAGCAGGAAATAATAAAAAAATATCTTTGCTGACTTGGGAATTCTGAGATTTGAAGTCTACACATCTTAGTTTTCGAGGTTGAGACACGTTGCTTTAGAGTAGACCGTGAAGGCCTGTGATGTGGCTCTTGCAGTACAAGTCCTGGCCTACCGCAAGAAAAGATATATTAAATATGGACCCCTATACTCTTAACACATAGGCTGTAAGGCTGTATTGTATGTGCACAAAAATAATAAACTTTACCAAAATGTGTAATTTTTTTTCTCCCCTTGGTTCCAGATAAAGATAATTAAAAAAATCTTCTTGCTTTCCTTTGAAAGACAGAAGGGTAATCAACACATATTAATAAAAAAACCATTTTGCTAATTTGACTTCAACATAATGAAACATTCTTTCTGGAAACATAAACAAAAAAGCTTAATTCAGTCTGTATCTTCTTATGAATAACAGGGTATTCGCAAATATACATATACATAAAACAAAATACTGACTTTATCAATATTCCCACATTTGTGGTCTTCTCAGGACACAGCAAATCAAACATGGATCAATTTTGTTTGCTTTCCACACTAATAGCATTCTGCTGTTTCAGGAACATGATCGGCCTTTGTTGATCCAAAGCTAATCAAAAATGCTCTTGTCTGTCTTTAAATTGGCTGTCCTGAGACAATCATGCTCTAGGCATTTCTAACTATACAGACTTGCCTGAGTTCCTAAAGAGTTTTGGTTTCCTTTTTTTAAATCTTTTCAGAAAAACCTAGGAAGGCTATAATCCTAGAGAAAAGTCACACACGGTTGTAGAAGCATTTTGGCTTAATGAGACACCAAAGGAAAATATTACACATCTTTTCTTATAGGCATTTATAAATCTAAAATGAATTTCTCAAATGCTATAGTGTAAGAACACATGAAAAAGTATCTTTGATTTGTGCCATATTTATTCCATTTTTAATACTCTTTTGTGTTGTTTGGTGGCTCAGAGCATGTCTTACCACTCAGCCCACCATTCACTGTCTACATCAATCCAACTTTAAAACAGATGCCCTTCATCTTCTCTTGTCTTTCAGGAGAAGTCTGTTTTCAGGTTTGAGCTGCCCACTTTTTCATTCTAGTCTCCTTGAACTGGAAGCGGGTCTCCATTTCTTGTCCTTTACTTTATACAGAGAGGACCAAGACAGAAAGAAGCCATAGTGGTGCAGTGGTTGGAATGTGGTATTGCAGGCTAACTCTGCCGACTGCCCGGAGTTCGATCCTGATCAGGTCAAGGTTGATTCAGCTTCCATACTTTACAGGTTGGTAAAATTAAGATCCAGATTGTTGGGGGAAAGATGCTGACTATGTAAACCTCTTAAACAGGGCTGTAAAGCACCATGAAGAGTATATAAGCCTAAGTGCTAAATGCTAAGGAAGTATAACCTTGTATTGATGTTTTAGTACAACTATTTAGAATCTCTTATTTCATGGGTTTTTAATATTACTCCCCTCACAAATTCAATATTCTTTTGACAGCAAAGCTTTATGTAACAAGAGTACTTGAGCTATGGTTATTCTTTATGACTGCCGCCTTTCTATTTCTTTGACCTTGCTGCTGTTCCCAAGAAATCCTGTTTAAGAAAAGGAGATGATTCTTCAGACTCTTTGTCTTCAGACTCTTTCTTTCTTGTTGCCTTTTAGGGCTACATCATTTTTTCAACCTCTTTTAACCACTGTTTGACTATCTTTTTTCCATATTGTTCTCCATTATTAATTGGCTCAGAGAGACTAAAGTAATTGACAGCCTGAGGTAGCATTGAAATGTGCCAATCAAATTCTAACTAAAAGACTTGCTATCTGCACTTTGTATTTTGAATGCATTGGTTAATTATCCCATTTCAATTGTATTTTGCAATTTCCCCAAGAAGCATTGGAATATTTTGTCCTTGGCTGTTTTGGGGGACTGCCTTTAGGTGATCCAGCAGCCCAACTTCATTCCACTTCCAGATTGTACTGACAAAATGTAATGAACAAGTGGTGAATTTTGGTAGCAAGACTTTAGGGCTTATTCAGAGCACTGAATTGTTTTAGGGTAGAAGTGAGAGCAATGTCTCTTTGTCTTTCATTCCTACCCCAACATCTCCAAACCTGGAGGAAAAGTGGGCTTAAAGAATACTTATCTGGTGATGTCAGTATCAGTTGACAGATTCCAGAATCTATCTAGATTAGAAGGCTCAGTTGCTTAATGAATTGGGAACAGTGATAGCCTTTGAGCACTCAATGAACATATATTTAGGACTGGACATTAATGCAGACATTTTTCTTTCAAAGAGTTCTCTATTTTAAAGAGTTCTTATATTTTAAATATAAGCCACATTGGGAAAATCTGATTTTGAAGGGGGAGAGGTATATATATATATATTTCTAAAGTAACAGATTAATATAGACCCTTGAGAAGTAAAGCAAAATGTTTTTAGCAGATTTATTGTATATTTTTCTATTTTGATTCTCCATTTCTAAATGCTTAAAAAAGGAAAATTGTGGAAATGTATTTATTGTATATTATAATGTGTGCAAAGGGCCTGCAAAGAAAGCTATATTGCATTTTAGTACAATTACAACTAAGTGTGCAGAAAGGGCTGTGATGATTCATCTAAATTTCTAAAAATGGGATTATTTTATTAGCAATACCGATTGCTTATGACCTGCAAAGGATTTTAGATATGTAGAGTACTATTGAATTGCATTGCTTCTATAGGTTCTATTCTTTGCTATTGTTATTCTTTGACTAAAAATAAACTTGCACAATGAGATGAATAGATGCTTATAATAATTCACACATAGGTGACTACTGCAAATCAGGGTGATGAAAAACAAATGATTGCAACATCATGAAACACCAGGCTGTTTGTTCTTATGTTCTGAAGTCAGACCCAAGTGTGTATACTAAGAGGCTTGTGTTATGATGTCATGACACGTTTCATCACATGCTTTTCCTTGCTCCTGCACAGATGCTTATGAACTTTGCTAAAGGGCTGAATTGCTCTAAACATTTGTATGTCTTGATCCGTCTGTTATGAATTCCCATTAGAGCTTGTAATTTTTTTTCCTGGCCAAATTTATGCTTGGTTTGTCTGCCAACAAAAAACATACAAAGTGAATTTTCTTTTTTTTTAAAAAAAAGGTCAAATGTATGCATTTTTATCTTTGTAGTTTTTCCACTTTACATTATTTTGACATTATTGACAAAATATTGACATTATTTTAGAAAATTAATGAAAAATATGATTTGTCTATTCATGATAATGAAGTGAATACATACAAGATCATTCCATTTTTTGTGTAAACTTAAACTGACATGCTTGCTAAATCATAATTGGTGGCCCCTCCTGCTTTTTGTACAAACGTGTGTATTTGATTTTGTCACTAAGTACCAAATGGAAAATAGTACCTGTAATTCAGCTCACAGCTGATATTATAAAGACAGATAATATTGTGATTGAAAAATGTGACGTAATTTTGTTCATATTGTTCAGTTTTACAATGAGGTTCAACATTGTTTAAATAGTTCTTGTCTATCTGTGTGATGCCCATACTAAGATTTATGATGTTGGCTAACATTCATAGCTGATCTCTAATTTCAGGGAGAGTCATCTCTATTCATTAAGTAATTCTGAAATGATGTTGGAATAAAAGAATGCATGCTTAAAGATCCTTCTGCAAAGGCAACCTGAACAAGAATGATTACGTTAAGCAAATATTTTACAACAGCTTGAGAGTATGAATGTGAAAACCCTGCTTACTAAGGCAGTTGGAAAAGGCACATTTATTATCAAGGGGTCATTGTTTGTTCCCTTTATACTGGTTATAATCTCTTGCTGCAGTTTTCTAATCTCATGTGTTTGCCCTAAAAAGCCAGTTGTGAACAATGATGCGAACCATCTGCTCTGCTAGATAGAAAGTAATAAAAAAATGGAATGGCTCTGGATTACTACAGAAAATAAACAATTCCTCTAATAAAATAAACTTTTCCATAACAATCGGGTCTATTATGTGCCACTTTGGAATTTTTAATCATTTTTCATTTTTAAAAACTGGATCAGGTTTGGTTGGAATTCAACTCTTCTATTGACTTTTATAATATTCCGTTATGGCTCTCCAACTTGACCTCTGTAATCACATCCTTATTATTCTGAAAATACAATGGTTATCACCAAAACCACAATTGAATCTTCCCTAATTGTTTGACTTTATGTTTTTATTTATCATTGAAAAAGTTGGTTGAGAATTCATTCTCCAAGGGCTTGGTTTTCTAGCGAGAATTGACATACAGAGAACATGTAAGTGGACAATGGCAATAGTTTTGTGTAACTAATTTCCCTAACTCCTAATAGAGAGACAAGGTGCTAAGGCAGGGGTGTCAAACTCAATTTCATTGAGGGCCGCATCAGCAATGCGGTTGCCCTCAGGGGGCCGGATGGGTATGGCCTGGGTGGGCGTGGCCTACTGGGTGGGCATGGCTAGAGTGCATATGGCCTACTGGGTGGGTGTGGCCAGCTCTACATCGTTCACATCAAGGGTGCCTATGGGGGCCTGGGCAGGAGTGGGACAGATCTGAGGGTCTCTGGCCCAGAGACCCAGGGCCAAGGCAGTGGGGGCCGTTCCCTCACTGTTTCCAGGATGGCTTTGCGGGCCACATGAAACCACTTCGCGGGCCGGATCCACCCCTTGGGCCTTGTGTTTGACATGTCTGTGCTAAGGAATGAACAAGATCAGTAAACAGTATTAGAATGGGCCTATAAGTGCTGCCATAGCATTTCAGGGAGTAAATCATAATGCATCATCATGTAGTGCTTTCATGATGAATTAGCAGTATTTTAACTCTTACATTTTTCAACCAGAGCACTACATTTCCAACAGAATCCCATATCATGTGTCACTGAAATACTAACTTCTGTCTCTTGACATTAAAATAGTTAGCATTTGTAACAGGAGATATTACTTAATCCACTTTTTATCCTTTGCATTTCTAGATAAAAGACCACAAACAGCAGGCATGAGAAAGATATCTCATTGATAAAGTAAACCCTAGCAAGTTAAGGGACATAATTCCCAAGAGCTCTTTTGTAAACTCTTAAGTAATTATTATATTACTGCTCAAAAAAATAAAGGGAACAGAAAATAAGACATCCTACTATTAAATACAGTACATTGTGTTATTTAAGTGTTCCCTTTATTTTTTTGAGCAGTATATTTGACAGTTTGTACCACCACCATCATCTCAGATACTCAAAATGTATTTAAAACTGCACTTCCAACAGATATTCCAAAGCAGTGTTTGGATCCAAACTTCATATCTGCTGTCAAAGAACTAATAAAGTTGGAAGGCATAATTTTTTTCCTCCAGTGTTTGAGGAATTAGAGCAGGGGTCTGCAAACTTGACAACTTTAAGACTTGTGGAATTCAGCTCCCACAATTCCTCAGCCAGTATAGCTGAAGTCCACAAGTTGTAAAGTTGCCAAGGTTCCAGACCATGGGTGTCAAACTCACCGCATCACGTGACGTGTCGCGACATATTGTGACCTTTTTGCATTGCCGGAGCTGGGTTGAGTGTGGCAGTCATATGATGCAACCAGCCTGCAGGCCGGCAGTTTGACACCCCTGAATTAAAGGAACCATATCCATCTTCTATGAACCTGAGCCAATTCCAAATAATATTATTTATAATTATTTATATAGTGCTGTTCATCAAATACTTCATAGTGGCATACATGTTAATAATATAGCAAGAAACCCGACAATCCAAGAGAGTGAAACTAAGGTTGCAATCTTATGGTAACTTATCTAGACAACAGCTCCACTAAACTCAGAAGGATATTTCTAGCAAGCCAAATAGAGAATGGTGTTGCAGGTTTATCATCCTATGCAAACTTATTTGAAGTATGCTGATTTAAGACAGACTGGTGGCTTGGTAAACATGAGTGGGAGCTAATTTTTAATAACCTTGTTTTTATCCTATTTGCAGCTTACCTTATTGTTACTACTCCTGAGGCTAATGAGCTCACTTCAGAATTAGCAGTTCAAGGACTCAGAAGGAGTCTGGTAACACCTTTTCCAACTAATGTATTTTATTAAACGGTATAAGCTGCAGCTCACAAAAGCTAATCTCTTTTAATAACATTTATTAATTGAAAAAGGTGCTACTAGGTTCTTGATTATTATTTTTTTGCAGCATAGACTAACAGCTCTCCTCCTATAATGAATCAAAGACTAAGTATAGAAAGAAAGGACCACATAGATTGTGTTTCCATTTAAAAGTGAGCAGGTATAGGATTGCAGCCTAAAATATTTGCTTAAGGATGTTGTTGTAGATAAAGGTTTATCCTGTTCTAATATGATTTAGAGAATGTTCAGACAGAAAAGGGGCTTATGTCTAGACAGTATGACCCTTTTCTGCAGAAATATGACCTTATAACTTCACACACATTAAGTGAAAATGATGGTAAGAGATACTCTGTTGCTCAGTCTGTCAAGCAAAATACAAGGAGAGGAAAAGGGAAAGGGAGAGGGAGGGGGAGGGGGGGAGAGAGCAAGAGAGAGAGCAGATTAATTGCTATAAAATAGTATTTCCCATTTTCAACCTTTTCCTCATTCTACATTCCATCAGTCCAAGTATTGCTCTGTATTCCATCCAAATCTAAGCAAATTCAGTTCTAGATGTAGTTAGCAGTGTTTCTTTCCCGAAAACCAAAAGCCTGCATTTTGGTAGAACAGGATTACAGTGAGCATTTCGATTTTTATGGAGAATCTAAATATGGCCCATCTACAACAATCTGAGAGGGAGAGAGAGAGAGAAAAAAGGTTGAATACTTTACCTGGAGCAAACACCATGGTTCCTTCCTGCCAAGAGAACAATGTAATAAGACACCACAAAATCGTGTGTAAGAAGCAGGAAGTGAGCGGGCGGGCAAAGCAAACAAGCAAATTATAAGGACGAGTTTTGCCCTGACATCAAAGAGTGGTAGCACCTTGGACAGCTACACACACAGAACAACACAGCCAGCCCTAAAATGCTTCCCTGCCAGTTACCTCCAAAATGCACCGCAAGGTTGGGGGGGGGCGGCGAAAGGAGGAGGAAGGAGTTCACGGTTTAGCACATATCCCATGTCTTTGCTCACTGCACACACAGCTAGGCTGAAGCAGCAGGAGAGGGAAGAGGAAAGGTAATAATAGTTGACGCTCTCGGCAGGAGAGTAATTGCTCCCAATTATCTCTCGCCATCTTCTGCACTAGATGCAGCCGAGGTGAAATGAACAGGGTGGTCTTCAAGGCTAAGTTAAAAGCCTCTTGTAAACTGACTGTTCTGAGCCACTGCAACATCTTAATATTCAGGGCTTCCTCATATTAATTATATTTTTTAAAGAAGCAATCAATCTATAAGTTTTGCCAGGCGTTCTCGACATTTCTGTATACTTTGATGCTGCTTTCTTCTTTAACGCTTGCAGTCTATCATCTGGAACTAGTTGAGCTGCAGCTACAGGGGAGAAAAATGTGTGAGTAAAAGGTATCAAGAGTCATACTTTTCATAAAAATCTTTGTTAGTAAATTGTGAATCCTTCCACTGATTATCAGAAACTAAAAGCTGGGGTGGGAGGAGGGTTTTTAAAAATGTCTTTGGCAGTTATTGCTGTGGTTATGAGCCAAAAATGCCACTTTCAGCTGATTGCCCTGTAAAATGAAAACAGAAACTTGCCTCTTTAAAATCAAAATCATTCCTATAAATAATAATTTTTTAAAAAATCATTCTTTTTGTTGAACAGAAACAGTCCTTAAGTGTCCATTTTAAACAGGTTGTATTTACTTTTTCAAGTCCATTATTACTTTCTGACAAAGTAACGACAGAACTTTGGTCACACAGTATGATCTGCCCAACTTAGCACTTTTCATTTAATCAGGAGACTAAATGCAAAGGCTGAAAAACATTATTGATTTCACTCACTAAAATTAGCTGTGTATCAGAGTATCTGAGAATGACAGAGAATAAAAAGTTGCATGTTTGATTGGTTGCTTAATATGTAAATTATATTACAGTTTATGAATCTTGGATAATTTTGCCACCTATTACCCAAAATTCAAACATCTTCAAAAGTCCAAATCATAACAAGTTTAGGATTAAGAGAATTAAGATATCCCACAATAATAACAAGTTTAGGAATTTAAAGTACATTAAAAGGGTCTTACATTCTTAAAAAAATATCTACAATATTTCTGATTTTTGTCAGTAAGCATGAGCAACCTAGTCATTTCTGTTTTAAATTTCAACAGCCTATCAGCTATCCCAGCCAATATCAAAAGCTAGAAGTTTACTTTAAAATATCTGAAAATATATACAGTCATTTTGGAAACTGCTTAAGTGCACAAGAAATGTGCAAAAAAATATTCTCCATCTTCCTGCATATTTGATGTAATATTGGAAAAGAATAAATATGCCCATGTATTTTGCATGTACTGTATACTGAATTCTGTTTGTACATTATTCTCTTTATACATTATATCATAAACATAGAAAAACATTAAGTCATTACATTTCTAATTAATAAATTTGTAGAGAAATCAAACTTATGGCATCTCACAAGTGATGCATTTTATGCATTTACATAGAAATACATGTTTTGAAATAAAATGTTGTTTTTGCTGCAAAAGATTAACAAGATTAACATATAAAATTTCCTTTTCACTTACGGTGGTGTCTTCTGCACAGTAAATTAGCCGTTCCCAGCACTGTACTTTTCTATACTAAGAGCTCTGATATTATTCCTAGGATCTGTTGGAGTTTAGGAGTGACAGACCAAGTGTTCCCACCATCACTGGGACTACTTTGGCTTTTACTGTCTACAGCCTCCCTATTGGTATTTCTTCCTTCAGGCCCTGATATTTCTCCAGCTTCTCATACTGCTTCTCCCTAAAGTTGTTGTCGCTTGGCAGCACCCTATGTGTATTACCACTGCTGTCTCCTGCTCCTTCTCTAGTGCAATTTATATTGTGATTTAATGCCCTGTCACATTATCACAAAAAAAACACCCCTTCACTCAATTAAATTGATTATTGATTATTTCTGAATGATTAAAAGAGCAAATGAACAAGAAGGTTCATTTTAAATAAAAATGGCTAAATTAGAATATTTTCCCTGAATCCATCTTAATTAATAAATTGTTTGGGGGCTGATTTCATTCTGCGTATCTTACCCAGGAATAGAGGCAGCTACTACTGAAGTGAGTGCATTTTGATCTGATCCAGCAAATCTGAATTTTCTCTTACTTTTAAGGAAAATAAATTTTCTGATAAAAGAATCACATGGTTTTAACGGAATACTTGTATAGTGAAATTTTGAACAATGAGCACGGTCCATAAAAAGGTGGGGTTGGGGCATTTCTAATTGTTTTCTTCTAAGAAGCAGTCTGATTCAGGAAAACACTATTTTTCAAATCACCAGAATACACTACACAAGTAGTCCTCAACTTACAATGGTTGTTTAAGCCGTAACAATACAAAGTGGTGAGACTAAGAAAGGGTGCTTTACAACCCTGTAAAGAGCTCCATTCCTGCAGCCCACCAGAGCAACTGTCTACTATGCAAGGAGAGATGAATTTGTCCTCTAAGGTGGAAAAATAGAGCTCAGATCCCGTCCAGCTTTGTTCCTGCAACCCACTGGACCTTTGTCCTGTACATGGAGGGGAACTGAACTTGGCAGGCACCTTTCACTCCATAAACTTAATGAAACAGGAGATTGCTTAATGATCACAACTGGAAATGCTGGGACTGCGGTCGTGGAGCAGAACAGCCAAGTGAGTGTCTCAATTAATTATGGTTTCACTCAACAACTGAAATTCTGGTCCCAATTTTGGTTGCAAGTCAAGGACTACTTGTATTTGGATTCATTTTGAAACATGTTATGTCTTTGAACTAGTTTTTTTGCTTGCAATCGATTGTCGTAGTTCATTGTGATTAAGAAGAAAACACATAGGTATTTAGAACATATTGCATATTGTGATGCCATATGAGGTTGTTCATGAACCAAAATGAATTACTTGCAGATCTGACAATGAAGCAGAAACAGACTTTCCTACGTGCTGGAAAAATCCTATCCACCATTACTTATAAACAATCAGTTAAATTTAGTGTATTTTCTTCAAAGTAAATATGAATAGACAATTCCCAGGATCAAAGTTTCCTGTTTTTGTGAACTAATCATCACAACAGTTCAAGAATTCTTCTTTGTAGAGTTCAATTCCTGTGAAAGAAGAGCTCTTTCTGTGTCCTTCCTCTTCCTGCAGATGCCATTCCTTCTTGAAAAATGTTATGGAAAGTTGGGAATGTTTCTGAAGTAGAAGAGATCCATGGAGAGCTGCAAAATTAATCGCCTCTTTCCATTTCTCCAGTGTAGAGCATCTATTTATTACCCACTGCTATCTGCTTGCAAAATGACTATTATAGATCCAGCCCATTAAGTTTCAATATTTTTGTTATCTATGCAAGTTGCATACCAACATTCCAGCACAGAATGTTCTAATTCCAAAATTGGCTGTTCTAAAGCTAGAATGATCCATGAAAGAACATTTTGCACATTCATATTTTGTTTAAACTGGTGAACCTTCAACTTGCCCACATACTTCTATTTTGCAAGACCTATTTCAGAAATAATTAGATATAAATAATTATTGTCAGTTATTATTTTTACTAATCTGCACTGTGCATATTGTTCTAATGTCTCTTTTTTTAAAAATTAAAATACTGTAAGGCAAAATTGATTTGTATCTAGTAAAATTAATAGGCATTACGAAAACATTCAAAACAGAAAATGAAGTGATGTTCTTAGAAAATGTAAGGCACACAATCTGTATATATTCTAAAATATTCAAGTTTTATTTACAAGATATGTTTCAAACTTTTGGCATTTTAAATATAACTTTAAGTTGCCTATTCAATGAATATTTCACAATGACATTGTAACAAAGACCATAGATATATGCAACATTATTGTTTAAAATGTTAGCTTTATATAGAAATGTAAGAGATGTTTGACTCATATTAATTTATAAATACTTATCTGACTCCTGCCAGAACATATCTCTGTTCAACTTCATTTAAAATGAGTTGTATTAATACATGTAAAACAATTACGTATAAATATGTGGAGAAATGTTTTTCAAGATTTTTAAATGATATGTCCTGTTGCTTCATAGAAAACCTATTCTGTTACAAATGAAACCTGCAAATGAAATAATAAAATTACTTTTATTTTAAATTACACTAGTTAATTAATTTGAAATTGGTAGGCTAAGTAAAAATTTGAACTAACTTCACAGCTACAGTAACCATTTTCTTCTATGGAAAATATCCCATCATCTTTTATTAATTCCTTGGAATAAATACTTCAAGAGATAAGTTCATTCTCTGAAAGATAATCAAAAACAAATATGAATCCTGTCCCCAAAAGCTGGCTGTAATTTTGTGAAGATAAGCAGGATAATTGCTTATAAACCACAGGCATTAAGCTGCAAGCTCAAGCATACTTATTAGTAAGCAGCATGGTTTAGGTCAGTAGGACTTAGTTTCAAATAAGATACTTTCGAATTAAAATATAAATCCCAAAACACACAATTATTTGAATTGTCTTAGGCTGCAATTCTATAACATTATGTTGGGAATAATTATTCTGTGGGACATCCGAGTAAACATGCAGGATTCAGCTATGTTCACTAATGGGATACAAAGTTTTTGAGCAACAAATACAATAGGAAAAAAAGTACATTCAATTTTCTAATTCTAAATTCTTCCACTCAAATGTGGCAACTATATTGTTCTGTGTTGTTTTTTTTCCAAACCATAATCCATTATTCCAATTTTTCAAAGTTCAATGGAAAAGTCATCAAAGGCCTGAGATGACAACATTTGACACTATGCTATTTAAAGTTGTATTTGGGGCTCAGGAATTCCCCTCCATACCGAAAAAGATGTCACGCAATCAAAGCTGGAATCTTTGAATCTGATTTCTCCTGGAAATAATTCAAACCTAATTTTAACTTTTTTGACTTTCTGAACTATCAGCAGCACTATAATTAATTCTTATCAAGTGTTCAGGAGCAGCAAAAATAATTCTTAACAATTTAGTTAATTGGAAATGAATGAAATGAATTTACTGTCAACAATTTTCAAAGTCATGATAGCTTCTCTATCTTTCCTTCATTACACTTAACTGCCTGAACTCCATTCTGCTATCTACACTAGAATATGAACCCTTGATAATTATGCTGCCTCGATAGTGACAATTGTAATTCTTGCTAAATACCCCCAAATCCTGGGATATGATAATCTTAAGCGAGGATTTGCACTTGAATTCTACATTTCTCCCAATTGTATGATGCGAAATGAGTAATAATAAAAATGTTAAGTATTATTAAAGGAATTTGCAGACAATTCAACAAACTTTTCTTTGTCAGGGCAGAGAAAGCAAAAAGCCAGTATCAGATAGGTGTGTATCAATAGATTTGCTAAACCCAAATGCTGATAAGGAAGAGTCAGAATGATTTTGGTTGCAGTTTATGAATCTTAGAGGAAATCTTTATTTCTAATTTAGCCAAGATCTCCCAGTGGATCATGCACAATTTTAAAGCATTCCTGAAAACTTTTGTCCATGGTTCATAATGAACACACACTACATTCCAAGCCTTCAAATAAAAAAGGCATTATATCATATAGAATGCTGTGTATGCTTGCAATGGGCAAGTAATGAAGCTTAGTGTAAATTATGTGTTAGTAAGACTGCAAAGTACAGTGATCAGAAAAGACAAGAGAAACCTCAGGACGTTTTTTAGTCATTATCTAGAGATGGGCAGAGATTTAAGAGTCATCTCCTTCATAAGGAGAGCTTCAAGATGGCGGAATGACAATGGAAGAGGCATGATCAATTTATTAGGTGTTGTGGTTTTTAAAAATACAATTTAAAATAATGGCCTAAAATTCATGGTGTAATGTCAGGCCCGAGATGGGGAAGGGGAAAAAATTCACCCTACTTAAAGTTGGCCATTTTGTTTCTGAAATCTGAAATCATAATCTGTTGATGAGTTCCATGTAGCTCCACTGCCACCCAGTTTAAGGGGGGAGGGGAAAGCACGACAGTTTCTACTGCTCATACACCTTGTATCAACAATGACAATAGATTAAACTGGAGCTACACAATTGCAAAATAATAATAAATACAATATGAAACCTAATCACATTTTCATTACTTTTGATTAGAACATTGGAAATTAATACATTCACTCCCTCAAATTAATTCTTGCACTCAGTCCAACTCATAATTTCCCATTTTTTTAAAAAAACCAACCTGTTATAGCAGACATAATTTATGAAACTGTTTGCTAACAGCACAATTTGTAGGCCAAGAAATCAACAGATTTTGAATTAATCTAATCTTGCTTTACTCAGATGGTACTACTTTCTACTGAAATTCATGAGGTTTAGCTACTTAGTACTTGCAGTGCAACGAATCTCTAACAGGTAGTTATTTTGGACTTGGCAACTCATCCTATAATTTCCTACCATTGCTGACAATTTCTAATTTAGGATCTTCCTAAATCATAAAAAACGTTTAGGTGCCAAGCAACTGGATTCAATGAAACAAAAGTAGCTTAAGTCCAAATACTTAGTCTTTATATTCTCTGAGCATCGGAGTGTAACATCTTCCATTCCACATGCAGTTTATTCCAATGGAGCAAGGCATGCATTGAAACCCAGTACTTTAAAGAGAGAAATAAAACACAGCTAGAGTTTGACTTCTAAAAAAATTTATATCCAACTGGACGGATGCCTTGATTAAGGTCTTATCCATGCTTGATATGAGTTTTTTCTTGCATACTGCAACTATATTTCTACTTTCTAAATCACACTAAAATACTTTGCTCAGTAGTGAGTTTTTTGATCCAAATATTTTCCAGCACATGGCCCCTCCTGTTTTTAGCTACAAGCTATAGTTTCAAGTTGCTGTTCTGCCTCAGCAGCCATGGCAGCTGCCTGTAATTGTTCAGTTTCACTTTGGAGGGCACTGGCTGTGGTTACTTGCTTCCTTTCACTATGCATATTGTTCTCATGTCTCTTTAAATCAGATGCTTTGGCAAATGCTTTAGTACAAGAGCTGCAGACAAAAGGTTTCTCCCCTCTGTGTCTTCTTTCATGATCTTTCAGGTGGGACTTATGCTTAAAAGCTTTGTCACACATGTGACACGCAAATGGTCTTTCATTACTGTGAACCCTCTCGTGCTTTTTAAGGTCTGGTGCACGAATAAAAGACTTTCCACATACTTCACAGCTATATGGCTTGTAGCCTGTGTGGATCTTTAGATGCTCTTTCAGGTGGGCTTGAGTTGTGAAGCCTTTAGTGCACATTTCGCAAACAAAGGGCCTATCCGCCGTATGGAGCTTTTCATGTTTTCTCAATCGTGCTTCATCAGAAAATGTTTTGCCACATGCTGGACATGCAATTTGTTCCCTGTGACCATAAAGCAAATACTCAAATTTCATGTCTCCAGCTGCTGTTGTCCATGCTGGTGTTTGTTCATCCTTTACTTCACTTATGCCATCATTAAATGCTAGAGCCTGAGGAGTCTGTGATCCTAATTCTTTAGTTTCAGCAGACTCTATAGACTCTACTTCTTGACCATAGCAGTTCACTTTTCGAACCTCTTCACTCCCCAGCTCCTTCAGAATTGCTTCCTGAACTCTTAAAGTAGCAGTTGGTGATTTACCATCCTCTTGACTAGGAGGAGTTCCTTCCATTGTCATATCTGATGGACTATCATCATGATCACCAATTTCTTCAACTTCATCATCCTGGTTATCATTAGACTCCCCAATTGGTCTGTTTATTTTAAGACAATACTTATTCTTTGACTGTGAATTGTCTTCTGGGCTTGATACATCCCGTTTTTGAGAACAAAGTTTATCCAAAAATCTAATACCAAGAATCTGACCAGATGACATCATTAAATTGACGTCTTCTTTCTTAACTGAAATCTTGGCTGTGTACATATAATTGAGCACTTCCTCGAATATATCAGATCGAAGGAAATCTATTTCAATTACAGAGGAGCTGTCAACTTCCAGTTTTTTGAAAAGTTTTTTAAAATAGGTACTACAAGCAGCTAGAACACACCTGTGTGCCCTGAATTTTACATCTTCTACAACAATAGCTATGTCACAAAATTCTCCTTCCAATCGTTGCTCATTTAATGTTTTCAGAAACACAGTTTTGTGATCGTCGTCATTATATTTAATGGTTTCAGACATACTGATGAAAAACTCCTAAAAAAAACAAAGTTATTTAAGTTACTCTACGAAAATCAAGATATTATAAAAAATGAATGTATATTAAGCTGATGAACATTTTAAAGTAAATGAAAAACCTTCAAAGGAGCTATGGATGCAAAGTTGATTACCTATTACTGTATACATTTCAAGAGAAAAAGCGTATTTTTCTCTAATGAACTACAGATCTGAATAGAATAGAATAGATAGAATAGAATAACAGCATTGGAAGGGAGGTCTTCTAGTCCAACCTCCTGCTCAGGCAGGAAACCCTACACCATTTCAGACAAATGGTTGTCCAATCTTATAAATAATATAAATATTACAGCCTTTGACCGGAGTTCTCTTTTATCAGAATATATTATTATACCTGCCAGAATATATTATTCCTTCTTTCATCTGAGCTAAAGCAAAAGAAATCCCAAAACAAAACAAAATATATTTGAAAAAGAACTAATACAGAGAGACAAGCTGTATTTCAATCAGGAGATAAAGCAGAAACCATTAAGTAAAAGAAAGCATACACACAAGACCAAGATTCCCCCTTTATTCCTCATAATTATTTATAATAAAAAGGTAAAGGTTCCCCCGCACATGCGTGCTAGTCGTTTCCGACTCTAGGGGCCGGTGCTCATCTCCGTTTCAAAGCCGAAGAGCCAGCGCTTGTCCAAGGACGTCTCCGTGGTCATGTGGCTGGCATGACTAGACGCCAAAGGCGCACGGAACGCTGTTACCTTCCCACCGGAGTGGTCCCTATTTTTCTACTTGGATTTTTACGTGCTTTCGAACTGCTAGGTTGGCAGAAGCTGGGACGAGTAACAGGCGCTCACTCTGTTACGCGGCACTCGGGATTCGACCCGCCAAACTGCCGACCTTCCGATCGACAAGCTCAGCGTCCTAACCCACTGAGCCACCGCGTCCCCTAATTATTTATAATAACTAGAGAATAAAACAGTTTACTGAGACAAAAAAGGAAATGTAAAAAAAGAATATACCATGAACAAGGAAAAATCTTTCCTTAGTATCTGAGCAATGTTTTGGAAGCAGATTCTTATCCTGGGCTCCCTGCACCTGAAAAAGAAAACAATAACAAATCTATGAAAAGAAATTCACCCTCATAAATCCTGTGAGTTATGTTAGATCACTAGCTCAGGGTTACAGAATAAGTTTATGACTGGGAAGATTGGGCAGGAATTAGAATCCCTGGATCCAAAGCCAATTTCCCAAATTTAAGGTATCCCAAATGGTGGAAATGCTCACTTCTGATTCTTTGTACCATTGACACATTTTTCAAAAAGCATTTTAACTGTAAAATCAGTTAAGTTTAACCTTTCTTCTGAAGGATGTGTCTGAGTCCTATAAGTTTTGGTTTTTTACAACAAAATAATAATGGGCAATTACAAGCCTATACATTGTCTGGAAACACAATGACCTACCCAGGAAAAGGACAAAGGTGTAGCAAGAAAGGAAACTTGAAAGACTTGCAACTTTTGTTGCTGGTTATGGTCCACATGATTGTTTTCTGAATGGAACCTCCTCTCCAGATTTCTTGTGGCTTCTCTAAATTTAACACCATCTTTTAGTGATTCTGTAGTGATTCATTTAATGGATGTGGCAAACTGGTAGAAAATACAATAGAAATTATCTTATGTTGAGTCAATACTTTCTGTTATTGTACAACACTTTTATCCTAATTTTACTGATAGCCACCTAACAAAGTTGATGTTTTGCACAGTTAGAAAATAAAAATTAATCACAGCACTTTTGCTAAAGCTGTGGTCTTAGATTCCATTTATTTCAGTTTCAAAGCAAGTTATTTATTTCTCTGTGCTATTGCTAGTTAGTGTCATTAGAACAGGGGTCATCTTGGGTAGATACTTTCCCTCATACTTTGAATGTCTTTTCACTGTATTTTCTCCCAAAATGCAAAATAAACATTTCCCTTACTGCTCCAGGTGATGTTATCTACAGCACTTTAATCTGTTGTGGACGACTGTCAGCAATTGGGAATACCTTTTGAACTAGAAAAATAAGTGCATTTTTAAACTACCAATTAGACACAGGTGCTTGCAATCATGCACACATTTGTCTAAAGCAAGAAACTGATCCAACATGTGATCTCACAAAGCGACTGAAAATTGCTGTTTTTCAACATTTTTTCCCAAACACTTTTTTTATGAATTTAACTGCCTCCAAAGCTTTTTTTCATTTAAGAATTTAGGATTGGCCTATTCATATTAGCACAATAGTTAGCCAATAACCAGGCCTATAAAAGTCATAAAGTAGGATCCTGCTTATTGACAGAAAGCTATATTTGGCACTTTTTGCATCCACATTTTTGCTCTTTCCGACATACTCCAGAATTTCTTATCTAAAACTATTGGTCCTAGTTTATCTGATAATCCAAGTACTATTATTCTAAATTAGGATTTGTAAATCAAGAACCATCCTGGTTCACATATGCAAACATCCTATTCAGACATCCAGTATAAAACAGTGGTTGCTATTATGAGCAAGAAATGACTAAAATTCATGTACAGACATGCAGTTTATTCTATAAATACATCTGGACTATAATAATGGATTGAAAACCAACTGGTTCAATGCTGTATTTTTTTGCTGGGTGGGGGGAGGACCAGTTCTCTGATTTCACTTTTGCTTGGAACAGTGAACAAGCTTCAGAATATGCAAAACAACTGAAGAAAATAAAAGGGCATAGAGTGATATGCCATTTTTCTTTACTGGAAGGCGAGTCAGATAATTTTTTGTGCCTTTAATGCATACAAAAAGGATTCTATGCTCACAGAGATTCATCATGAGAGATAAAATCTTAATTTGGCCTCTAGTCACTCAAGAATTCATGAAGACTGTACAATATGCAGGTCCTTTTATTGTGTATTCTGAATGCCTAGACAGAATGTTACCACTGAATGTTGTGGAAACAGAGAATACCATGCATAACATTTTCTTTAATTTTAGAGGAGATATGAATTCTATCATCCTTTAGCTAACTTCTTGATAAATCTAGAACGTGGTACAAGGGGATTCCCTCAATAATTAATATTTTGTTTTCTAAAACAGTGTTAGGAAATATTATTTTCTAAACTATCTTTCCTGATAACAAACTCACCAAGGTAACAAAATCCAGAGATTTTTTTTTAATTTGTGAAGCCAAAAGAACTACTAAACCAAGAATAGAACAATTCTATGCATATATACATCAAAAGCAAGTCCTAGTAGGACTAAAGCTTATATTGTAAGGTAAAATTGGAATGACGTTTCAAAACTGAATTCCAAAATATTATCTTTTCAGAACACATTAAATATATTCGACTTTACGGATGACTCCTGAAATTTGCTAGTTAGCTTTCGGAAGTATGCATCGAACCCCTTACCGATCTAAGTTAACAGTGATGTTTTTAAGAAGCTTTTCTTGCAACGACTAGTATAAGCACTAATAAAACGAACAAAATCTCTTGACGTAAATGGTCTGAAGTCTTATGGGGAAATCGAAACGGCTACCACGAAAACGACACCGATTTCCAAGTCAGTTTTTCCCCCCCATGCTGAGCCTGTGGCGATCTTTCGCTATATGTAGAAAAGAGCATGCAATTCTAACGTGCACGTTTTGTAGGGGGTGGGGGGAAAGTAACACTGCCGGCTCCGTGCGAGTAACCATGTAAGAAACGTGCACGGTGCACGGTCGGTGCATGCGTGCTAGTGCCCGTGCAAGGCCTTACGACTGTGCCCCGCTGAGACGGGGCTGCAGCTAAGCGAAGTGCACAGATCCCTCACGCGCGACTCCCCCGTCCCCTCCCTTCACCGAGGAGGCGGAGTTCAGGAAGGCCCGCGCGCGCGGGAGCGAAGGAAAGAAAAAAAAAAAAACAACAGCCTTCCATTCCACCCCTCCCCCAGCCGCTAAATCCCGCGGCAGAGCTCGCTCCCTCGCTCGCGCTCCCCAGCATTAACGAACGGGTGGCGCTGCCGGACTGTAAGCGTTCATTTACCACGGAGCGAGCCTTTGCCTGCTGCCGCGCCGCACGGGACTGCGCCATCTCCGGCATCCTCCTGCTCCGGTAAAGGAGACGGCGGCGCTTCCAAGTAGCGCGAGGCAGCCTTCCCAAGGCCCCGAGACCAATGGCGCGCGCAGGAAGAGCAGCAAGGGGCGGCGCGCGACGGAACCTCTCCAAGCGCACCTCCCCGCCTCCCTCCGGTTCTGCTGCAGCAGTAGTCGAGCCTCGAGTGCGCGCGCAGATGCTCGTCCAACTTACCTGCCGGGCTGCGCTTCACGCGGAGAGACTCCGGGAAGCGGGGGGAGGTCGGGTTATGGTGGCGGGAGTGCTTGGTCCGAGGAAGGATTTGGGGATTTGGGGAGGGGGGGGATGTAGGGGGAATGGCGCGCGTCTCCAGCCGTTACCGCCGCTTCCTGCACGAGCATTCAGAGCCCCGCGCGCGCACGCGCGAGGCGCGCCGGAGGCGGGAACGTGCATGCGCGATGCGAGCAGGGCGCGCCCCCCGCGGGGAAAGGGCGGGCACTGCGGGGATCTTTCTAAAGAGGCGAAGGAGCTCGGCGGCGGCGGCGGCGGCGACGTCGGCTGTTGGAAGGGGAGGGGGGAAGGCGCGCCTGCATTGCTCTGCCGCTCTTCCCGGGCTCGCGCGCCCTCGGCTGAGCCGCTTCTGGCTTTTGGTCGCTGTGGTCGGGGCCGCGCGAGATGGAAGCGTCGGCAGGACTGGAGTCCGGAGTAGCTGCTTTCGTTCTGCTGCAGCGGAAGGAGGCATCCATCTCCTTGGCTCGTCTCTTGACGGACGCTTATCCCAATTACCTTATCAGTTACATTTTACGAATAATAAAAACAATGAGAAGGGACAGGTTCGACCTTCCTTCGAGCTGCACGTGCTGTTCCGTGTCATTGCTAATTTTGAAGGACCGGAATATTCCATTTCCACGCTGAGAACAAAAATAATGGTAAATTCGGAGGCTGAAATAGTGACCGTTTTCCCATAAGATCCTTTCTCTCTTCCCCCCCCCGCCCGCCCCAATTCCCTCTCCCGGTTGAGGTAAGAGGTTCTCCGCCAAAGATGGGGCCGGCGCTGAGAAAAGTGAAAAGAGCCATCCATGTTCGGCCAATAGGTTTGCTTGCTGATGGCTAACTTTACTATCTAGGACAGGGGTCGGCAACCTCGGCTCTTTTATGACTCGTGGACTTCAACTCCCAGAATTCCTGAGCCAGCTATGCTGGCTCAGGAATTCTGGGAGTTGAAGTCCACGAGTCATAAAAGAGCCGAGGTTGCCGACCCCTGATCTAGGACAAGGGTCTTCAAACTTGGCCCTTTTATGACTCGTGGACTTCAACTCCCAGAATTCCTCAGCCAGGCATGCTGGCTGAGGAATTCTGGGAGTTGAAGTCCACAAGTCATAAAAGGGCCAAGTTTGAAGACCCTTGATCTAGGATTCTGGCTCTCCGTGACACCCCGATTCATAAACTGATCTTGGGGGGGGGGAATTTTTTTTTCTGATTAAAGGAAAGAAGGCGAGGAACTGTGACCCTTTTCACACAGGCATTGTCACTACTGCCCTGGCTGACACGCTTGAGGTCTTTATGCGTTATTTTTTTAAATATTTGATGTACAGTTGTTTATATTGATTATAGTCACGGTTTATTCAAATAGTTTACATTAAGCCACTCTGGAAAAGTTATTATCCTAGAGGTGATTATAAATAACTAAACATAATGAGTTGATGAATGAAGGCGAATACACTTGTCCCAGGATAATGTTGCAGGATCCAATCTGGGTCGGTCACCGGGACCAGAGATTTTGTCTTCCGAGCTTTTGGACTTGTATTGCAGCCCATCTTCAGGGCACTTATCTCTAGCAGGGTGTGTGCTCTTCTCTGTGTGGTATTTATAGTGCCTGTTGTAAGTGGCTTTTTAGATGTTGATTGGGGGTGTGGATGGCTGGCTTTAAAGTCATTAGCTGCCATTTGCTTCTGCTACCCAGCCCTCGCCTTCTGAGTACTAGATAGTACTAGTAAATCAGTATTCTGGTTGAATGACAAGGGACCTGTTTCCCAGGCTTCAGTCACTTTCCTGGCTGTTTTTGTGTCTGCTCTTCCAACAATCTTAGTAGCTGCAAAAGTAAATGTGTCCTGCAGTGTGAGGCTACAATGAATTCTGGTCGTCTCATCAGACCTCTCGCTTGTGTTCTTGCAAACTGATGATTAGCTCCCTCCCCGTCTGACCTAGTCACAGGGGCAATACATGCAGGGGATTTGGTAGATTACATTGGAAGTATATCTCACCTCAGGGTGATCTTTACAATGCATAATTTGTCTTCATATATTAGTCTCTGGGCAGTGTGCGATGCCTACTTGTAGATCTCCGGAAGCTGCATTCTACAGCTTCTGAAATGTTTTGATGTATGGCAGAGTGTACCATGTGGTTGGTCTTGTACTTTGTTTCTTCCTTTCTTTCCCCACGTGTTGCATGGTGAATAATGAATTGACCACAGAAGTTTGGTTTATCTGATACATTTATGCTAAACTAAACAGTGTTTTGGGGACACGGTGGCTCAGTGGGTTAGGATGGTGAGCTTGTCGATTAGGTCAGCAGTTTAGCTGGTCGAATCCCAAGTGCTGCGTAGCAGAGTGAGCGCCTGTTACACGTCCCAGCTTCTGCCAACCTAGCAGTTCGAAAGCACGTAAAAATGCAAGTAGAAAAATAGAGGCCACTACAGTGGGAAGGTAACAGCGTTCCGTGCACCTTTGGCATCTAGTCATGCCACCCACATGACCACGGAGACGTCCTCTTCGGCTTTGAAACGGAAATGAGCACCGGTCCCTAGAGTTGGAAACGACTAGCACACATGTGCGGGGGAACCTTTACCTTTACCTTAAACTGTGTTTAGTTTGCAGTTCAATATGTCATGCAAAATCTGTTTAAAAAGTTGTGCAAAAATAATTCTATGAAGCTATCTTTAATTAATTTTATGAAGCAAATACATAAAATTGGTAACAGCTGACTGATCAGTCATGGCTTTATTTTTCTGTCAGAGTGATTCTCTTGGACAAAAGAAAAAGTGTAAGTAATATATGAAAGCCGGTGTGGTATAGTGATTAAGGCATTAGGCTAGAAACTGGGGGAACTGTTCTAATCTCTCATAGGCACAAAGCCAGTGGGATGATCATGGACTACCGTATATACTTGAGTATAAGCCGAATTTTTCAGCCCACTTTTTGGGCTGAAAAACTCCACTTCGGCTTATACTCCAGTGAACAAAAAAAAAGAACTGTCCCTTCGTTCGGAACAGGCTGCTGAGAGAAGGGAGCGGCAGAGCCTTGCAGAGCTGGCGGCAGTCCAGCGTTGTTTCTCCCCCTCGTGCGTGCGTGTGTGTGTCAGACCCACGGGAATGGCTGGTAGGGAAGCGGCATTCCGGCATTCCCCCCCTTCCTGTGTGTCGAGCCCACGGGGCTTGACACTCAGAGAAACGCAACTAGCCATTCCTGCGGGTCTGACACACACACACACACACACGCCGCCGGGCTCGGCTCCTCCGCAGGAGGGGCAGCCCCCGCCGCGCCTCCCTCCCCTCCCGGCCCGCAGCGCCGTGCCGCCGCCGCTTCCTCCGGGCAAGTCGGGGGGGCTTGCGGGGCGAAGGCACCGGCCAGGGGGCAGGCAGGCCGGGAGGGCGGCCGCGCAGCTCAGCGCTGCCCCGAAGCCACAGCCAGCTGCCGTTCCCCCCCGCTCGCTCGCTCGCCCGCTGCCTCGCCCGCGCCACCCTGAACTCGCCCCGAACTCACCGCCGCTTCCCCTCCATCGCTCACTCGCCCGCTGCCTCGCCCGCGCCGTTCCGAACTCGGCCCAACTCACCGCCGCCGCCGCTTCCCCCCATCGCTCGCTCGCCCGCTGTCTCGCCCACTGCGTCCCGAACTCGCCCCAACTCACCGCCGCCGCCGCTTCCCCCCCATCGCTCGCTCGCCCGCTGCCTCGCCCGCGCCGTTCCGAACTCGCCCCAACTCACCGCCGCCGCCGCTTCCCCCCATCGCTCGCTCGCCCGCTGCCTCGCCCGCTGCATCCCGAACTCGCCCCAACTCACCGCCGCTGCCGCTTCCCCATCGCTCGCTCGCCCGCTGCATCCCGAACTCGCCCCAACTCACCGCCGCCACCGCTTCCCCCCATCGCTCGCTCGCCCGCTGCCTCGCCCGCTGCATCCCGAACTCGCCCCAACTCACCGCCGCTGCCGCTTCCCCATCGCTCGCTCGCCCGCTGCATCCCGAACTCGCCCCAACTCACCGCCGCCACCGCTTCCCCCCATCGCTCGCTCGCCCGCTGCCTCGCCCGCTGCGTCCCGAACTCACCCCAACTCACCGCCGCTTCCCCCCCATCGCTCGCTCGCCCGCTGCCTCGCCCGCTGCGTCCCGAACTCCCCCCAACTCACCGCCGCCGCTTCCCCCCATCGCTCGCTCGCCCGCTGCCTCGCCCGCGCTGTTCCGAAGTCGCCCCAACTCACCGCCGCCGCCGCTTCCCCCCATTGCTCGCTCGCTCGCTGCCTCGCCCGCTGCGTCCCGAACTCGCCCCAACTCACCGCCGCTTCCCCCCCATCGCTCGCTCGCCCGCTGCCTCGCCCGCTGCGTCCCGAACTCGCCCCAACTCACCGCCGCCGCCGCTTCCCCCCCATCGCTCGCTTGCCCGCTGCCTCGCCCGCTGCGTCCCGAACTCGCCCCAACTCACCGCCGCCACCGCTTCCCCCCCATCGCTCGCTTGCCCGCTGCCTCGCCCGCTGCGTCCCGAACTCGCCCCAACTCACCGCCGCCGCTTCCCCCCATCACTCGCTCACCCGCTGCCTCGCCCGGGACCAGCGGTGGCGCAGCAGCCCAGCCAGCCAGCCCGCCAGCGGGCGGACGGGCGGAGAGAAGACCGGCCCGGAGGGGAGGGGAGGGAGCGGAGTCGCCGGGGGCGCAGCCCGGGGCCCACGTGGAAACAACGCTTTACTGCCACACACACACACACACGCACGAGGAGGGAAACAAGCTTGACTGAGGAGGGAAACAACGCTTGACTGCCACACACACACACACACACACACGCACTAGGAGGGAAACAAGCTTGACTGAGGAGGGAAACAAGCCCCCCCCCACACACACGCACGAGGAGGGAAACAAGCTTGACTGAGGAGGGAAACAACGCTTGACTGCCCCCCCCCACACACACACCCACGAGGAGGGAAACAACGCTTGACTGCCGCCTTCCTAGCAGACCTCCCCATTCCTGTTAGAAATGGAACCCAGTACTTCTAATCCTGCACCAAAACAAAGACGCAGGTCATACGAAGCTGCTTTCAAACTAAAGGTTGTGTCAAGAGCAGAAAAAAGCAATAACAGTATTGCAAGTAGGGAATTTGGTGTTGATGAAAAACAAGTGAGGGAGTGGCGGAAAATGAAAGCTGAGTTGGAAAAGATTCCAAAGGCAAAAAAAGCTCGACGTGGTTTAACAACTCCATATGTGGCTCTAGAGACTGAATTGCATAAATGGGTTATGGAGTGTCGTCAAAATGGTTACTGTGTAACACGCATGGGAATTCGCTTACGTGCCCTTCAAATGGCTAAAGATGACAAATTAAAAGTATCAGGCATTGAAAATTTTGTTGCGTCAGCAGGATGGTGTACTGGCTTCATGAATAGGTATGGCCTATGTTTGCGGCAAAGAACAAAGATTTCACAGAAGTTGCCAAAAGGCCTTGATGAAAAAGTGATGTCATTCCATTCATTCATCATAAAACAAAGAAAGATCCATAACTATGACCTGGGAGATATTGGGAATATGGATGAAACACCTATGACCTTTGATCTTCCAAGCATCAGAACCGTGGCAAGTTTGGGAGACAATACTGTTTTACTCAGAACCACAGGTAATGAGAAAAACCATTTTACAGTTGTTCTGTCATGTTTGGCTAATGGAACTAAGCTGCGGCCTGTCATTATTTTTAAAAGAAAGACCTTGCCTAAAAAGGTCAAATTCCCACCATGAATTACAGTGCGCCCACATGTTAAAGGCTGGATGGATGAAGATGGAACAAAAAAGTGGCTGGAAGAAGTTTGGAATGGACGACCAGGAACAGCCTTAAAGAAAAAACCATCATTGCTAGTTTGGGATATGTTCAGAGCCCACACATCTGATGACATAAAAACATTGGCAAAGTCTTCTCAAGTTACTTTAGCCGTTATTCCAGGTGGGCTTACATCTGTATTACAGCCCTTAGATGTGTGTTTAAATAAACATTTCAAAGACCGTGTGCGAAAGATGTGGTGCGAATGGATGTCATCTGGTCAAGCCCGACTAACAAAAGGTGGAAATATGATGAAGCCTGACATAGAACTGATAGCAAAGTGGGTTCGTGATGCATGGGAAGAGATTCCAGAGGACATGGTGAAGCACGCCTTCAGGAAATGTGGCATAAGTAATGCTATGGATGGCAGTGAAGACACTGCTTTGTATGAGGACAACAACTGTGATAGTGATGACAGCGAACTCTGTGACAATGTATATGATGATAACCTCACACCAGCTACAGCTGAAGCTCTGTTTGCAGATACAGATGAGGAGGAGGAATCCAGTTTTGAAGGATTTTGATGCCTGTGTTTTAGCTTGGTTGCTTATTGAGTTAAGGTTTTTGTACATTTAAAGTTATTGTTAATACTTTAATGTTATATATTGTTTTTGTTGAATATACTGATAATATATTGTTTTTGTTGAATATACTGATAATATATTGTTTTTGTTGAATATACTGATAATATATTGTTTTTGTTGACCCTCTTTTCCACATGCCGCAATTAAAGCAATTTTATTGTTATCTACCTGTATTTTTATTTTTGAAATTTACCGTGAGCTGCTGCATTTCCCAGCCTCGGCTTATACTCGAGTCAATAACTTTTTCCAGTTTTTGGGGTAAAATTAGGGGTCTTGGCTTATACTCGAGTCGGCTTATACTCAAGTATATACGGTAATCACTTTCTCTCACTCATAGGAAACAGGCTATGGCTCTTCTGAAAATTTTTGCAAAAAAAACCTGCAGGACTTCTACGGCATTCTCCCAGAATCACATGATTGAATAGGGGGAAAAAAGATATAGTACCTAAAAATAAGATTAGGTTCTGAGATGTAATATCCTAAGTAAGATTTCTAAACCTAAAATGAAAATGAATTTGTAGGACTCCCTTGCCCATATCAATATGGCTGTCCAGCTTCCTCTTCATTGTATTTGGACAGGATGCATCTAATCCTGGAGATTTAAGTTAATCATGGGCAGCAGGTATTCTTCATGTTTTTCGTATGGCTAAGCTGCAGTCCTACTCCTTTAAGCAGCATGTTATGGTACTGAACAAAAGAATGCAAAAACTAGTTTAATCTTTATTCATTGCTACCCTTCTGCATTTCTCCTGTGCCGTAGCATATATTATTTTCCTCTTTGTTGTTTTTAGCATCCTTTGTTGAACTTTAGTTTTCATGACACCATCTCTCTCCAAATCTAGAGAATCTTGCATTCTTCCTTGGTTACCTATTCCACTTTTCATCTCATTCATATGTTGAGTGTTTCACTTAAGAATTTTGTGTAGCCAGATTAGCTTCTGCTATGTACCATTTTTTCCTCATTGGATAATTTGCCATTGTACTTTTAGTATCATTTTTAAATTAAATCCTACCCATCTTCGATTTCTCTTCCCATTAGCTACCACTGCCATGGAATCACTGCTTTAAATGAAGTCCAAAGTTCAACAGTACTCAGCTTTGGATTTCCTTAGTATCAAGAAATCCAGCTGTATATACACAGCTTCCTCCATAGTTCCCTCTATTTCTGTTTCATCTACTGTCCTTACTGCTTAAAATCAAATTAAGGATAGCTGATGGAGAAAATTCTCAACAAGAAAGGGCAGGAAGTTTATTTAAATTTATTTAAAATTTCTGATCATTACTAACTCCTGTATTTTTGACATATTTGTAGTTTGCTTTTGGAAAACATTCACATCTTTTTTTTTTATCAAAAGCAGATGTTAGCAGTAGTACTACTGTTATTTTAACCCAGATGCTTTCAAAAGCATTATTCTTTGAGTTTCTTCATTTATCTAGATATTGCAATCCATGTTTTCTATTATGTACTTTGGGAATTCTGTTAGATCTTTGTCACCACAGCTGTGACTACAGCTATCAACACTCTGTTGTTGTTGTTAGCTGCGAAGTCGTGTCCGACCCATCGCGACCCTATGGACAACATTCCTCCAGGCCTTCCTGTCCTCTACCATCTTCTGGAGTCCATTTAAGCTCACGCCTACTGCTTCAGTGACTCCATCCAGCCACCTCATTCTCTGTCGTCCCCTTCTTCTATTGCCCTCGATCTTTCCCAGCATTAGGCTCTTCTCCAGTGAGTCCTTCCTTCTCATTAGGTGGCCAAAGTACTTGAGTTTTAGCTTCAGGATCTGGCCTTCTAAAGAGCAGTCAGGATTGATCTCCTCTAGGACTGACCGGTTTGATCGCCTTGCGGTCCAAGGGACTCGCAGGAGTCTTCTCCAGCACCACAGTTCAAAGGCCTCAATTCTTTGGCGCTCAGCCTTTCTTATGGTCCAACTTTCACTGCCATACATTGCAACTGGGAAGACCATAGCCTTGACTATACGCACTTTTGTTGACAGGGTGATGTCTCTGCTTTTTAGTGTGCTGTCTAGATTTGCCATGGCTTTCCTCCCCAGGAGCAAGCGTCTTTTGATTTCTTGGCTACAGTCCCCATCTGCAGTGATCTTGGAGCCCAGAAAAATAAAATCTGTCACTACTTCCATTTCTTCCCCGTCTATTTGCCAGGAATTGAGAGGGCCAGATGCCATGATCTTGGTTTTCTTAATGTTAAGTTTCAACCCAAGTTTTGCACTCTCCTTCTTCACCCGCAACAAGAGGCTCTTTAGTTCTTCTTCACTTTCTGCCATTAGAGTGGTATCATCTGCGTATCTCAGGTTGTTGATATTTCTTCCGGCAATCTTAATTCCAACTTTTGATTCATCTAGCACTGCCTTTCTCATGATGTGCTCTGCATATAAGTTAAATAGGCAGGGCGACAGTATACATCCTTGCCGGACTCCTTTCCCAATTTTGAACCAATCAGTGGTTCCGTGTCCAGTTCTCACTGTTGCTTCTTGACCCGCATATAGGTTTCTCAAGAGACAAATAAGATGGTCTGGTACTCCCATCTCTTTAAGAACTTGCCACAGTTTGTTATGATCCACACAATCAAAGGCTTTAGCATAGTCAATGAAGCAGAAGTAGATGTTTTTCTGGAACTCCCTAGCTTTCTCCATGATCCAGCGTATGTTGGCAATTTGATCTCTAGTTCCTCTGCCTCTTCGAAATCCTGCCTGTACTTCTGGTAGTTCTCGATCCACATACTGCTGAAGTCTAGCTTGTAGGATTTTAAGCATGACTTTACTAGCATGAGAAATGAGTGCAATGGTGCGATAGTTTGAACATTCTTTGGCACTGCCTTTCTTTGGAATTGGAATGTAAACTGATCTTTTCCAATCCTGTGACCATTGTTGAGTTTTCCAAATTTGCTGGCAAATTGAGTGTAGCACTTTTACTGCATTGTCTTTTAAGATTTTGAATAGCTCAGCTGGAATACTGTCACTTCCACTAGCTTTGTTGTTGCTCAGCTTTTCTAAGGCCCACTTCACTTCACATTCTAGGATGTCTGGCTCGAGGTCAGTGACCACCTCATTGTGATTATCAGGGACGTTAAGCTCATTCTTGTATAGTTCTTCTGTGTAATTTTGCCACCTCTTCTTAATCTCTTCTGCCTCTGTTAGGTCCCTGCCATTTTGGTCCTTTATCATGCCCATTTTTGCATTAAACGTTCCCTTCATTTCTCCAATTTTCTTGAAAAGATCTCTGGTCCTCCCTATTCTATTGTTTTCTTCTATTTCTTTGCACTGTTCATTTAAGAAGGCATTCTTATCTCTTCTAGCTA
This sequence comes from Vipera ursinii, assembly GCF_947247035.1. Lineage (NCBI taxonomy): Eukaryota > Metazoa > Chordata > Lepidosauria > Squamata > Viperidae > Vipera > Vipera ursinii. The sequence continues at coordinate 163,909,405 of NC_139516.1, read as the reverse complement.
TTCTCTGGAATTCTGCATTCAATTGGGCATATCTTTCTTTTTCTCCCTTGCCTTTCGCTTCCCTCCTTTCCTCAGCTATTTGCAAAGCTTCCTCAGACAGCCATTTTGCTTTCTTCATTTCTTTTTCTTTGGGATGGTTTTGGTTGCTACCTCTTGTACAATGTCGCGAACCTCTGTCCATAGTTCTTCAGGCACTCTGTCTATCAGATCTAATTCCTTAAATCTATTTGTCACCTCTACTGTATATTCAACAGGGATATGATTTAATTCATACCTGAGTGGCCTAGTGCTTTTCCCTACTTTCTTCAGTTTAAGCCTAAACTTTGCAAGGAGAAGCTCATGGTCTGAGCCACAGTCAGCTCCTGGTCTTGTTTTTACTGACTGTATAGAGCTTCTCCATCTTTGGCTGCAGAGCATATAGTCAATCTGATTTCTGTGTTGACCATCTGGTGATGTCCATGTGTAGAGCCGTCTCTTGGGTTGTTGAAAAAGAGTGTTTGCTATGACCATCGTATTCTCTTGACAGAATTCTATCAGCCTGTGCCCTGCTTCATTTTGCACTCCAAGGCCAAACTTGCCTGTTATTCCAGTTATCTTTTGGCTTCCTACTTTAGCATTCCAATCCCCCATGATGATAAGAACATCATTTTTTGGTGTTAGTTCCATAAGGTGCTGTAGTGCTTCATAGAACTGGTCAATTTCATCCTCTTCAGCACTGGTGGTTGGGGCATAGACCTGGACTACTGTGATATTGAATGGTTTGCCTTGGATTCGAACTGAGATCATTCTGTCATTTTGAGGATTGTATCCCAGTATTGCTTTTCCTACTCTTTTATTGACTATGAAGGCTACTCCATTTCTTCTGAAGGATTCTTGCCCACAATAGTATACCTGATGGTCATCTGAATTAAATTCACCCATTCCTGTCCATTTTAGTTCACTGATACCTAAGATGTCAATGTTCAGTCTTGTCATCTCTTGTTTGACCACGTCCAGTTTTCCTTGATTCATGGATCTTACATTCCAGGTTCCTATGGAGAAAAAATCTTTACAGCATTGGACTTTCCTTTCACCACCAGACACATCCACAGCTGAGCGTCCTTTCGGCTTTGGCCCAGTCGCTTCATTCTTTCTGGCGCTACTAGTACTAGTCCTCTGCTCTTCCCCAGTAGCATATTGGACGCCTTCCGACCTGAGGGGCTCATCTTCCAGCGTCATATCGTTTTGCCTTTTGGTACTGTCCATAGGGTTTTCATGGCAAAGATACTGGAGTGGGTTGCCATTTCCTTCTCCAGTGGATCACATTTTGTCAGAACTCTCTGCTATGACCTGTCCGTCTTGGGTGGCCCTGCACGGCATAGCTCATAGCTTCATTGAATTACGCAAGCCCCTTCGCCACGACAAGGCAGTAATCCATGAAGGGGATCAACACTCTAGATTATCATAAGTTACTTTACTAGTTTTTACCAAAATATGATCCAGGTATTTGGGATGTAATTGTATCAACTACATGGGTTATTTCTGAGTACTGAGAGTTTTGACAGGAATTCTAGCCACACCAGCAAGACTGTTTCATATTTTCAGATGAACCTACAGGTTTTATTTTAATATCTATATTCTCTCAGAGAAAAAAAAATACAAATTTGAATTCTCAGGGAACACAATCAGGTGATATTGTTGACCTGCTGGAAAATCAACATTCTAGAAGTGCAAATAATTAAGAATGTCTATGGAGATTCTCAGTCATCCAGGTCATGGTTTTCCCAAAGGTGCTTTTCAAAAGGTAACTGGTCTTTCTTGTTTTTTTTTAAACGTTTTGCTACTCAATCAAGAAGCTTCTTCAGTTATGACAGAATGGTGGGGATTGGAAAGATATAAAAGAATATAAAACTTCCCATTCCCCACCAATCAGAACTGAAGAAGCTTCTTGAACGAGAAGAGAAACATCTTTAAGGAAAAAACAAAGTCCAGTTGCCTTTTAAAAAAACATGTTTGGGACGATCTCTGGAAACCTGGTAGAAACCATGTACGAAAACCTTTTTTTTTTTTTGCCAGGGGTGTCAAACTCAATTTCATTGAGGGCGGCATCAGCATTGCAGTTGCCCTCAGGGGGGCGGGTGGGCGTGGCCTGGGTGGGTGTGGCCACTGGGTGGGCGTGGCCAGCTGTACATCATTCCCATCAAGGGTGCCTGGGCAGAAGTGGGACAGATCTGAGGGTCTCTGGGCCAGGGCCAAGGCAGTGGGGGCCGTTCCCTCACTGTTTCCAGGATGGCTTCGCAGGCCGCATGAAACCAGTTCGCGGGCCGGATCTGGCCCCCGGGCCTTGTGTTTGACATGTCTGGTCTAGAGTGCTTGCCAGCAAACAAAAAGGCATTCAGATGTATAATGTGCAACTATACATGGGATTTGTGCAATGAAAACAATTTTTTCTGTAAGGCAAAAATTTTTTCCCCATAGGTTGCTGGGTCTTCCTTGCTATAATATCTATGTGTTTACATATTCAGTAATCCTACCAAATTCCCCCTTAACAATGGCATTGTCATCTTTTTATCTTAATGAAGCACAACTGAAGTTGATGTTTCTGAAATTAGGATTCCTCTATAAATATTACACCCTGTATACTTCTGTGTATAATGACTTCAAACAAGATTGATCTTGTTTTAGTTACTTTGTATGGTGTGGACTCTATACCAACAAAAAACAGACAAAATGCAATTGTTGTCAATAGGCTATAACTTTTTATTTTTTTCTTCCACAGAATTTGCAACCCCTCCAACAAAAAACAACTTCACCAACACTGAATTATCATTGTGCATTTCATGCTTATTCTAGTAGAGAATACCATTTGGTTTTTCTAAACCAGTTAATTTGCTTTTCCTAGCATTCTTATCATGTTCATCCCTTGGAGGAAAGTGTTCCGTACATAGTACAGCAGTTGAACACATTTTAAGTGTTTATGTTCACTACAGCATATTTCTTAAATCATGTGGTTAGAATTGTAGTCTTTCAGTATATCTGTAGCAACACTTAACAGTCATAATACTGTTTCTAGTGTTGCAAAATTACTAATGTAGCTGTAACTTTATTATACAAACCATGATTTCTAGTTTCCGGAAAGACAGATTTGGATATGTAATTTGCTGGTATAGTTTAGCAATTAACTATTCCAGTCACTTCAAGGTATCCTTTCTTCAGCATATTTTAAATTAAATATAGCTTGTTACATGGTTTGAGTGTTCCAGATACAAAACAAATTTCAGGTTTTTGTTCTGAATATGAAACATCCTTGCCTGTTTCAAGCAGTAGCAATAAATCTTCCAACTCCCCCAAGTACTGCAATTGGACTAAAGTTAGGAGTATTTGATTGAACTATTTTTCATCCTTGTTTCAACTTAGCCAGAGTGCATGTGTGCTTCACATCTCGTGGTAACATTATCACTTATATAATCAAAAAACAAAACCAGACCCTTTCATTCTTTAACCTAGCCTTCAACCACTCTTAGGGCCAAGTAAAAATATCAGGAAAGAACAAATTGATGCTACAGAAACTACCCTGAGGTATTCAAGTTTTTTTTAATGAAACTTTTAAGAAATAAATAACTTAGATACTGAATGGAATATTAGATTATTGATCTGTTTCCTACAATTGGCCGATCAAACTAGATTTTATTTACACAAATAGAAAAGACTTCTTTCTGAATATTTTTTTTCAAGTTAATGTGTTCTGTGGGGACTTTCATTATTTTAAAATTGTTTAAAAATTGTAGTGCTTAGGCCTATTTTTTCAATTTGAGTTTTAGCAGTATACAACATGAATTACCACTATTACCGAGGCCCTGAAGAAAGAAATAAGGGACTGCAGCTATATCCAAGTTCCTTGAAATGTTTAAAGTGTTTTTGTTCTTAGAATGGAAGGAATATTTCAACACTCAAACACAAAGCTTCAGGTAGAGCTGCTTTATTCCAAATTCAAAACACAACACCTTTATTATTTGAAAAACACTTTTTTTTCCTCTTTATCAAACTTATTTTATTATGGCAACACTAATAACAAAGATCCTGGTGCATCTTTGGGTACTTTATTTCAATACACTATAAGTGTATTAGGATAAAAATGATTTTAAGAGATTAATTTTTTATTTTTCACTGTGGAAAATAAGATGACTTGTGTTGCAAAGAGCGAACATCATGCACAAATATGAAGCCCAAAGCAAGAAAAAATAAAAAATGATTAGATGAGCATTGAACCCAAAATTATAATAGTATGTCGGGTAGGATAACTTAGCATCTCAAAGAGAAATATTTATGAGTTTATAGCAATAATTTTAATAAACCGCAATCATTTGCTTGTTTACTTACAAGTACAACGAAACCTTAATTTATAATATTTTGACTACATGGGCCTTGGACACAATATAAAGTCCAATACAAATTGTTTAATTTACATAACATCCAAATGACTTATCCTTTGATTCAAAGGATTTTGGGAATAATGGATACTCTCAAATCTACTAAAATGGGCTTCCCTTGTGAATTGTGTTAAGTAGAATTTAATCCTTTGTAAAATGTTTACAATTATGTCATTTAATATATATAGCTAGATCTTTAAAAATGACATATTGAAACTTATGGAGAATGTTCTGAATGAAGTACATTTACTTTTAGATAAGTATCAATTAGTTTTTGTACTAATTTTAAAGACATGAGTAATCAATGTATTATGAAAAATAACTCTATTAAAAGATTAGCATTAGCAATAGCACTTAGGCTAGGTGTCTCCAAACTTGAATTGTGGACTTCAACTCCCACAATTCCTCCGGGATTTGGAGTCCACAAGTCATAAAAGGGCCAAGTTTAAAGACCCCTGACTTAGATTTATATGCTGCCCAATAGTGCTTTACAGCTCTCTCTGGGCCATTTACAGTACCAGCATATTGTCCCCAACAGTCTATGACAGGGGTGTCAAATTCACAACATCAAGTGACACGACTTTTTTCCCATTACCGGCAATGGGGTGGGCGTGGTTTTGGCATGACACATCCGGCCTGCGGGCTGGCAGTTTGACATCCCTGGTCTATGAGTTCTCATTTTACCGTCTTCGGAAGAATGGAAGGCTAAGTCAACCTTGAGCCCTCTGTCAGGATTGAGCTCCAGGCTGTAGGCAGTGTTTGCCTGCAATACTGCATTATAACCACTGCGCCACCGGGGGTCTTGAAAAATACCACATTTAACCAAACCAAAAGTTGTCTGAGGTAAAGTAAATACAAAATAATGCAGAACAAATTCCAATATATTAAGTATCATGAACATGGCCAAAACCACTAACATGCCAAATGGAAGCACATTTTGACTTTGCAAGCTCTATGAAGATATGCCAATTTTCTGAATGGTAAAACAACCACAATGTTCATAACAGTCTGGCCTTTTTAAAACCACTTCTATAGATTATTATAGCAATGCAACTATAGTGGTTACTTTTAAGGCTGAAGCTATTAAGGTAAGCACCTGAGTGGTTCTCTGAGGGGGGGGGACATAATTGTATATCTCCCACTATCAAGGCTAGGAAGAGAATAGTCTCATTTCCATTATTACAAACAGATAGAAGAAAAGGGGCCTAGAATTTAAACTCTGGAGAAAATAGATACTACAATTATGGTTCATTTTTGTGTTCTGCAATGCACTGATCTTTTGACTATACGGCTTCGGTTGTACTTACAATAAAGCAACTTATCTGTCATAATTAAAAGCTTCTAGAGTAAGAATATAGTGTGAATGAAAGGTTATGATTTATTGCTGTGCCTAGAGTAAAACATTTAGCCACTAAAATTCTTTTCATTTGTTTTGTAATAAGAATAATAGGTGGGAGGCACTGAAAATATCAACTGGACATGTGGCTACATACCTGCAAAAGCCTCTATATGTTTTCTCTATAGATTTTCTTTTTTATTTCAAAATACTTATCCTATTCTATCCTAAATAGCCTTGAGCTGGACAATGTGTATACTGTTATTATTGACAAAAATAACATTTTAGATACTCCATTATTTCAAAGCCTATTAAATGAAGTTTATTACATCTTCTCTTCAGTGAAAGATATCATGCCTGAATTGTGAATGAGCAACTAAATTCAACATGAAAGGCACAATACTTCAGCATTTCACTGGTTGATCACAAAACACATATTGAATTCTTCCAATATAGCATTTGGAGCATTCTGGCTAGATTTAGAATATAAAATACAAAACTATCTTTTAAAGCTAATGCTCAAAAATATTTAGTTGATCATGATCCTTATTAAACTTACATGAAACACAGTACATAGATTTATAATACAGAAGAAATCAAAGGGAAGTTGTATGTACAAAATTGAACAGACAGAATTAGTTTTTACAATTTCTTTCAGTTTTCCTTGACCTTCTATTTGTACCTACCTAAACCATACTGAAAGTGTATTAAAGAACATCTCTTTAAAATATTAAATGCTTTTGTTTTTATACAAATAGTAGCAACATTTAAATACTGTATAGCAAAAACATTTTTAGACACAGACCAGTACAAATTTAGGTGCATTTACCACTTTTATTTTACTATGCAGAAACATACATTCGCCATGTATTGTGATGAAACTGACAGCATAAAGAACATTGGATCCCTTTAAATTGATGTGATAATAAAAATGATATAATGCTTTTTAAGTGTTCTGTATGGTTTAAGGCTTAACTCTGACCTAAGTAAGGAACACTGACTAGACTTGCAAAAGAAACTTCTTTTTCTGAGAGTGGACAGGACTTGGTTTTGAAAAATCATGTTTTCAAAAGAACATATCTGAGATGCTGAGGAAAATATACATTTTCTTCAAAATAATCACAATGCAAATTTATAGATTGAGACTTTAGAAAAGTGACGGCAGGATTTCTAACTTTAACAATTCTAAGAATCATTAGCTATTAAGGGTCCCAAATCAGATAAACAAAGCATATTTTATAAGCATTTAAATAAGGTTAGAGATTCACCATTGTTTATAGAACAAGAATAATAAAACCAAATTATAACAAGTATATGATTCAAGTTATTTGTTGAACAAAGTATGTTATTGGCACATCTAATGTAATAAAACATATATATATGATACCTGTACAGCTTCTAGTATTGTAGTGTGATCTTGATTTTCCCTAAACAAAACTCTGCACTCCAAGAAACTGTGTTTAGACTCTCAATAATAGTAAAGGCATGAGCTGTTTTATGTGTAGCATAATACAATTGTTTTAACTGTTGATGAACGTGCCATTTAGATGTAAAGTTGATTTAGGAAAATAAAAATGCTGCTTTTTTGTAATTTGTTGTTTCATGCAATTATTCGATTACTAAAGCTGATTCAAATTGGTGTAACTGGGGGAATTCTGCCACTGTCCTTAATTAGCAATTAAAATCAAAATCTTTCACATTGAAAATTTCTCTGGAGAGATGCAAGTCAGCTGGGTTAGAACCAAGACTCCATATAGGCTCTGATATTCCCAGTGATGAAGTTCATAGAAAGCTACTCTAATCCTGTAGTAGAGAAAGTATAGTTATATTCCATCAATAATAAGTCTAAAATAGTAAATAAAGTCACAGAAAATAATGACAAATATTTCTATACAAAAGAACTCTTTGAGCCTGATGCAATGAGTCATAAAAGTAAGTGGAGTTCAGATCTCTATTTTCTGAAAATCTATATTTATAAACAATGTTCCAGATTCAATTTTTGACATCTGTAATGAAAGGATATCAAGTATATACACTGGAAAGATTTGATATTTGGGATAACTAACAAAATAGTTATTACTGGCCATGTAGAAAAAGCCTTGATTCAATATAAGTTAATAACATATGTAACATGGCATAAAAATAACTGCTATATGTACGCTATATATATACTTGTCATTCCCAAATGTTCTGCTACAAATAATTCCATTAATTTGTTGTTCAGGCTGTTTGTAGACTCATCTTTGTTCCTTCTTCTCTCTTTTCATCTTCCTCACATATTGCTAAAGCTACAGCAACTGATTTTTGAAAATTCTAATGTTTCATGAAGTAACACATAATACACACACACACACACACACACACACACACACACACACACACACACAAGGAAAACTTGTTTGAAATTAAGATTATACTAGAAGTTCAAACCAAGTAAAAGCCATCTCCTTTTTTACACACAATATTCAGCTTTTGTAGACTATGCAACTGTCACTAAATCTTGCAATAGCAGGTTAGTATGCCAAACATTCTAGCACATGCATATAGTAACTGCATTTAACATTCCAATGCTAATTTAGCAAGAATTTGTCAGCATGCCTTTCTTCAATCACAGCAACAAAAAAATTGCATGTCATTGTCTCCTTTTAAGAAACAATCATAAAAAATGCCAGAACATATTAGGAAACTTAGAAAAATGAACAGTTTTAAAAAGGTTATCCACAAACAACTTTGCAGTTGAAACTTAAATACTGGTATTTCAGTTCAACATACTTGCAAGCTTTCTCAGGCAAAACAGTATTTTACAATTAGAGAATATGCTTTTTTGCCCACAAACTATGCATAAGCAATCTTCAAGATTGTCAACTACAGAGCTACTTCATGGAAAATGCTTAGCAACTAGCAAGCAGACACAAGCAAATGGGTTTCTCCTATTTCTCTAACTGGCATTAACATAAAGAAAGAAAATGTTCTACTCTATAAAGTTAATCTAAATAGCCAAATCGTTCTCTCTTTTTTTCCACAAAGCATAGTACAAATGCCAGAAAGAATAAATAGAAAGGAATAATGATGGGTTCAGGGAGAAGGAATGATCTTTGTCACATGCCAGTCTGTGAGTGCCTGGAAAAAAATTCTTGTCATCTTACCTGTAGTCAATCCTCCCCATCTTCTGGTGTAATTTCTGTCTCTTTATGTACCACTACTTTGGTCACTGACATGTCAGGGTGCTGCTCTTTGGCCTCTTTAATTGCCTGAGCCAGCGCCTAGCGTAAGGAAACCACAGAAGGGCAGAAAGGAGAAGGAGGTGGTACGTGCATGATCAGTAGCAAGGTGAAGAGAGATTCATGATTAAATTTACAATTTCCAAATGAGGAAATGTGACTCAAAATAGACATTTTACAATATACTTTAAAGACCTGCTGATACTAAAATAGACTTTTAAGCTTACAGAAAAATAGACTAATTTGGAGCCAATTTTAGAAGCTTACATGTCATACCTGATCATGGTCAATGTCTGCATCACCCGTTATCACAATTCGCTTTTCAATTCTTGTCTCTGAAATGCCTCCTTTCACCGTCTTAAAGGGGGGAAAAAAAGCAACTAAGGCCTCAAGATACTGTCAAAGGATGTTTACTGCTTTTTTCCCCTATGGGAAATTAGAATGTTTTTGCCTCTATGTTCCATGTTTTTCTTTTTAAAGGCAGCTTGCTAAATGCAAAATGGTAGTCCAGATTTAAATAATACACATGGTTGATATGCTGTTTAATTTTCAGAATACCAAATGAGAAAATATGCAATATGCATGTGCAATAGGAACAAGCTTCTGATTTCTCTCTCATAATGTTTTCTCTCATAACGTTAAACAGAAACTGCATCACAACAACACTTTTTGGAATTTATTGGATAGATAATTCACTGGATGTTTAAAAAGTGATATCTATTTATGCTGAAAAGCACATTAATGCATACAATTTGGATATGTGCCCAAGTAATGGTTTAAATGTTCTTAACATAATGGATTTGAAACTTTTCAAGATGTCAGTGTGCTGTTGAATTTTACTCCTAAAATTTGGAATCAGTTTATAAAGAACTTTGGATCAATTTTTAATTTATTCTTTTTGTGTTGCATTTTAAAGTATTAAAATACATTCCTAAAATGAGACTAAGCTATAAAAAGCATACCTAACTACGGCTTCTATTCCATGGTCAACAAATAAATGATTACTTTAGTTCTTTAGCTCAGATATTTATATATTTAATAATAAACCTATCCCTACATTGAATAAAACTACCGTAATTTCTGATACACCTACTTTGGTGATATGTGTAGTAGTTGTAGTACTAGTAGTTTCAGAAGTAATAGTCTGTGCACTCATCAGAACTCCTGGTTCAGAATCAGCACTAGAATCCACCTAAGAAAAAATATGAAATGATTAATGCATTCAAGATTGGAGTTATTTGTATAAAGTTGGCAAACATTCTACTATGTAGTAGAATTTAAATAGTTCATTTCTTTCAATAATCAAGTGCAGATAGAATTGTCAGCTTGTCTAGGACTGAAAACAAGACAGGAAAAAAAATACTAGCAATATTGTATCCATCTTTTATTCAACCTGTCAATTCAATTCATTATGAAGGTATTTTTCATGTATTCAATATTTTAATATTATACCAAAAATGTTTTCAGTCTGTAAAAATGTTTATAAAAACAAAACTTTTTTTGCAACATTACCGATAATCTTTTTTTAATAAAATAAGATTGGAATGGTCTTAATCTATTATTAGAGTGTTCTTAGTCCAAATGAAGTTTAATTTTGTTACATATGTTGCCCTTGTCACCAATCTGTTAGCTTGAGTGCAAATTTTATTGTTCATAGAACGTGCTTATGTTTTTTTAATGTTTTTATTTTAGTACCTTACCTCAGAGGATTCATATGTAATAGTTTTTGTTTCAGTATGGACAACAGGTACTTCTTTCATAGAAATTTCCAATTTCTCTGCACCTGTAGCACTGCCAAAACTGACTGCCTCAGTCTTCACAATGGGTGACTGTTCCAATGAAATGTAAACATGGGACAGATTAAAAGTGCTTGATTTTCTAGTAATCCAGAGTAAAATGTAAATGAATGCCCTTGCCTAACAAGTATCTTAAAAGTACATAAGCTTATAAACAGCATTTTTACCATCATTTAGATCTAAATTGAGAACATATTTAAATAGCATATATATATTTTCATTTAAAGCTTAAATTAATTTTGCTGTAGCCCAAATTTACATAAGCTTATTTTCCTTTAAGTAGTTAAAACAGGGTTGAAATCATGAAAAGATGTCATATATGGGAGTTTACAATCAGAACATTCAAGCTGGAAAGTGTTTACAGATTTGAAAGTAGATAAGATAAAGAAATGGGTAATGATTTTTCCATGAAAGATTATACTTCAGTCTTTGCTCTGATAAAATATGTTCTAGTATCAGCATTAAGCTGTATTACTTAGTCCAAAATGCTTCTTAAAGAGTGCATATGATGCTAAAAAGTAAATTAAAAAAAAGAAAAAAAGAAATGTAAAATGAACATTGCAATAAACTTCCAAGATGCCATGCTTTTGAAGAAGCATTGCGTTGCTTCCTGGTTAATTTTTAAAATGTTCAATGTGATCTGCAGAGAGTCCCAGGAGTTAAAGGGGAAGGCAAACTTTGTTTTAACATCTGCATGTATACCAGTTGAGAGAGATGGAAGAAAATGAAGCAGTAGAAATCACTATGAAAGATAATTCATGCATCCTGCCTTGGATGCACATGCCTTCCAGATGGGCTATGTGCTATTTTATATTAAGTTAGCCATTAAGTCTATATTCACACATCAAGGGAAGCCCTGGCTGTACTCGTAACTACAGTTATTTAGGCTGCTAGCCGTAACCATATAGTAGCCATGTCGCCACATTTAAATCTCATACTAAACCAAACAGTGACAATTCATGAAAAGGACAAATTGAACTTGCAAGCCATACAACAAGTAAAGAACAAATGCATGTGAAGCTGCCTTAAGAAACAAACTGCTCACAGTAACAATGTTAGATGCATTGCATAACTTCCTTAAAGAAGTATACAGTAGTTTATCTTTTTGTTCAGAATCAGCAAATTAGACATGTTTAATTACCTCAAAAAGAGGTTTGCTTTCTTGCGTATTCAAAATATGGGCCGATTTACTTTGCTCCTCTTGTAGATCATGAGAAATAGTAGCAGTTTCTTCCTGTTGGATTGCAGCTTTTTCCTCTTTAGCCCCCTCAGTGATAGCAGAGCCCTCTTTCCCTTTGATGCTAGAAGCCACATGAGATATTGTCTGTGCTGTAGCATCCAGCTGAAGGCCAGCCAACTTAGCAGCATCCTCACTTGCATGCAAACTCATCACATGTTTCTCCTTGACTATTAAAGTTTCCTGCACAACCTTCTTGATGGCCTCCTGCTGTTGCTCCTCTGCTTTCTTTTCCTGATCAGTTTGTGTTTCTGTTCGCTGCAGGAAAGGCAAGTTAATATTAAAAGCTAATGTGTAAAATCTACAATTAAAGACCATCAAACATGACTGAGGGTTTGAAGAGACCTCAGTTTGAAGGGCAAAATGTGATTTGGATTTACACGTGGCATGCTTGAACTATTTGTTAAAATACAAAATGCTTCGGAAGTACCTTAAACCAAATTAGGTCATGTGATCAGGAAAAAGATGCAACTGCCGTAAGGTGTACCTGACATGTACATTCACATTAGCATGTTCCAAATTATATTCTGCCCTTTAAATCTGGATATCTGCATATCGCTAATAAATATGAAGTCCAATTTTATCTTTCATACACTTAAATTCTATCTCAAGAGTAACAAGCTGACTACTACCTCCCATTTCTGAATTTCTTCAAGTTTAAATGTACAGCTTTAGGAAGAAAAAATACTCAGCATGTGCATTAATGTTTTCCATACCGTTCCTAAAGATACTTATGTGCAAAATAATAAAGGTAAACTCAGTGTTACTATAAAATAATACCATAACCCATCAAGGGATAATCATTAAAATCTAAAGATGAATCAGATGGCCACCTGTGCCCAGCTATGTGAAGTAGTTGTAACCCCTCCTATGACCTCAGTTGGTTTTCTTGCAGATTCTATTAATGTGAAGATACCAGAACCATCCAAGGTTTTTTCATCGGAGAGTTGTTTTGTCTAAACAGACAGAGAAATATACAGTCATACGCATATGGACACAGAAAGCGAAAGACACACACACATACAAAGTTTATGTTAACTGACACAAAGACAAAGGAGAGGAGGAAATGTGGCAGGGTTACAAAGAGAAAATAATGGAAAATAAATTAGCAAAAGTCTGTACAGAATCTAAGTAGTAATCTAAACAAGCAAGTGGTTAGGGCTAGGGTTCTGCTGGTCTTGTAAAGCATTATTTTCTCTTCAAAAACAAGCAGTAGCAGCATACTACGTTTCAGTAAGACTGATCTTTAGTTTAAACGCCTAATGTCAGCTTTGTATTGTGTTAATTGATTTAAATCATGGAGAAATAATAAAAAAGCTGGGTTGGCTGTTGTCAAATTAAGGCCAAGCAGCAAAAGGACTAAGAGGCAGGGGTAGTGCAGAAATCGCCTAAAAAAAAGTCATGCTTTAATTCTTAAACCGGGTCAAAGTTGTATGTTACCACTACTTTTGATGCTGATGATTCAGTGACATAGTGAGCAGTGGCAATAGTGAAAGGTGGCTGTCTGCCATGTTTCCTCTCAGGCTTAGTTTTCCAACCAAAAGTCTCTCCTCCTTTCTGTTGTTCCTTCTCAAGCGATTTCTCAGCTTTGGCTGTCTGTACCCGTCCCACCATCTCGGGCAACTGCAAATCTTCATCTGCTTTCAGTATTTTCTTTACATTTTCTTCTTCTGGACTTTGTAGTCTGGAGTCTGCTTCTTTAATTGGTGTCAAGGACTCAGAGACCCTCCTTTTGGCATCAGATAATCTTCTGGCTTTCTCATCAGTTATTGGTTCTAGAATTTCATATTCTGCTACTACAGGAACGACTTTCACAGATTCTGGCATTGCCATCTCTGTGCTTTGAAATGACGGCAGGACCATTTTTTCTCCCTCTTTTACTTTAGTGGTCATGGTTACGATTTTTCCAGAAACAGTATCATAGGATTTTCCTAAGGTATACATTTTCTGTTTATCATCATCTTTTGAAAGCAATTCACCTTCCAAGTCCTCAAAGCTCTGTATGTCAGTGATACTGTGCTTTAAAAGCTCGGGTGGGATGTCACCAGTTTTACTGCTCACAGTCATTAATTTGTATGTCACAATGGTTTTCGATTCACCATCAACTACCTCAATGGGTACTTTGTCTACAATAACCCAATCCTCAGTGCCCTATATTTGAAATATAAAAGCTCAATTAGAACAACTAAGAGGTTACTTCTACTGTATGTCAGGAAGCTAAAATATTACACCTTTTCGGTGGTTACAGTAGCTACCTTAATTAACACATACATTTCTAAAGTCTTTTCATAAGCCAGAATGCAAGTTTTAATATTTCAACTTGTGACAACTAAGTTTAATACATAATACAGCAAAGGGCACCATACTAGCTTAATATTTTTACACATTTTTAAAAAATGCTACCTAGGGGGTGAAAATCATTTAGTTTTTAATTTTCTTCAACACAAAACACTGCTGTTTTAAGTGCAAAATAGAACTGTTTGGAGCAATAAACATTCCCAAAACATCTGAAGATGTAGCTTTATACTCAAAGCCCAGTTCTGTGAAGTTATGTGCTTGAAACAATTTAAAATATTTTACAAATGAAGGTGAATCATTCTGCTTATTAAAATATTAAAATATTTTGTACTCTCTAAAATATTGCAAATGTTACAGAGCACTGTTTATCCAATTGTTCACTACATAATGCATTTTATAACTTTATATAAATAATCAAGACATTATACTCTGAATATTCAATTGCAAGCATATGCTGAACCATCAATTTCATATACTTCCAAGAATATGTATTTAATAGTACTTCCTGAGTGACAGTCCAAAATGTTACTACTAAAAATTCATGGTGCAGCTTGCCGCTTTCCTTAACATTTAGTTAAGAAAAAGAGATAAAAGCAGGTGATTAGAGAGACAGAATTACAAGTGAAAAACAGTAAATACTGGTATCCCCTCTAATATTCCAGATTTGAGATAGAATAATTGAAAATACAGCTTTTCTAAAAGCACCTAAAGATTTTGCTGTTTATATAATCATATGCCTTGTAGAGGTAGTGGTGAACTCTATGTTTTAGCTCATTTCTAATTCAGTACCTCCTCATTTTAAAAATGATTTATAAAAGTTTCTAGGTAGGATTGCCTTACTACATATATGAATGCATATATGGAAATACACTAGACAATCTTGGAAATATTTATTAGCATTTCCAGTCCGCATAATATTTCCATTCAGGCCAAAAATGCATCTTCTGAATTCGATCAAGCTATACAGGAATACATGAAGTGCATTCACCTGCAGGATCCTACCCTACTTCTATATAAACATATTTATGTACAGATTTGATTCTTGCTGTCTTTTGTGAAGATTCTGCCTGCACAATGAAAATTGCACACCTAAGAATGAAGAAGTTCAAGCAGTATTTTGATTAGCATGCTTCTTTACCATAAACACATCTGGAAAATATATTTGCTACAATAGTAGAAGCAAATCGAATTTTTTAAATATATATATATATGCTAAAATGAAAATGGATTCTAAAAGCAGTTGATATTGGTTATTATTTTCACCGAGATGTTTAAACATGTATATATGCAGATGTCCAGAGAATCAATGATGAGATTCTAAGCTCTGAAAACATAAAATGCAAAGAAATCTGGAAACAAATCTAAATCAGAAACCTTTGTGATATATTAACCAAACCTTTAAAAATGCACTGCCAAAAGAAATGTGATGTATTTATCAAATTATCATTTTAAGATGTAGCATCTTTCGATAATAAAATGTAAACTTTCTTCTTTACCTGAGAATCAAGATGTGTCGTGCTTTCCTTCTGTAAAAATATACGTTTTTCAGATTTTTCTTTATCTTCTTTGGTCTAAAGGATAAGATGTCTATCATTAAAATCCACGAGAAAAGTTGTTGGAGTAGACAGAGTCTTGAAAAACAGGCAGATAAGCACTCACCTCGTCAGGCACAAGTGGTTCAATCATAGGGGCTTCTTCATGTCTTGCAGCAAGCCGGACTGGTGACGTTGAAAGTCTCTTTTCCCATTCACTAGTCCCTGAGGTATCTGTAGTGGTTTCTAAGAATGTCCGTTTCAGCTCACTTATATTGGTCTGGTGTTTTATCAGATCTTCCTGGGTTTTATCTAGTTCCTGATTTTAGAAAGGGGAACGCAGCATTATATATATATATATACACATATATATATATATATATATATATATATATATATATATATATATATATATATATATATATATATATATATATATATATATATATATATATATATATATATATATATATATATATTAGCTTCTCTGAGTTAACACAACCGGAAAACAAATAAATTTTCAAAGTTAATCAGCAAAAAAGCCTTGATGAGATTAGCTCTCACAGCACTAACACAACACTCTTGGGAAACTGGTGTTTTAAATGACAGGTGTAGGACACTTCACACATAACAATGTGGCAAGGGCATTTGCTACTAGGTAGGATTCCTGTTAGGGGTTGCCAGCCAATCCAAACTCCCTGCCAACTGAGCCTATATTAATGTGCATTCAGAAGCACCTGTGCTCTGTACATTGCTCTGTATGTGGAAAACATTTCCTGGGCACACTTCAATATGCAATGTGTAAAGTAGTCCTCATTCATGTGAGCATCAAATACTTTTAAGAGAGTCATAGTTCACACACATTCTAGAAACAGACTGTGCAACAGTTCTAAAAAACAGTATAACAGAACATCCTAATCTTACAGGATTAATAATTTGATTTATTTAGCAAGTAAAAAATGCACGTATCATGCATCATATACAAATTCACAGCTTAACCACTATATTTAAAACACGTAGAATACATGCACTAATATATACCCGTACCAACCTCTAACATAAGATTACTATGTTTGATATACACATTTTCACCCTGTATGCGCTTAATCAGACTATTCTGAAAAAACTGGAAAAAAAAGGAAAACATGAGGACCACAATATTCAAAGAATGTAAAAATGTTGTTCTAAGTAATGTTTGCAAATATTGTGGGTATATGAATAAACACAAGAATTTTTAGCTATGGAGAACAACATACACAAAAAAACAAGGCGTTCTTTCACTTGCCTGTGCTTTGAGATCACCATCTTCCTCCTGATCTGACTGTTTAGGTAGGAAAAAAACAGAAAACATTCTTACTAATAAAAATCATTTAATAGCTATAATAATCATCACAATGTTTTTAAACAGTTCATACTGATCAAATGAACAATCTATACAGGAAGTATTGACACTTCTGCTGGCATAAACCTCCACCCAGATGCAACTGTTTTAAAAGCTATCTCAAAATGTTTTGGGAGCAGCCAAAATGTATATATAAAGAGAGATAACTGAAATTAGTGGAAAACGTTTTCATATAGAAACTATTTATGCACTGTCATAGGACATACCCCTACATGGCATAGGGCATGCTTACTTGAGGGAGGGCCAGTCATGCATAGCACCTGCCTGGCCAATTCAGTCCTACAGTGTTTTCATTACTAAACGGTATCAACTATGCTAACATTCAGATTATCTAAGATATATGATATATTCTTTGACAACAAATCCAGAGCAACAGTACACACCTCTGTGGCTGTGGTTTCACCATCTGCTGCAGTGTCAGTTCTTTCACTGTCAGTCTGTGTTATATGACAGGTTCCAAGAAGAAAACAAGAATGAGAAATAAACCCAATTTGTAATTAAACAAAATCACAGGTTGAACGGTCAAATCTACATTTTCATGAACTGCATTATAATCTCTTTTCAGACAAATGATAATTTAAAACAAGCATAATCCAAAACAACAGATCAGACAGCATTAAGATCAAGGCATACTGTATAAAGTAGTGGCTTTTGCATTACGCAAAATCATTAAATTGTGAAGTTTGAAGGAACACAAGGATCACCTAGTACAATACTCTGCAATACGCAGGAACATCAATTAAGCCATCCTTGACACTGGTTAGCCAAACAAAACATAATCAGATTTTTTCTTTATTTTTTCTAAAGAGAGCCATTGACTTAAACAAGCAACAAAATGTGCTAATTGCACTTTTGTAAGTATAATTTAACTGGGGAGAGCCCTGTACAGTACTTTTAATGAGACATCATAAAAATATTGTTCTATAATTTCTTCCTTTAGAGAAGGAAAATCTATATACACATCTATTTTAACAGCCCCTTGATTTTAGCCCCTTATTTGCACAAAGATTTTTTTTCTCACATGGTTTTAAGGCTGTCTGCATTAGTAAAGTTTTAACAAACACACAAACAGAACAAATTTAGCTATATCTTGAACAGAATTAACATTTCTCAATATTTAAATCTGATCTAGCTGTAAGAGAATCTTTTTATGTAAAGCTATATTTTCTATCAGTGTTTATAAAACATAACATTGTATTTTTAAGTAACAGAAAGTAGAAATGATCAAAGTAAACAAAGCACAGCATTATCCATCCATCATTGATACATCCTAATATGTATCATGAACACTTTGTTTTCATTAATACTGTCTCAAAATGAACAACAAAGAGATTTAAAAAATACTTTAAAATAAATGTATAAAATGTTGAATGGGGTTATTATGAAAAAAGTCAGGCTATGAGCTATGACAGTTATACAATGATCCAAGGGACTGAAATATGTTTGAAAATATTCAAGACAGAGCGGTTATTCTGTATAGGTAGGTAGATATATAACATGCAGTCCAAATGTTTTGGATTATAACTACACATTCCCTTGCCATGCTGATTGGGACATAGAGGAATTGAAAATCTACACAACTGGACAGTGTCAGGTCACCTATTTCTACAGTAGTTCAGAACCTCTTCATGGGCAAATGATGTAATATATTAAACATGCAATTGTATTAATTCATATTTTGGGGTTGGAATAACAATCATTAAGTTGACAGAACAATTTACCTACAGGTAGTCCTCGCTTAATGACCATTTATTCAGTGGTTGTTCAAAGTTAAAATGTCACTTACAAATAGCAGTTACGACTGGTCCTCAAAGTTACAGCTGTTGCAGCACACCCATGGTCATTTGGCAGCAGGACATTTGGCAGCCTGCGCACATTTACGACTGCTTCAACCCACCCCACTCACCCATCTCCCCCCATCTCTGCCATTTTGGTTGCCCTGTACTCAACCATCCCTGCTGACCTTTATCATCTTCTTCCTCCCACTGCTAACAAGACACTCATGGCCAAGGAAGCTGCTGGCCCTTCATGCTTCTGTGAGGCCTCCATGAACAGCAGTATTGTTAGTTTAATTCTCTTCTTATTTCAATGCAGGAAAAAGAAGTATCACATTCATTAAGCTTACAGGTAGTCCTAGCTTAATGAGCAGTTGCTTAACAACCATTTGGTTATGACTTCCCATCCTCAAGGTTATGACTGCCACATCCCCCCTTGCAGTTCTATGATTGCATTTCAGGTGTTTGGCAACCAACTTGTATTTATAACTGGTTGCAACGTCTTTTTTATTTTTTTTATTTTAATCCCATTTATATCCCGCCCTTCTCCGAAGACTCAGGGCAGCTTACACTCTAAGCACAAATCAATGTGCTTAGCAATAGCCTTCATTCTATGTATATGCCTGATTATTAGGGCTTTCAGGGGGCCCCAAGCGGCATTATTACAAAGTCAGCTTATTGCCCCCAACAATCTGAGTCCTCATTTTACCTACCTCGGAAGGATGGAAGGCTGAGTCAACCTTGAGCCTGGTGGAACTCGAACCTGCACTAATTGCAGGCAGCTGGTGTTACTTAAGGAGGCATTAGCCCACTGCTCCACCAAGGCTCTTGCTGTCACATGGCTGCAGTCTATGACATTTTTTTTGCTGGTTTCCAGAAAAAAACTTACTTCCAACCCTTTTGTGTTCATGTGGCTTGTCACTAGCAGCATAGGTTCTTACTACATTTATCATTTAGGTATTCACATTTTTTCAATTATTGCAACACCAGTTCTTCCACACCTACTCTGCAAACTGAGTTTCTGTCCAATTCAGATAAACATTTTCTTTACTTTTCTAATGAATTGTGTTAACTGGGATCCATTCAGCCTTTCCCCAGAAGATGAAATGCAGTGAATCATGTTTTTGTAATATATAAATTACAATGATGCCAGTGTGTTACAGCCACACTGATCAAGAAGGCTGATCTGGCTGTGTCTACCCTGCTCATAATACTGTATATGAAAATTGTCCTCTGCCAACCCTATACCGGCGGTGATTTCTTCTTTATCTTTTTAGCATCTCCTGTTTCAGCAACCTGCTTATCCGGTGTTGAATCCTTCCAAGTTCTAAAATAGAATCTAGTCTATCAGGAGCAATTCATCCCCAAAGGATCACTGCTTCCTTATCAATTTCTTCAGATGTTTATCATTTCCAAAGTTGTCCATGCATTAAAGTGCTTTTAAATCTTAATACAGTTCAAATGGCAACCAACGGTATACCAGCTGTCTGTTATATAAAAGAAGATGGATGGAATCTACATTTTTTGTTGCCTTGCTGCTGTAGTTTTACCATTAGCCTGTCTCTATTGCAATTTACCTTGTTCATTCAAGAAATTATTTGATTTGTACACAAAGTAGATTGCATTTGGTTTTATTACAACATCTGTTTAGTGCTGCTGTGCCCAACCAGAGGTTTTTGTATCATCCTAAAATGCTTACTACATCTGCGCAACAGTAGTCTGTCCCAAAATATCCCAGAGAAATACCTTCTTTCAGCCATGGAAAGAATAGTTTCTTCCTTTTCACAAAGCTTGATATCCTTCCTCATCTTTACTCAAGATTTCCTTGTAGCATGAATATGACCCAGAAAGTCATGATTTCGGTTCTTGTTTCCTTTTGTCCAAGATAACCTACAACCTACAATATTCCATTTGACAGGAAATCTCAGGATTTCCATCCAGACATTATACCACTTAGCTGACACTGTAATTCCTACTGGCCTATCATTCTTACTAGAAGGTTTGCTGCTACTACAAACTGCATAGGAGCTCCTCTGTTAGGTCTATATAGTTTTAAATGCTTGCCTGAGTGAAAGCCATTCACATTTGATAAAATTAAGTGAGCTCTGGCTTTTTAGGCAGACAAAATTGTATTATTTTGCTATTCCCTTCTCTTTGTACTCAGCATTGAAAAGGTATCTTCTAATATCTTTTTACCCATTGCATTCAAGATACCAATTTAAAATTATCCAGGCTATTGGTTCTATTGCCAAAATACATTCCACAGAAACAACTACCTCTTTATTTGCTTCTCTTGAGGTATTCCTTTGCTGGATTTGTACGAGGTATCCGCACAATCCCAGACATTTACCTTCACAACGCATCGGTATTTTGGTATTCAAATGCATTAAGGATACATTTTGGGAGATACTTGCACACATTTCATTTTCTTCTTAGCAGAGGTAGGAACCTCACATCAAAGTAAATCTGCTAGTTACCCATACATAGCCAATACACACAAAAAAACCCCTTTTTTACACATGATTATGGATTTTCAGAAGTTCATCAGCGCATTTCTATGAACCTCTTTCATTTCCCTAGCAAAAGTTTGTCCTGACCTTGAGTGCCATGCTGAATTGAGAAGAGACTGGAAGCTGTATCCAGAGGCTTGGCAATATAGGGCTCACCTCTAACAAACGTACTCTTTGGCTACAGAGTTCCTAGTAGTGTCTTTGTTCCAGAGAATCATTCATATGTATAAATATAAAAACTACTACTCAAAGAATCAGAGTTATAATCAAGCCTATTCCTTTTTTATCACCCTGCTTTGGGTTGAACTACTAGGCCTATATTCACATGTATTTGACAAGGAGAAACACTAGTCACTAACACAGTCCTTGCATGATCTGCATTAAACTGACTGTTACAAGACTAGGGTAGCACTGAGACAGCAAGGGATGTGGGAACATTAGTATCTGCAAATTACGTTCTGGGATGCATGTGGAGGGAAAAATTGCCAGTTTATCATTTACTTCTTTTTAATTTTAATTTACAGTATTTTATGACCAGCCAAGTCCAGAATGGATTTCCTAAGCAATTATTTGTGAACAAGCTAAGCTCCCTTTTCAATGGGAGCCATTTTGTGAGATGATCAATGAAATGCTCTCAAATTCAAATGTGCTTGTTGACATGGAATGTTACCTATTTCTGGTGTGTACGGTTAAGCTATAAAACTACAGCATAAATTGCTTTACCAAGAACAGTTGTTAAAGTTGATTTAAACAAAATTTGCTGATATAGTTAGTATGATGATATTTATAACAACCAGTGTATCTATTGGACTAAACTCCCTTAATTCCTATTAACAGGAAGATGCAGTCGAATATATCTATAGCATAAAGAATGAAGGCAACAGTTTCAAATAAATAATATAAAAGAGCTGCTTATGTCACTACAATTTCATTAAAACAACTAAATCAATTTATTTATTTTGGGGCACACAGTTTATTTCCATTCAGTGACTGTATAAAATTAAAATTAATTTTAAAACTAATATGCTGCAGTTATTTGGGAATACGTCCTATTAAATAGAGACATATTGTAGTCAGCAATTACATTGTTAACAATTAAAACATTCAGTCCAGAATAATACTTTCTTGTTAATCATTATGGCAGTTGAAGGTTTACTTTTCTCAGAATAGAATCAGTCATAATTCTACAGGTTACTGTATGAATCCTAAATAAATTGCAAGGAATATATGATATATCTATGCAGTTTATCTCTTTTTCTCTAGGTGCCATCATATCAATATGACCCAGCACTTCATGTCTTGTCTTTTTACTGGCTATAACTCTAAATTGCATCTAGAGTTATAGCTGTTGCTAGCTTGTTGCTACCTTTTAAAATTCTAAATTGCTTGAGCATCCTCTTTTAACCATTTTTACATGAGAGAACATTTTCAAATCCAAAACACTTACTTATTATCTAGCTATAAGTATTTAGAATGCAATTCCTTCTGCTCTTGTAGAGAATTTTATTGCACGGTGCTGTATGTATTTAATCAGAAGTAAATCCTATTCAATTCAATGGGTTGTACTCCCAGGTAAATGGGTTCAAGACATGGAGGTAATGCAGCACTCTAAAGTGAGATTTTAAGCAGTTTTAAGAGACTCCCCCCCCAAGAAAATAATTACTAGATCATTGACCAACTTGAAGTTTGTTGGAACTACTGCTGGAATTTAAAAACAGACATTTTTTTCCTAGCTTGTTATATTAATAACTGCTGTGTTTTGTTTTGCTGATGTAATGTAGACATGCCAAGATTCAAAAGAAAATATCATGCAATATGTCCAAACAAGAGAAGCACCCTGGATTAGGCACAAATCAGTGTAATCTAGTAGACAACTGTTAGTCCTGGTCTAATCACAAGCTTGGTTCATATATAATGACATGAGTTGGTGTTACAATATTCATGCCTTTCAACCCAGGATTGCCAACTAGTTTGCTGATCTGAAACTTGTGTTTTGGCACACACAGAACTGTGTATTGGCACATTATAATTTCTACACAAACAAAATAATTAACTGAATTGGTATAAATAAAATTTAAAGCAAGCACAGGTCTAACCGCATAGTTCCAAATCATGATTTGACACTACATCTGAACCAAGCCAATCTAAAGCAAACAAACTAGAAAACCCGTCCTATCCCATTCCAGCTCAATTTTATTTAGAATAAATCTTATTGATTTCATTTAAGCTTACTGGCAGGCAAGCAAGGTTTGTTTATTTATTTATTTATTTATTTATTTAATTTGTATACCGCCCTTCTCCCGAAGGACTCAGGGCGGTGAACAGGGTTGCTTTGTAATGAATTATAAAATATGCTTACAGATTATTATTTGAGTTGATTGGTAATTCTAATTAAACAATTTGCAAAATGCAAATGTTTCTGTTCAAAAATTTGTAATTTAAAAGACGGTCATAAAGTACTTGCATCTTATATATTTGACACTATTATTCATGGTACAATTGTATGGTACAATTGAGTTTTCAAATTTTATGTTGCGGAAAACAATAGCTTGTGTGTAGGAGACAGTATTTTGTCTTAAATAGGCTTCATTAATCCTGTAAAAGGCTTATTGCTAGACTAGAATAATTTTTTGTTAGACATGCTTAAGCACGTTCTTCACTTTGATTATAGGCCTTATTAAAATAAAATGCTCTAAGCAAATAATTTTGGCAGTAAGGGAAGTACAGTATGTAGCACCTAAGGAATAGAAACACCCTCCAGTTGTGCTCTCTACTCCTGTGCTTGCATCTATGCAATTTTGTGGGCTGAAGTAAATGATAAGACACAATTTCCTGGCTATTCTTCAACAGAAACTAAGAAACTCAGTTTGGATGTATGGTACTCTCATCTTCAATACACTTTTTGACACTAAATCCGTTTTAAGGATGGAAGAGTAATTTGGAACTTCATTTTCCTATTTAGCTAAAGTGTTATAATTTTTGAGCTGGATGCAAGTTCATATAAAAGGAGCAAAAAGCAAGCAGAATGCTTTCTGACTTCACAGCTGAAAACCCACAACTCAGGATTGTATTTGAAATAAACTATTTGCAACGTTCATTACCTAGAAGCAATTTGTAAAAGTCATCATTTTATACACTTTGTGTTGTGCCTAACCCTGGGCTCAAAGCTACACTCCCAACACAACAAAAATTTAAAAAAAAAATCTGAACATATTGGCACAGACAAAAATGAGGTTCTGAAAGGACTACTGGTGCAGCATTCTAACACTGTTTAGGACTGAAACGATGAACACAAAAAAAGTGTGTTCTGTGTCGAGGTACACACCTCTTCCTCTGAACTGTCACTCAGGTCATTTTCAAGTGAAGCACTCAAGGAGGCCGCCTTGGGCTCCAGGTAGCAGAGGCACATAGCCAAGGGAAAGGAGAGAGTGATAGCATAGGGTACTGAGAAAGAAGCAGAAAGCAAAAAGAAAAAGATGAAAAGGAAGCAAGGTACAAGGGAAGGTGAGCGAATGGGAAGGAAATGCTGCACGCTTTGTGGCAGAATGTTTGTTTCAGACAGATTTGGAAAGGATAAGTAGCCATCGTCATCCAGGAGAGAAGGGAATGATTCTGGAAGTTGCAAGGAGAAAGAAAACAATGTTCCACCTTTTCTGGCCTTCTGCTTATAATTAAATGCCATGTCGTGTTCAATAGAATAAGCTCTTCCTTTCCTGCTAAAGTTCAAATCGGTCTCACCCTGCTTTTGACTGGTGTTTTTTAATGATTCACCATCTAATAATATTTTACTATTCTCCTTAAGCCTCCTGCTATGGAGTTTTGTTGAAGATGCAAAGGAACCATTGGGTGAGGATGGCAAGGGGGGTAATGAATCAATGTCAGGCAAAAGTGGCTGATGAAAAAAAAAAGATAGCAAGTGCAAGAGCAAAAGGACAAAAAGAAAATTATAATTGGTTAATTTCCTCTGCATATACAAGTTAATTGCATAAAGTTAAAAGAACAAGCTTAATTGAATTAATTATACCAATTTACATGCTGTATTCTATGAGGGCAGCCAAATACAAAGTCAACTCATCTGTTAATATACATTATTAATTATCTTATTTTAAAAAGTTCAACATACACATTTTGTAATTAATTGCTACATTAAGTTTGCAAACTAGAAATTCTCAAATTGAAAGGCTCAAAATTACCCTACAAAGGAATGAAACTATATGGGCTATATATATGCTTCTTTGGTGTATTAGCATATACACCATTCCCTTTTTAGCTCAAGTTGCTCTAATTGTACCTTCCTCTTTGGCATTCTAAAAATAAAATTTGGTATTTCAAAAAACAAAAAACAAAACACAACAATGCTACATAGTTATTCTCTGAATCCATGATCGTAAATCTGCGGTTCACCACTCATTCTGCCATCATTTTCCCAACTGAATTACCACTGTAAAATGGATAAGGAAACGGAAGAGGACAATGATGCGAACAAGTTAAAGTGGAAGTAATACTTTACCATTTCAAGTTTACTTTCCAAAAAAGGATTTCTTTCTTTATGGCATTCTGAGTCTTTAATTATAATTCCCCATGATTTTTGAAGAACATTTTATATAAAACTTTGTATTACAAATGTCTATAAGATTTTGAACACTGAGGAATGTGTCTATGAAAATACCATATATTGCTGTAATGAAAACAACAGCAACTCCTTCTCTATTAAAAACTTAACTAAGATCTCTTACTAAAATGGAACTAGTAATTACCAAAAAAAAAACAAGCAAAAATTCTTTAGTAATAAAAAAACAAAAACCTAAGGGAGCAAGTCTTCTCCCACAGCCTACTGAAAACCATCCATGTTTACTGTTACAGAATGTTGAATATTAGAGAAAATGGAAGAAATGGAGGTTAAGAATGCAATGTAGTGTCCTAGATAGCTAGCTCAAACAAAAGGACTTAGATCGCAAAGTTCTGTTTTAAAATCCTTTGGTTCTAAACAAGGTCTACCTGAAAAATAATAAGCAATGCCTTATAAAAATGAATTTACATCAAAGTATATCTTATTGCAATAGATCTGCTTCCAGAGAAGTCTGTATAGGAATATGGAATATTTGCTTTTACCTGAATGCCAGAATTTTCTTAATAGGCTGCATTCACCTGTGTCTGAATCTCTCAAATTGAGGCACGTACAGTATCTTACATAAAAATTGTTAATGGAAGATAATATTCACTGCTAGCATAAGCAGTAGAGCAGGAAGTCTATATAAACCCAACAATTTGTGCTTGCTCCTTGAATACGGAGAATTATTTTAATTCTTAATTTATTTTTATGAAACAGCAGAACAAATATCTTCAAAATTTTCATCCATGGAGAATGCTTTTGGTCTAATAATTAAGGCACCAGGCTTAAAATCAGAGACCATGAGTTCTAATCCCACCTTAGTCAAGAAAGCCAGCTGGATGTTCTTGGAATGGTCACCCTAGGTCCACCCCCCCAACCCTGGTTATTGTGGGCAAAATAGGAGGAGGAAGATGTGTTGGACACCTTGAGTCATTTATTCAAAATAATTAGGGTGGGAAATAAATACATAAATACAAAAAATAAAAAAATAAATCTTATGCATTACAGAGAATTTCAAGAGGCCTTCTCAACAAGGACTGTCAATGCTAACCACAAAATCTAGTTGATTAATAAACAGTAGCAAAGACTTTCTGTGTCTTTGTTGCTGTATCATTTAGATTTATTCTCTTGGATTGTGCTTGATTTATGGAGGTTATAAATTAACTTTGTAACTAATTTATAAATGGAATTCAAAGTTTGGGCTAGCAATTTAAAAATTCTAAATGACTTGGGATGTTGCTATTGGGAAAATTATTTTTTGCTAAAAACCTGACAGTCTTTTAGGGTAAGCTGCTCCAGAACCATAATCTTGTAACAATACTGTCTATAACAACACCTTC
Source organism: Vipera ursinii (assembly GCF_947247035.1). Taxonomy (NCBI): domain Eukaryota; kingdom Metazoa; phylum Chordata; class Lepidosauria; order Squamata; family Viperidae; genus Vipera; species Vipera ursinii. The sequence goes on along the minus strand of NC_139516.1, from coordinate 163,881,937 downwards.
CCCAAGAAATTAGGTTATTTTGTTCATATGTATATTCCACAAAGTAGAAATTTCGGCAAATGCTTTACTGTATTAGTATTACCAACTGCTAGATTTCCCCACCCCCGGTTTTTGCTGCTTCAAATACTGTGAACATTTGTAATAACTGATTATTGTTGTTAATGGTTTTATATTTTGCAAATCATGAAAGCAATTCCTTTACAAAACACAAAAGTTAGAAATTAAATATTTCAATATTTAAGTAATCCTACACATCCAATACTCCAGAAATAGTGTTATGGAAAGTTAGATATAAATTGATCAAACGGATTTTCAGATTAAATTGTCCACTAGTTGATCTTCTAATTAAGAATCCCTAACATCCCTAGAATAAAATTCTAGAACTCCTATCTATAGAACAAAAACAAACAGTATAAAGAAACAATCTCACTGACTACAATGCATGTAATATTTCACATGAGTGTTATATTTTTTTACTGAAGGAGTTTCAGGTGTGCATCCTGTTACAGAGGAACTGGTGAACTGTGGCTCTCCAGATGTTGCAATTATAGTATATCTCACTATTATGTTACCTAGGCCTGCTAAGAGTTGATTCAACAATATTTGGAAAATAAACATTGTCCATGCCGTTGTAATTGGCATTCCCACTTCTATACTTCTGGATACGTTTCAGAAGGACAGAGGTTGAAACCAGTCAGCAGGTAAGGGTCTTTGTTCAAATGTAAGTTTACATATTTTTTGATACAGTCACACTTGAAGATATTTGCTCCTAAATGCAGCTATATAAAACCAATAGTAGATTGGGTCCTAAAATAGAAGATATACCGTATATACTTGAGTATAAGCCGAATTTTTCAGTCCACTTTTTGGGCTGAAAAATTCCACTTCGGCTTATACTCCAGTCAACAAAAAAAACTTACCGAGGACTTGTGCGCGGCTGAGGCTTTGGTGCTTCCGGGATCGCGCGCACCTCTCCCAAGCCACCGCCATCCGCAGACCTGCCGAAGTTTGGGGAGGTTTGGGGAGGTGCGCACGCACCTCCCCAAACCTCCCCAAATGTCGGCAGGTCTCCGGACCTCCGTGCCCTGCCTGCCTGCTTCTTTCCGCTGCGGAAAGAAGCAGACCTCCGCGCCCTGCTTGCCTGCTTCTTTCCGCTGCGGAAAGAAGCAGACCTCCGTGCCCTGCCTGCCTGCTTCTTTCCGCTGCGGAAAGAAGCAGACCTCCGGAAAGAAGCAGACCTCCGTGCCCTGCCTGCCTGCTTCTTTCCGCTGCGGAAAGAAGCAGACCTTCGGAAAGAAGCAGACCTCCGTGCCCTGCCTGCCTGCTTCTTTCCGCTGCGGAAAGAAGCAGGCAAGCAGGGCACGGAGGTCTGCTTCTTTCCGGAGGTCTGCTTCTTTCCGCAGCGGAAAGAAGCAGGCAAGCAGGGCACGGAGGTCTGCTTCTTTCTGCTGCGGAAAGAAGCAGGCAAGCAGGGCACGGAGGTCTGCTTCTTTCTGCAGCGGAAAGAAGCAGGCAAGCAGGGCGCGGAGGTCTGCTTCTTTCCGCAGCGGAAAGAAGCAGGCAGGCAGGGCGCGGAGGTCTGCTTCTTTCCGCTGCGGAAAGAAGCAGGCAAGCAGGGCGCGGAGGTCTGCTTCTTTCCGCAGCGGAAAGAAGCAGGCAAGCAGGGCACGGAGGTCTGCTTCTTTCCGGAGGTCTGCTTCTTTCCGCAGCGGAAAGAAGCAGGCAAGCAGGGCACGGAGGTCTGCTTCTTTCCGCTGCGGAAAGAAGCAGGCAAGCAGGGCACGGAGGTCTGCTTCTTTCCGGAGGTCTGCTTCTTTCCGCAGCGGAAAGAAGCAGGCAGGCAGGGCACGGAGGTCCGGAGACCTGCCGACGTTTGGGGAGGTTTGGGGAGGTGCGCACGCACCTCCCCAAACCTCCCCAAACTTCGGCAGGTCTCCGGACGGCGGCGGCTTGGGAGAGGTGCGCGCGATCCTGGAAGCACCGAAGCAAGTCCTCGGTAAGCTCCGGGCGGTCACTTGCTTCGTGTCTCCTGAGGGAAGGGGGGGCGACTGGAGGGGGCGTGTTTCCTCGCCTGCTGGGCGCCGCGATTTCCCCGGGGAATGCGCGGGCCCCGAATGGCAGCGTGGAGCGAGGAAGCGGACAGCCAGGGCTTCCCCGAGAGCCGCGGCCACACAGGGTATTCCTGTGTATTCAGGCTTGCAAAATGGCGGATCGAGCCTCTGCTGGCGGCAGAGGCTTGCAGAGCGCGGATCCAGCCTCCGCCGGCGGCGGAGGCTTGCAGAACGGCGGATCGGCTTATACTCGAGTCAACAACTTTTTCCAGTTTTTGGGGGTGAAATTGGGGGTCTCGGCTTATACTTGGGTCGGCTTATACTCAAGTATATACGGGTAAATCCGTATTTATATAGGAAAAATATTTATTTCCTATTTTCTTACTATGTATCTTGGTATATTTTTTCTGAACCTCTTTTCTCGTATCATTTAATCTCTTAATAATAGAGGTATAATTAGTACATTGTGGTATCTATTTATTGCAAAGGGTGAATATATTCCAGTAGGAATTTTAAGTAACGAATAAGAATAAACATCATGGTTGTCAAAAATCTAAATATACATTTGAAGGAACATGGAATCCCTAGAATATGCCATATTTCATGCATATTATCACTTAGTGAACTTTAATTGTCAAATAAAAATTAAAAGTGCATTCAATTGGACATGAAAAGCATTGTTACAGCAAGACAGTTCTTGCAATGTAATCTGCAACTATAAATGTCACTCTTCATTTTTAGCCTTTAATTTAGTGTTTCTTAACTTTGGCAACTTTAAGTTGTCTGGACTTCAACTCCCAGAATTCCCCAACCAGACATCTTAAAATCGCTAATTGAATGACAAATGCAACAATGAATAAAACTGTTTCTGATAATTTTTTATATTTAAGAGGTGAAAAGTCCTTTTATCAACTAAGTTTTTTAAAAGTGTGAATTCATACATTTTGTGAAGTTACTGCAACATCAGCCTTTGTTGTTGTTAGCTGCAAAGTTGTGTCCGACCCATCGCGACCCTATGGACAACGTTCCTTCAGGCCTTCCTGTTCTCTACCATCTTCTGGAGTCCATTTAAGCTCACATCAGCCTATGTACCTTCTAATAAGTAATTACTGTGATAATGTATACCTATACAGCAATCTATCACACCTATAATAATAATAATAATAATAAGTTGGAAAGGACCTTGGAGGTCATCTAGTCCAAACCCTTGCTCAGACAGGAAACCCTATACCATTTCAGGCAAATGGCTGTCCAGTCTCTTCTTAAAAACTTTTGTCGCCCTCGAATACAAAGCTATATAAAAATAATTATGAAAAATTGTGGGGGAAAATTCAAAAAGAATTGGAGAGTTGGCAAAAATTGCAATTGACTTTGTTGGGACGGATTGCAGCAGTGAAAATGAATGTCCTGCCCAAATTTTTATTTTTATTCCAAATGATACCGATTCTTAAGAAAGACTCTAATTTGGAGGAATGGCAGCGTGGTATCAATAAATTTGTGTGGGCAGGGAAAAAGCCACGAGTTAAACTTAAGATTATGCAGGATATTCGTGAGAGAGGTGGCCTTAAATTGCCTAATTTTAAATTATATTATGAAGCTGCTGCATTAGTAGGAATAAGTGATTGGATCAATTTGACGCAATCGAGGTTATTAAATCTTGAGGGCCATGATTTGTTGTTTGGCTGGCATGCATATTTGTTGTATGATAAGAAGGTAGGTACTGTGTTTAGGACGCATATTTTAAGACAGGCATTGCTGAGAGTTTGGAAGAAGTATAGACATAAGCTAAGTTGTAAGATACCATTGTGGGCAATTCCAAAACACGCAATAGAAAATATACATGCTGGTTTCAAACACGATGAGACTACCTACAAGGAAATTTTAAGTTTGGAAAGGAATGTTTGGTGCTTGAAATCATATAGCTTCTTGCGAGAAGAGAAGGTTGTTCAAACATGGTTTCAATATACTCAGTTACGGGCCAGGTGGAAAGAAGACCAGAAAATTGGATTTGCAACGATTGATGAAAATCTGATAAAGCAAATTAGAAATCAGGGACCTGCACACATTAAACGGATATATCTTGCATTGATAGAGATTGATTCAGAAACAGAGCTTGTTAAGGACTGTATGATAAAATGGGCCCAAAATATCCAGGAAGTTATTACAATGGATATGTGGGAGAAGATCTGGGTGAGGAATGTGAAATTTACTCAAGCTCAAAATTTAAGAGAGAATTTTTATAAGATGTTTTATAGATGGCATTTAGATCCTAAAAAGCTTGCAAGTATGTACCCGAATTATCAGCCTAAGTGTTGGAGGTGCGGGGTTGAAGATGCAACATATTTTCACATATGGTGGACATGTAAAAAGGTTAAGGCCTTTTGGATTAAAATTTGGTGGAATATACAGAAGATCTTTAAAAGGAGGATAAAGTTTTGTCCGCAATTTTTTTTGTTGGGAATAATTGTTGATGCTACAGTGGTGGACTCCAAGTTGATGCTGAATTTAGTTACGGCAGCAAGACTTTTGATAGGACAATATTGGAAGAAAGAGGAGCTGCCGACTATAGAAGAATGGACTTTAAAGGTTTCCGACCTGGCAGAGATGGCGAAGATATCGGCTTATTTGAAAGATCACTCGCAAGAACGTTATATTATGGAATGGAGAAAGTGGATTGAGTTTATCCAGAATAAGTATAGGGTTAAGAAGTTTTATCTAGCATTCGAATAAGTCTTCTTTCGTGTTTTTTCTTTTTTTTTTCCCTATTTTTTTTTATATATATTTAATAATGTTAAGTTTTGTTTGTTCTTATATAAGTTAGAGAGTGATGGATTTTAGAATTTATGGTTGTTAGTATATGGTTGCTTATGATTGCTTTTATATATATATACCTTGTATTTAGCTCTGGGAAGTCCGGGGGGGGGAGGGGGGTGGGGGGGAGGGAGGGGAGGGAAGAGGGAGGGGGGAAGGGGGGAGGTAAGGGGGGAGGGAAGAGGTAGGGGGGAGGTAGGGAGGGGAGGGTGGAGGGGGATGGGGGTTTTTAATGGAAAATTGTATTGTAAAACTTTTCAAAAAAAAAAAAAAAAAAAAAAAAACTTCGAGTGTTGGAGCATTCACAGCTTCTGGAGGCAGGTTGTTCCACTGGTTAATTGTTCTGTTAGGAAGTTTCTCCTTAGTTCTAGGTTGCTTCTCTCCTTGACTAGTTTCCATCTGTTGCTTCTTGTCCTGCTTTCAGCTGCTTTGGAGAATAGCTTGACTCCCTCTTCTTTGTGGCAGCCCCTGAGATATTGGAACACTGCTATCATGTCACCCCTCACTCTTCTCTTCGTTAAACTACACATACCCAATTCCGGCAACTGTTCCCTATATGTTTTAGCCTCCAGTCCCCCAATCATCTTTGTTGCTCTTCTCTGTACCCTTTCTAGAGTCTCGACATCTTTTTTACATTGTGGTGACCAACCCTGGATGCAGTATTCCAGGTGTGGCCTTACCAAAGCATTGTAAAGTGGTATTAGTACTTCACTTGATCTTGATTCTATCCCTCTGTTAATGCAGCCTAGCACTATGTGGGCTTTTTTGGCAGCTGCAGCACACTGCTGGCTCATATTGAAGTGATTGTCTACTAGGACTCCGAGATCCCTCTCACAGTTACTACTATTGAGCAAGGTACCACCTATACTATACCTGTGCATTTGATTTTTCCTGCCTAAATGTAGAACCTTACTTTTTTCACCATTGAATTTCATTTTGTTAGATAGCGCCCAGTGTTCGAGTCTGTCCAGATCCTCCTGTATTTTAAGCCTATCTTCTGGAGTATTGGCTATTCCTGCCAGCTTGGTGTCATCTGCAAATTTGATGAATTCCCCATCTATCCCCTCATCCAAATCATTAACGAAGATATTGAAGAGCACTGGGCCCAGAACAGAGCCCTGGGGCACCCCACTACACACTTCCTTCCATGTAGATGCAGTTCCATTGAGGACCACACGCTGAGTACAGCCTGTCAGCCAGCTACAAATCCATCTGGTGGTGATGCTATCTAACCCACCTAGACACTTGAATTTAACTTCTTCAATTCTCAGCTTTTACCTATGGTGATTGGGAATTCTGGGAGTTCCAGTTTGGAAGAACAACATTTTTTGGGGAAGGCTGGCCTACACAGACAAAAGATGCCAATCTAAGCTGAGAGAGTGTATTCCTACTATATCTGGGGTGTGCTGCAAAACTGCTGGAAAACAATGGCCGTGGGAGAAATACGTGACAAGCAGGATTATGGAAAAATACATCTGTATACCTTTATAGAAGCATGTTGAAACACAGTGAGTACTTAACGTCTTAAATTCTTGGACTCAAATGTCTAAACTGGGTGGACTCACATCCCAAACATTGATAAGTGTTGATTTTATTGTACTAAGGGATACAAGTATATTGACTCCTATGCCACTATATGTGTGTCTGTACAATATGTGACATACTATATAGGGATCTGGGACTAAAGCTAGTCTTTCTAGCTGTTCATTCTATACAATATTTTCTGAAGGTCTACCAATAGTCTATTTCTTTAATAGGAGACTTGGAATTAACATGATCTGGAGTTAAAAGTAATTTCAGATTTATTATGACAATAACATAGAAATAAACAATACCAAAATACTGATTCTAAGATCAGGAAAAAAGGCAGTTGTCTTATAATGACAAATAATTTAAAGGCAATTCAAAACAGCAAATAAAATGCAGTAACCCACAAAAAGAGTTATTTACATTGTAGAGCATGTAGCATATTCAAAAGTGAAACATGTTCTCTATATAAAACTAAATTGACAGTGTTCATCTTCAAATTGACAGAAAAAAGCTACTGTACAGAATCACAAATTATTTATTACCAAACACTGGTAATTTGCCAACACTTTATGCTCTGTCACCAAAATTGCTTAGTTGATAGAATTAAATTTAAAATATAAAACTATACCTTAGTATCGTGCCGTATTGCTGAAACTGGAGTGCCTTCCTCTTCTTTCTTTTTTATCTGTTCGTCATCTTTCTCTTCTTCTGCTTTCTTCTCTGGGGTCACAGTAGTTATCAAGTTTGTTTGAGAGATGCCCTTTGTTGTAGTGTACTGGCCAGTACCAACCTCTGCAGCAGACATAGAATCCTTCATGTACATTTCATGGTTTTCATTCACTGATGCTAAAAGTAAATGCAACGTGAAGAGATGAAATCTTAAAACAGATGATTCATTAGGCTAAGTAAAACTATATTCTGGATTAATTCTTTAATTTTGTGCATGCCTACCCAAAAGTAAATCTCATTAAATTCAATGGGATTTATGGCCAGGCCAGTGAGCACAGGTTTGCAGCATTAAGCAGTCTGCCAGTGAAATGAAAGCCTCATGTTTCTAAAACATGCAGAAACATAAATGCTAAATACCTATATAAAACAATACAATTAATATGCATGTATGTGTATGTATATGCATATACAACTATTGTATTAATGTGATATATATTCACATTCATGCAGATACTTTTATATCTAGAATCTTCTTTTCTAAAGTTTGTCCTAGAATAGCTTCAAAATAATGAAATTATCTGACCACACTGCACTATACTTATGTAAAGAACCTAAAGACGATTAATATAGACAACTTGAAAGTACTTTCTTAAAAAAAATAAGTAATTAGCAACCAGAGGCAATTAAACACAGTTAATTCAAACTGCAAGCTACCAATGTGCTTGACATATAGACGCAAAGAAGTATCACTAATTCACTGGAAAGAATTTTTTTTTTGAAGAGTAGGTTAAAAAGTAATTTATAGAAAGAAAAAAAATGGCCATTTCACCACACCTTTATTATACCAACTTGAAACACGCTAAATATTCAAGGCATACATTAGGGCTGTACAAAATAAAGAGATATTTTACAATAGGCAAGAGCAATTATAAAACAGGACCTCTGTATGTCTGCCGAATGTTGCAAATACTTCTTCCAAATGCTTTGCATACAAAAATACAACAGCATTATTTTCTAATCATATACAAGTAGTCTTCAATTATGACCTCAACTGGGAAGAGAATGGTGGTTACTAAACGAGATGGTTCAGTGAAACACAGGCGATTTTATGACCTTTTCCACCACAGCTGTTAAGTGCATGACTGCAGTTAAGTGACTCATGCAGTCATTAAGCGAATCTAGCCTCCCTCATTGACTGCTTATCAAAAACTGGCTGGGAAGGCAGAAACCTAAAATCTACAACAAATATAGTTACCAAGCACCTGAATTTTGATTGTTTGAAAGTCAAAAGTTTCCGACACCATTTTTAATTACTTGATCCGTGAGAACGCTTCCTTCTTAAGATTTTTTATGATGATTAAGGTACCGGGGGCTCCTGACTCTCCTGCCTGATGGTTTGGATCTTCTAGGAAAAGAAAACTTAGCACATCCTTTGGCAATTTGTTTTACTGACCGACAGCTCATAGTCATCCTGAGGTCTAGCCTGGCCTTCCTTTTTTATGATTTTAACCTGGTCTTGCCTTCTGAGAAAACAGACAATAATTGCACTCCCTCTTCTATGTGACAACCTTCAGAGGTTTAAAAGACAACTATCACAATTTCCCTTAAATATCCAGATCCTTTAACCATTCCTCACCGAACTTGTATTAAAAGAGTTCTTATCGTCATCATTTATAAGAAAATAAAGTATGCATGCAAAAGATGAAAATTAGCTCTCTTTAATTATGCAAGACATCTGCTCATACAAGAATGACTTTTCCATTCCCTCTTAATCTTCCAGGATGCTTCCTGAATTTTTCCAGAAGAGTTTTATAAGGTTTTGGAAAAATAAACTGCAATGGGCTGAGAGAATTTGATCTGCCATCAGAAGGATGCTATTTTCAATATTTCACTCTAGATGAGTTCTTTTCTGGTCTATGAAATAGATGCAATTGACTTTAGTACATACAAATCACTTAGGACTTACTTGGAATAAAAAATTTTAAAAAATTGAATTAAGAGATGAAAACTAGCACAAAATACTCTTTGTGCTGTAATTTGTATTATGTAATAAAGTGGAAGCATAATGAATCTGTACTATATGGAAAAATTAAAATGAACAAATGAATAAAAAATATTTTTACATTTAAAAGTAGTGAGATTCATGAATTCAAAACGATTATGAATCAGTACTTTTGCTGAATAAATCCAACTCTGATTATACACAAGTCATTTGGAGTTCACTGGAAAAAAATCAGAATGTAAATAAAACTATGGCGTTGGAAAAAGCCACTTAGATCAATGACTCTAAACTTGTGTTTTGAGTAACAGCCTTTCCCAATCTGTAGGCAGGGTCTTTCCCAATCTGTGACTTGCAGCGGGGTCACATAGCAATAAATGAAGTATTGCTGAAGAGTGCAAATTGTTTCCCAGCAAGTTTATCAGTTTGATGGAAAAAGTATGTTGAATTCAAAGAAAAGCTACAGTTCTACAACCAATAATGAAACCTTAATGTCTTTTTTGTCTTTTTAACACATCTGCCTTTCAAACGAAGAGTACCATGCCTAAAAGGGACATGGTCACTATGCAAAGCTTTGACCCTCAGTCTGCAATACAGTGGAAGAGAGAACTGAAATTGCAAGAATGGGGGGAGGATCTTCTAAGCATCAGGCTGGAAAGAAAAAAGCAGAGGAGCCATCTTGGTGCAGCTACGCTGAGAGAGAATGCCAAAAGCAACTTCTAATCTGCTAGCAGCTTGCAAAATGCAGCTTTTTAACAGTGGAGTGGGAAGGAAAGAATTCACTTTTCTTTCAGTGAGTAAGAGTCGGTATCTTCAAAATAAAACTGAGATTTCAGGAAGTATGCCAAAACAAGTCAGTTCATCCTTTCCCTTTAATACATGGATGATTTCATTGGACTCTTTGCTGCTGATTTCCAAAGTTGTAAGTTCTATCATTGTTTTAATTATTACAATGACTGAAATTTAATTATTAATATGGCATATTTATTTCTGGCTCAACCACATTTTTATTCATGGAAAATGGCATCACATAAATTCAATTTAGGGTGTAATGTAAATGCAGTTGAAAATCTCTTATAGTACAGAAACCCAAATTATTAAATTTAGTCATAAAAAAGACAACTCATTAAAAACTTTCAGGATTATCTGTTCAGTTTCTGCTAAGTCTTTTAACTATTGGCTAAATGTGGTAGCTACTGTTTTTTTACTTGTCATCAGGGCAAGTATACTTATACCAATTTGTAACATAAAGAAACAGATAGTAATTTGGATGGTATGTAATCAACAATAGAACCAGTTTTTTCCCCAATTGTATGGAAGAATGTTAACTACTGGTTTATTATCTTGACCAAAAATATTTTTGAAATGCAGATTAAGAATGGTAACTTTTGGTATTCCTTGACTTGTACTTTTTCCACATGTAGTTTTATATCACCTTTGACAATTTATAACCATTCACATGAAAAATCTGCAGCAATTGAACTATTTCTTCTAAATATATATTTGCCTAATATACATCAACTATTTTCTCTAATGCAATCCCTTTTTAATATTATTCATTCAAATATAGTGATTTATTGAAGTATACAGTATATGTAGCTAAGGGCTGAATCATGGAGTCTTAAGTGCTCTCTGAGCATGGTTGTTTGCTTGCTGATGTCTCATTACCCAACTAGATAACATCATCAGTGCTAGTGAGTATGAGATTTGCTCTCTGTTTATATACAGGTAGTCCGGGACTTACAACCACAAGCGAGCCCAACATTTCTGTTTCTAAGCAAGACAGTTGTTAAATGAGTTGTGTCTCATTTTATAACTTTTTTTTGACACAGCTGCGAATTACTGCAGTTGCTAAGGGACTAATGCAGTCATTAAGTGAATCTGGCTTCCGCCATTGACTTTGCTTGCCAAAAGCTTTCTGGGAAGATTACAAATGGCGATCATATGACCCCAGGACAGTGTAACTGTCATAAACACCAGTTGCCAAATTCTGATCACATGACCATGGGGATGATGCAATGGTTGCTAATTATATCATAATTAAATGGCACATAATTCAATGCTGTTGTAAATTCAAATGGTCACTAAATAAATAGTTGCAAGTCGAGAATTATCCATAGTTTGCCCTGCCAGAGCTGGTGGATGTTTAATTTTCTCCTTGATAGTTTCTTGCTTGTTTCTTTGTCTAGTGTTAATCCCTGTTTATCTGGGTACTGGCTGATGGAAGAGGAAGTGTTCTTGTCTTTTTATTTTCTACTTTTGAATGGTATGTACATGTGGTTGATCTATGTGTCTATTGATGGCTGATTTGTCTGAATGCCAAACTTCCAGTAATACCCTAGGGTTTTTGGATTTTGTACTCATCTGAATAATGAAAACCCCACCAACACCGGCAGGCAAGCTGGATGACGTTACCTAGTCAGGCAGTGGAACATAAGCAAGCAAACATCCAAGCTGAGAGAGCATCAACAACGTCATATAGTGATTTATTTTTGTGAATACTGGAACTATATCATAAAGTTTGTAAAAAAAAAAACAAATACTATAGCATAATGACATTCAATTTGCATATTGTGTCAGTCAACGTTAAAATACAAGCTGAGTGCATTTACCATCCTAGCAATGGTAGCTACAGCGCCCTAAAAAAAGCACAGAAAGGGTAAAAATACAGTAGCAGGAAGAACAGTAGCAGCTAAAGAAACAAATGTGGAGAACTGAAGTTTAAGAACTGCCACACGAATAAGCCAGAAACAGCGAAAGGGCAAATATTCATTTAACGGGCATCTTATAATAAATGACATATCATGCACATACTTACATGTGTAATCCAAAGAAGCTCAGGGGACACGAGATTACAAGAAACTTGAATCTGTCCTCTAATGCAATGTTTTATTTAAAAAGAAAATGAGACAAAGCTCCAAGTAAGGATGATTAAGAATATCTTACCCCCATCTAGGCTGCGAGACATCGTGTAGCGCTTACTTGAGGAACGTTCAAAGTAAGGGGCAGGGCGGTCAATCAGTGCGCTTGCTCTCCTGGTCTGGGCTTGTGTCCTTCCGCTGTAGCGGAACTTTGAACCCAGGGTGAGGAATTTTTTGGGAGGAGCTTCCGGTAGCAAGAGTCTAGAATATATCACACAGGGATAAATATTACAAACGACTGAGTTTCTGAACTGAAATAAAAGATTCCTGTTTTTAAAACTATTTTCTCCCGTCCTTGAATTGAAGGGATGTGATATTTAGTATCACTTTAAGTATTATTAAAAACGCAGTGTATAGTAAAAACTATTGTCAATTACCCATTATAAAATGGTGTCTGAAATATTTCAAGCTATAATGTGTTTGTCAGATGGACCTAGTTCTTCAATGAAGACAGCAATACTTATTTTTTTTAACTACAATGATATATTCTAATCAGTCTGGATTTGTTCCAAACACATATATAAGAAATAACATCAGACATATTCTCAGTGTGAAGGTAAAGGTAATGGAGTCCCCGCAGATTTTTATTCCACTAGTTGTTGCTGATTATAGGAGGCAGTGCTCATCTCCATTTCAAGGCCAGAATAATAATATTCTGAGGGTACTGATAAATGGACCAGCAGTCACAAACTGTAAATTGCATTACCATGCCACTTGCTTAACATGGATTCCAGAGTGAATTGTATCTTCTTACAGCCTAGCTATCTATACTCAAATGGTCTGCATAAATATATTTTTGGTTGATACAAACAGAAACTAACGGTCTATAAAAGATCATGAAATAATAACTAATGAGCTGAACATGTGGGATAAATACAGGAAAAGAATAAGCCCAAATCTCTCTCCTCTTGCTTCACTTTTATTTCAGTGAAGACAAAAACTCTAAAAAAATTCACTCAGTGCAGAATTAATCTTTTGTGTAGTTTGCAAGATTAAATTTATGTAGTACTAAAACTGTCTTTCCTGTAGCCTTTAACTGGGTAAAATAAGGCACCCTTTTGAACCAAGATAGCTCCAAATGGGCTAACTTACAGAATGCGTCCAAAATCTGTGGGATTCAGATTGAGGAAGGGATGAACTAAGACTTCCTTAAATGGTACTGGGAACCAACCCTCCTGCAGCAATGTATTAATGACTGGCTAGACTCACCTGCAAGTCATCCTCCTGGAGGCTTTTACTAATCTAAACAAGAAGCTGCACTAACAGATCCACGATTCTGTCCACTTCAACAGATTCAAACTGCTTCTAGATAACTTGTTAAGTTCCCTCTCCCTGGGCGAGGACCCTGCTCTATGCTTGGATTCCAACTGAAAACAAATTTAAGCAATTTTATCCATCAGATGCTATACAAATTCTTCCACACAGTCCTGTAAATGTTCTTATGAGCCCTCCTTCCCTAGGGAGGGGTTGGGTGACTTCAAACAGAGTTACTAGGCGGCACTCTGCAGATGCAATAAGAGCAGAGAAATACTTGCATTTCACTGTTCTTACCGCCATGAGATAGGCCTTGATGATCTGTGGTCAGACAGGTTTGTTCGTTTTCCCCCAGTGGTTCTCTAGCCATTTCTTAGCCCTTTTTAACACCCTCAATTCCTCCATGAATCACAGAAAGCACTGGAAGTGATGGGCACAGACATGATACTGTCCAGGGTCCTGGCTGCCTTCTGATTCCAAGCTGTGGTCAGAGCCTCCACAAGACCATGTAGAAGATCTCCTGGGACATCCTCCAGCTCCCTCTAGAACCTGAATGCATGTATCAGTCACCAAGGGTGAACCATTCCAATAGATCTGAGTACCCTGTGCAGGAGGGCAGGATTGGAAAATCTTAAGGGCAGCAGGGCATGGTCTGACCATCACAGAGGAGATAATGATAAATCTTCCACCAGATCACATTGCCCCTGCTGCAACTAGAAGATCATATCCATGGTGTGTCTACTTTCCAAGGTCAGGCAACAGATGACCTGGGATAGGCCCATGGCCATCCAATCCATGAATTTGTTATCATATGCTTTTTACTGGAAAGGTTGTTTGATCTCTTCAATGGAAGAGTAGCTCACTAAGTTGTGAGAGTATGCTTCAATGCCTAGAAAAACTTCATTTGGTTCACACTGTAGTGTAACTTGACACATGGATCTGTACCACCTCCAACCTGTGGGAGATATATATATTGTGTGAGCAAAGCGTGATCGGAGCTGCCGTCTCTATAAATATTGGTGGGGGGGTAGGGGATGCTGGCTTTGTTGCTGTAAGCGGGTTGGTTGGCTGTGTTGTTACATCTTGATTGGTTGATGGAGTTATTGTTTGCAGCTTAGTTGGCTGTTTTGTAACATCCTGTGTGGCTGAGGTGTTAGCTGTGTGCCCATTAGTCTTTTGTGTTGTAACGACCTGGATAATGGGCTGTGTGCACAAGCACGAAGCCAAAGACACCAGCCTGAAGATGACAGGTGGGACCTCGTCGAAACGCTGCCAAGACACTCTCAATCTCACATGGGAAAAGACCCGAATACACCAAGACCTACATACCTGTACCTGTGAAAATCTACACACACACACACACACACACACACACACACACACACACACTATTTTAATTTTACTGGGTATCAAAAACAGAACAGATGTTTAGTAACATGGCTTTCAACTATTCTTTTAAGAATTTACTTACATCTTGTGATTAATAGGCATGGTGTCTTTCTATTAGATTTTTAAATGGACAGGCATGATCAGAGGTCAAAAAGAATGTTATATCTGTTTATATAACTTGACCAATTTATTCTTATTTCATTGTGACAGACTTTGAAGAAACTCATTAAAAAGAACTTTGTACCTGAAAAATGTATGATGTTCAACACATACTTTCCATAGACGTTTTGCAGCACGGTGATTTGGTAGTTTAAATCCAATTGTACTTTCAAACTGCTCAAACTAGGAAAGAAAATAAATACCGGTAATTACTTTTTAAATTTCTAATAAAAAATATTTGAATTCTTTACAATGAATTATCTTTATATATTCATACCAATATGAATACATTACTTACAAATGGACTAGGAATTCACAGTCAAGGTTATCCATTAGCACAGGTTAATTACAATAATTTGGGCCATGAATTTTATCTGGCTTTTAACCCCATGTTTTATATCTTACTGGTTCTTTTACGTTACATTCTTATTTTGAACTATCAATTATTATAAAAACACCAATTTAATTTGATCTCATTTAAACAAATAGGTTTCAGGACACTGTATAGTTGTAGTAATCCATGAAAACTTACTTGTTATTTTATATGAGAATAATCTCTGCCCTACATACAGTATGAAAATGTTACAGAAGAAGAGAGAGAGAACAATTAAATATAATGTCATAAAATATCATATACTGGGTTATTAACCAATAATGTTTAAAAAACCCAGTAAGCTCTAGTTTATAATCAAAAGAACTATGAATTAATGCAAGCCAGAATCTACAGAAATGTGTGCAAGACCATGATGGTCATTTCAGGTTTCATAAATCTGATGTAGAAAGCTGGGATGAAACAAATTTACTTACAAATTGTATGCTCAGTAATTAAGCCTATACTATTACCCATTTGTAGATTTTTATAATTTAAAAGTGTTTAAAACATAAAGATACAGACATTATATTCTGCTGTACTTATATAACATCCTCAACCATCATCTCTTGATTGTTAAAGGCTTGACTGGATGTGACATGATTAATGCTGAATGAACACATATCATTTTTTATTATTAAATTTTATTAAGAATTTGATTATAATAGTAAAATCTAATACAGGCTAAACTTAAAGAGAAGAGACAAAACAAAAACGGCAAAGAAAAAGAAAAAAAGTAAGAATAAAGAAAATAAATATATAAAGAAGTTATATTCAACCTTTATCAAAACAAGTACGATTTTATGATTAGGATGCAGTATTTACCTCAGGCATCTTGGGTCACAGTTTGTAACACAATTCATTGATTTTAATCTTTATAACTGCCCTATTGCTACTGTGTGATGGGCAACCATTTAAATTACACACACACACACACACACACACACACACACACACACACACACACACAATATGCTGTCTCTCTAAAGGAAGCTAGAGAGATTTAGCCATTGGGACAAAAAAGGATTGATTGATACTGGTAGTATCTGCAGTTAGGATAGCAATATGGGTTGTAAGCATTGCACTACCACAATAAACAAAAATAATAACCACATTTAAATTAATAACAGACAAACTGACACTAGATAAATAAAGTATAGCATATTGGATACTGTATTACAAATCTCTGTTTTTTTTCCTCCTTGCAAAAAACAGAGGAGTTATAGCAGTAGTACCAAGTAAAAGGGAGAAACTGAAAAGTCAAGTTTCAAAATATTTAAAGGGCAATATATATAAATACATTACAATGCATTAATTTCTAATGTAAAATTCAATATTTAGACATAAGAAACATGATGATCAATTTTATTCAATTTTACTTACTTCCCCTGGTCGAATTTTGATGTAGAAGTTATTCCTCTTATATGAAATTTTGAGAACCTTAGGCCAAGCAAATCTGTTTATTCTGAGTCTGTCTCGATAAATCAAGAGACCACTTGCACAGACACCTAACATAATTTCAACTCCTTCAGAATCCTGAAAAAAGATTGGATATTTATTTTAATCTAGAATCAAGTCCACGGGTTGCTTATCAGCTATGATATTTCGCTTTCACTATATTTTTTCATAATTTTAATAAAGCATATAAAATTATTCCTACAAGCATAGAGTGTTAGAAAAACACAGTTAAAACGTTATACAATTCTTGGTGTTTACGTTCATCAGCTAGATAGAACAAAGTTTTTAATATCCTATGAGACCATGTAAATTAAATATCACATTTTTAGCACATAGCCAAAAAACATACAGAGAATTTCCAGAGGAAACAAAGTTTCTTATGTTTAATGAACAAATCACAATTTGTTTACATACATACATATACAAATGATATGTATGAAACCCCTGTACTAGGAAGAAAGCTAATTATTAAACATATAATAATATATAATAAATATTTAAATTACATAAAATAATCATTGAAGAAACTTGTTTTCCTGCTTCCTCTCAATTGCTACTTCCTTTTGGTTAGTATCTAATAAATTACTGTATACTTTGAAGTGAGGGGACAGATATTGTATTTTAATGTCCCTGCAAAAGAAAACAATTTTCAATATAGTTGTTACCTTTAATCATCTTTAGTTTATTACACAGGCCTCAATGATCTCAATTTTGATATTCATACATTCTTTAGAAAGACGTAATTATATTATTCTTTGAATTTTTTTGATAGCTGGTGTGACCAAGATTTTTGCTGGATATTTATTTGCCCAAAGATGCCTATTTAACTTATATTTGTTAATGACAATTAACAAAAGGTGAAAGTTAAGGTTGTTTTTCATTCTTAATTTATATATTTGCCTGCAAATTGCCTGAAGAGCTTTTGAAATTATGCATCTGGCTCATTTTAGAAAATATTTTATTCAGAATGATACTGGAACATTGATATGATCCAAAACTTTTTAACTTCTTCATCAATTATAAATTGTCAAAAAAGCCAGTTTGGTCTATTAGTTAAGACACCAGGCTAGTAACCCAGGAGACTATGAGTTCTAATCCTGTTAGGCATGAATGTTGACAGTGTGACTTTGAACCAGCTACTCTCTCAGCCCAACTCACCTCACACAGGATTGTGAGGAAAAGAGGAGGAGGAAGGAGCATTAGGTATGTTTGCCACCTTGACTTATATGTAAAAATAATAAAGACGGAATAAAAAAAATCTAAAAAGCTGAATACAACAATTTTACTAAAGCCTTATGAAAATAATCTTTTTTTTGGAGAAAGATAAGTTTAAAAAATAAATATGTTAATATTAAGTAATTTAATTAAATGCATAAAAGAAGATCTATTTTTCTTACTGAAGCTGGTTAGTGAAATCCTTTACAACAATGCTAAGGACTACTTCAATGTAAGGGACATAATTAGCTACAAGGCTAAAACTTAATAACCTGGGATCATTCGTGATTAATAAGGTGACATTAAAATTAAACTGAACCCTGTACACAATCATTTAATTTAATACACCACACAGTAGCACTTGATAAGGTAGCAGGAAAAGGCCTTGGAGAAGATATTCAAAAGCTGTGATTTGTATATATCTACAAAGATCAAAATCACAGGTATAATAGTTTTCCTGAAATATTCTATGGAGATGAAAGCTGAATTTTGAAGAAGCAGGAGTGTGTATTGATTTAACATTGAAGATGACCACAGATAACCAAGAAAACAAATGGATCACAGAATAAAGAGCCACAGTGGCGCAGAGGTTAGAATATAATACTGCCAGCTAACTCTGCCTATTGCCAGGAGTTTGATCCTGACCTGTTCAAGATTGACTCAGCCTTCCATCCTTCTGAGGTTGGTAAAATGAGGACCCAAATTGTTGGGGGCAATATGCTGACTCCGTAAACCACCGAGAGTGTTGTAAAGCACTATGAAGTGGTATATAATTCTAAGTGCTATTGCTATTGCTAAATCAATCATATTTTTCACTCAAGGTATGAAAGACCAGCCTCAATAATACTATTTTTAAGTGCACAATACAATATAATTATTTAGGTAGTGGTTGGTATTGGTAGAAAAATAGAAAAGGGAAGAAAGTGTTACCAAAACTTGTTTTTTATAATTTTTTACTTATATTTTATTAGTAATTATTATTGTTTTGCTTTGTTTATTATATTATTCTTCTTGTTTGAGTTCTATTTAAATAATCTGTCAAACCTCATGGAAGACTCATGAGGTCGAATTTTTAGACTCCTGAATAAAATATGTACCTTGGCATGATGTAGATCTACTCCATACATAGACAGTTTTTTGGCATTTTCCAGAAAGTGCATCTCAGCTTCTGCAGGTGTCATTCCCCTAAAGTTAATCAATATGAAAAACACACACACATAAAAACAAGTGAAAGTGAAGTTGCTTCATAAAAAACAATTTTCTTCAAAATGTAGATTCTCCATGCATGCCTGTGCATATGCCAAAGTCAATGAGTTGGCACTTTTGCTAAAGCTATGCAAAGGGATTTGCTCTAAGTGGAGGTATTAAGGCAGAGATTTTTGGTTTTTAAAGCTAAGGCACCTGAATGACTAGAGTCAAGACAACTTGCACAGCAAAGTAGATCAGGACTTTCCATAGGCCCATTATTTATATACACAGAATCCCACCGCAAGTCTCACCTATGGCTTTTATGAAGCTCTATTACTTTATCTTCCAATTCTTTAGTATGATTTGGTGCAAAGCGGAATTCACTGACATAGTCACTCCCATATTCATCAGGATCATAATCTCCAAGCTCTGACTGAACTGTATAGGAGCCTAATAGTGCAAGTGTGACAAAAGAACATGGCAATCGTCCAGACACAATGTCATCTCGCAGCTGCAAGCAGAGATAATACCTGCAACAAATTTATATTTTAAAAAAGCATATTAGCATTTCTCTAAGAATAAGCATTCTTAAATTTATACTGGTTCACAAGCAAATACACAATTTATATAAAATGCATTGCTGTTTTCAATAGTGGACATAAAAAACAGGAAAAAGTAATACAGGGAGGGGGGAGAAGCACTTCACACTTCATGGATACATACACACAAACTGGAAACTAAAATAATTGCCCTGTATCCCAAAATATGAACAATTGCTGAAATGCTGTTTGCAGCAACAGCTTTATTTGTTATACGAGGCACAGCAAGATCTTAGTAAGTGACAATTTCTATTTTTTTTAGTTATTATTAACTAAATGAATAATTGATTGCAAACAATTTCATCTATTAAAGTCAACAATAATCTATTCTGAATTTATTCAACTGAATCTTGAGAATTTTTGCAATAAAGAGTTCTCCCTTAGAAAAGCTAACGTAACGAAAGGAAGATAGATCAGTTTCTAGTGCCAGGCCAGAAACGAGGAGAATGTGAGTTCTAGCCCTGCTTACGCATGAAACCCAGCCCAATTAAGTCCAGATTATTAGATACGTTCACTGTCTTGAATTATTTATAAAAATAATAAAGGTGGGGATATAAATAAATAAAATAATGAATCTTACAATAAGCTCTTTAACATATCATCCAGTAATGTAAAGTTTTAAAAACAAACAAGCTGGTTTTCCACATACACTAAACATGGAAGCACTCATTGCCAAGAAATCTGGGAATTGTATTTTTTCATTAAATACATAAGGGATTAGAAGGAATAGAAATCTACACTTTAAAAATTGTGTAAAAATTGTGTAATCAATGCCTGAAAAACTGAGCTGAGCGATTCCTGAACTCTGCAATAAGAATAAATTTGAGTGACTCTAAGATAAGCCCCTAGAAGTTAGGCTGAATTTCAACTTCAACCAGGAATGAATGTTAGGGGAAGTAACAACATCCCAGTAAGTATGAACGCTTTTCCATTACTTATTATCAGCTCAATAACAGAATAAGAGAGTTTGAAGGGACCTTCAAGGTTTTCTATTCCAACCACCTGCTCAGGCAGGAAACCCTAGAACTTCGATGATTGAAATCAGCTGATCTTATAGCAACAATTTGTTAGCTAAGTAGATTGTGGTCATAAAATATTTTTTTAGAAATAATTTCTGTTCAGTGATAACGTATAAACTACCTTGTAATATCTTCAGAAAGTTGGGCAGGATCTGGAGGGTAGAATTTAACATTGAACGAGAAATACCAAGCACCACCTAAAATAAAACAAAGTACTGTTGGGACTCTTTGTCTTCTGCACTCATTATAATTCATTTACTGAAGTAGACATTGTTGTTACTTTCAAAACTGATACTTCCTTTAAAATTATTAGAACCATTTTTTTTCTGAGTTTTATTCAGCAACAATTCAATTATCTGAAGTTTCCATAAAACACTATAGGCAAGGATGTTCGGTAATAGTTAAATAATAAAATAAATAAATAAATAAATAAATTATTATTATTATTATTATTATTATTATTATTATTATTATTATTATTATTATTATTTAATTTTTATACCGCCCTTCTCCCGAAGGACTCAGGGCAGTGTACAGGGCAATACAATAAAATACAATATATAAAAATTAAAAGAAATATTAAATACAGTAGCCCAATTAAATAAATTAATACAAAATGTTAAAATACCCCTAAACCCATCAGACCAGGCCGGCTTGTTCAAATAAATATGTTTTTAGGTCACGTCGGAAGGAGCGAAGGTCGGGAGCCATCCGGAGCTCCACCGGTAAACGGTTCCAAAGGTCTGGCGCGCCCACAGAGAATGCCCTCCCCCTGGGGGCCGCCAGTCAACACTCTTTGACCGACAGCACCCTGAGGAGGCCCTCTCTGTGGGAGCGCACTGGACGAAGGGAAGTCGATGCCGGCAGCAGGTGCTCCCGTAAGTAACCCGGACCCATGGATAAGTAGGCATTAGAGCTTCAAAATCTCTATCCATAATCCAGTAAAATGCACAACTCTCTCTATATCTCATTCATTGGAACTTCAGCATAAATGAAATTGTACAGAAAAGGAGGGGATGTTATATCAATATGCTTATTGATGGGAGTTAAGAATGATTTGTGGTTTGAACGTTTACACTTCATGTAGTGCTTTTTAAGAGTTTCATTTTGCAAACTATTTCCTACTTTTTCTTGGTCTGGCCTTTGTTATTTCTGATCTAATGACTTCCAAGTAAGGTTATCACAATGAAGCCTACTCAAAAGCCCCTTGAGGACAGTCCAAAAACTTTGAATGATTTCGAATATGGCTGGAATCCAGTGATTATTTTATAAAGAGCTTTTCTATCTTGGAAGCCCTCAATAGCATAAAATCAGAGCTTCATAAATAATGTTAGCCTCTATGAAGTAAATTCTAAGCTTTTAAAGATTTCTCCTCTGACTCATTAATTTATTCATTCACATGCATACACAAGCTACAAAAATTGAGCCAAATTAGTCACAGTGTCTATAATATGGAATAGACACTAAGTGATGATTTGGTTCCTTCACTGCATTTTAAAAAGCAATAGCCACTTTATTCCAGCAAGACTGCAAAAGTCAAATTTTGTACAAAAGTTACTGCTACTTGTAAGATTTAAAAATATTCCTAGTTGATAGAAATTGACTCAGAAACAGAACTCGTTAAAGACTGTATGATAAAATGGGCTCAGAATATTCAAGAAGTTATTACAATGGACACGTGGGAAAAGATCTGGGTGAGGAACGTAAAATTCACGCAAGCCCAAAACTTAAGAGAGAACTTTTATAAAATGTTTTATAGATGGCATCTAGACCCTAAAAAGCTTGCAAGTATGTATCCGAATTATCAGCCTAAATGTTGGAGGTGTGGAAGCGAAGATGCAACGTATTTTCATATATGGTGGACCTGCAAAAAGGTTAAGGCTTTCTGGATAAAAATTTGGTGGAATATGCAGAAGATTTTTAGGCAAAGGATAAAGTTTTGTCCGCAACTGTTTTTGTTGGGCATAATTACAGAAGCTACTGTAGTGGACGTTAAGTTGATGCTGAACTTAATCACAGCAGCAAGACTTTTAATAGGTCAATATTGGAAAAAGGAGGAATTGCCGACTATAGAAGAATGGACTCTAAAAGTTTCTGACCTGGCGGAAATGGCAAAGATTTCGGCTTACCTGAAAGATCATTCGCAAGAACGTTATATTATGGAGTGGAAAAAGTGGATTGATTATATTCAGAATAAATATGGGATTAAGAAATTTCATTTGAGTAAGTTTCCTTTTCTGTTTTCTTTTCTTTTTATATGTAATATTAATATTGCTTGTAATCATTTTATATGAGCTAGAGGGTGATAGAATTAATAGTTTATTGTTGTTAGCATATGGATGCTTATGTTTGTTCTTTGTTTTTATACCCTGTATTTAGCTCTGGGAAGTCGGGGGGGGAGGGGGGAATGGGTGGGAGGGATAGGGAGGGTTAGGTAGGGGTGGGGGGAGGGGGGGATTGTTAAAGTTAAAATGTACTGTAAAACTTTTCAATAAAAAAATATTCCTAGTTATCTAAATGGCACACGGCTTGGTTATTTATAGGACTTATTGTGTCTATAGTATCTGCCCAACCAATTTGATCCTGTGAAGTTTGTGCAGTCCAGCTCCTTAAATTAAATACTTCCATCTACTGGGACACTGAAAAGATGGCTTCTCTGTAGTGGTGCTGCCTTCCGATGATGATAACTTTATTGTCACTTTGAATGCACACCAATTGGCATACATCAAAATGAAATTTCGTTGCATACAGCTCTCAAAGGGTCACCACCTCCGATATATACTCCTTGTTTGGGGCCCGCTCAAATTTCACATTGTCCATTTTAGTCTCTAGGGAGTGAACGATGGCAAACAGGACAGATGGAAATGGGGCTCCATGTGGATTAGCCCTCAAGTTAGTTTCCGGATCCAAAATAGTTTTCATTCTGCTATTATTTCAAGGAGCTGTGGTGACCTGGCTTTTCTCCCAGACTTTGGCAAAGGGGAATGAGACCCCCCCCTTTTCATTTCCCTTATAATCTTTTATCTTTAACGTTTTATTGATTTATTTTAATGTCTTTGTTGCGAGCCATCTAGAGTTGTTGAGAGTTGGGCAGCATACAAGTTAAATATATCATCACCACTGTCATCATTACTGAATTATTAAATGATGCCTCCCTCTTTAAAAATTTAGAATCTACCTCTGATAAATGACTGATAAAACTTACTTCGTATCTGCTTTTTAATTTCTTTAGCTGGATCCAACCAATTCTGAAAAGAAACATTTTAAATATTTAAATTAGATGTGCAAACACTTCGATAAGTCATGTTAAATAACAAGTGAAATATTAAAATTGAACTAATATGAAACACTTTAAGAACCAATACCAGTATGTTTCAACTGAATGACACTTAATTGTGCTTAATTACTTTGGTCAAACCACTTTAGATTTTAGCAAATCTAAGAACTAACATGTCTCCAATTCATGCTAAGACCTAAGCAAATTCCAAGTTACTTAATTGCAGCTTATATCTATAATCTAGATATAAGGATTAATCTTACAAGATAATTTCATTATATATTTTATTATTATAACTAGTACAAA
Organism: Vipera ursinii; assembly: GCF_947247035.1. Taxonomy (NCBI): domain Eukaryota; kingdom Metazoa; phylum Chordata; class Lepidosauria; order Squamata; family Viperidae; genus Vipera; species Vipera ursinii. The sequence continues at coordinate 163,857,722 of NC_139516.1, read as the reverse complement.
CCAGGTTTAAGGATATATACCAATAATAAAAGTGCATTAACATCTTAAGATAGCAGAAGAGAAGAAAAGGAATTGGAGAAAATAACAAAATATAAATAGCTGAAATATAAGTAGAATGACTGTGGCAAAAACAAACAACAACAGTACTAATAGTAATAGGTACTTTGAGTGCAATTCCAAAACATATGGAACACCACTTGAACACCACTGGCATTGACAAAATCACTATCCATCAATTGCAAAAGGCAGCTTTATTTGGAACAGTTTACATCCTATGACAATCAGACAATGATTGTCTGCATATCCCAGGTCCTTGGAAAAGATTTGATAGATGGATAAACATGTCAAATCCAAAGTCAACCTAGTTTGGACTTTCTGGGCTTAACTAGTAACATTAAAGCAGTTGCATTTTCAATCAAATATTGCTTGCAGGAAGCAATGGTAATCTGTAAATCTATTTCAGGTATTTTTCCTTCTTAAGCTCCCTCATAAATATTTCAACAATAAATATTAGGATTGTCAAAGAATTGTCAAAGTGATGGGGGGATCTTGAAGGAAAAAAGTAAAAAAAAAGATCAATGAGATATGTATTATTTATTTATTTTATTTTATTACATTTATATACCGCCCTTTCCCAGAGGACTCAGGGCGGTTTACAGGGAGTTAAAAATCAGCCATACAAAAGTTAAAAAACCAATTTAAAAAAGATTAAACTGTATTAATGAATAACTGTAAGGCTATACGTTTTTTAAAATTTAATCCATCTTCAAGAACATGTAACAGAACACTATATGCGTGTTCTCTTTAAATCTCAAAAATCAAAATGAGATGTAATAATTCTTTTGAATATTTCAGTGTACATTACCTATCAGGAATTCAGCTATAATTACTGTTAAACAAAGCACTGGTCTCATTCTATAGTTGCTTATTCTTGGATTAAATATATTTTCCCCATGTTATCTCATGATTTTCTGTAATAAATGGTTAATGTTACCTTCTGATTTTCCATATCTCTGTAAGTGAGTCCAAAATAATCTTTTTCCAAGAGGTTCAAGTGCTCACATACTTTGTCAAAAAGAATGTGGCCCTTTGAGCGCTTCTATAGTCAGGGGAGAAAAAAAAATCAGAATGAGTTTCAAGCTATCTTCTCCGTGAACATCCTAATTTTTTAAAAAATAACATTTTATATAGAATATAGAACTCATCAAGCAAAATTAAGCTTAATATATATTTTATTTATTCCAGGGATCAAACTTATTTCTCATTTGGTTGGAAGTATATTTATAATGTAAATCATTTATTCTAGTTATCCTGAATCAAGATGCCGATACACTGCAACAATATCCAACAAAGGGATGAGGACTTAAAAAACAAAAACAGTAATAGCATTAGCAATACCATTTTAGGCTTAAATACCTAACCCCATAGCATTCTCTGGGTGGTTTACAGTGTAGAAGCAATATTGCCCCCAACAGTTTGGGTGCTCATTTTATTGATCTTGAGTCAACCTTGAGCCCCATCAGGATCGAACTCCAGTCTATGGGCAGTTAGCCTGCAATACTGTACTTTAATCCCTGTGCCACCAGTATTACTGACTTCACAACCAGAAAATGCCTACTGATGGCACAAACAGCATTATCAAGCTTCTAACCACAGTTAACAATGAATTGGACACTCAAATAAAAGAGACTTTTATTAAGCTTAACACCCACATACTGCTGCTAAGTCAGTTTAAACAAGCTTATGTAGATACAATTGTGATTCAAAACCAGATAATAGTGGTAGAAAGGTAGATCCTAATTTGGAACCTTAAAAAAAGAGTAATGAGATCTAAGCCTACATCCAAAGCAAGTTCTACCTTCCCAGGAAGCATTGGATAAAACACAAGTAAATAATTACTGCTACTTACAGCCAATTCAATTATTTTATTTATTTATTTGACTTGAATGTTTCCCATCTTGCCTATAGGTGACGCTGGGTGGCTTACAAACATTAAAAGCTGGTAAAATTTTAAAACAATAAATCATAATAATGTACAATTAAAAGATGGAGAAGAAGGGAGCAAGATGCACCTCGGGAGAAGCAGGATGTTTTAATCCATTAGCCACCTCCAGAGTGATGCAGCCCATTTGGGCTCCAGGCCAACTGAAAGAGCCCTTCATGCACTTATGGAAGGTCCAAAGAATGAGTGTGGATCTCACCTCAGGGATTACATCTTCCAAAAGGCAGGATCCATGGCAGAAAAGACTCTTCACCTGGACTCTGCCAGCCAAATTCCTTGACTGACAAGGTCTGTAGCATGTCCCTTCTGCTGGTGTGAGTGAAGGAGGCCGATCACATAGGGGTGAGACAGTTCCTGATAGCCTGGATCCATGTCATGAAAGGGCTTTAAAGGTGATAAACTACACCTTGAATTGTATCTGGAATCAGCAGCCAGTGCAATACACAGAATATCAGTGTAACACGGCCCACATTAGGGGTCCAAAGAACTGCCCGTCCTGCCACATTCTACACCAATTGCAGTTCCAAATACTCTTCAAGGATAGTCCCATGTAAATTGCATTGTAATAGTTCAAATGTGAGTTGACATTAACTGTAAAATACTATTATAATTTAAAGATCCCTTAATAGACTAACAGGCTCCATTCTCTAGAGCAGGGATCCTCAACCCCCAGTCCCTGGACTGGCACCAGTCCACGGCGTGCCAGAAACCGGGCCACATAAACAAGTGAAGCCCCATGCATGGGATGCAGGCGACATACAAAACCATGGGAAAAACTTTTTTCCACAGAACTGGTCCCTGATCCCCCCTCCCCCGCAAGTCTTAAAAATGACTTAACATTCCCCCCCTAAAGTCATTGCCTTAATCTTTTTACTCTTCCCAGAACGGATATTTCAAAATACTTCAGACCTTGTTTTCTGTCTTTTTTTGGAACCTCTGTCCATTTTAATAAGGATTTAATTGGGGAAGGGAAAGCCTCTATTTACCAATAGCAGTGTTGTTCCAAGATTCCTGGAAGTTGTAATATAATTTACGTTTCCTTATTTTATTGGACAAATTGCTCCACTGGGTTGGATTTCGGGTGGCAAGGAAATGCAAAGAGCTGATACCAATCGAAATGTGATTGAGGCACAACAGACAGTATCAGATCTACTCAGTCCCTGCCGTTTTGAGTGCAAAATGGACATTCCCTTCTGGCTGGGCTCAAAGAAACTGTCAGCTGGAAAAGCCAGCAATTAGCTGGGCACAAATGCAGCAAACCCAGCTTTAAGAATAGAGTCTCCCACCCAGAAAGTTGTGGAGCATGGCCCCTGAAGATCAAAAGATATTCCTGGATATCACTACGACCTCTACCTTACCATGAGGCCTTGGCTGGTGCCAGCCATAAAACCCAGCTGGACACATTTCCAGAAAGGAACTCCCTGCTCTGGTGTCAGCCAGGACTTGGTGTTGCACACCAAGATTACCCTACAAATTGAAAAATAGTAAGAGTAAACAGAAGTGAGGATGCAAAACTGCAGCCATTTTCTCCCTCAGTCAGCTTCTATACTGAGAAAGGCAGTGGCTTATTTGCAAAAGGTTGAATGGCTCCCGTGCAGAAGAGACTCTAAACAAATCCTTCTCTCATTGAAACATCCTAATATTGCCAGCATGTTCAAAATGAAGCCTTGTTTTAAGCAATATCTGCAATATATTGGAATAATATATCAGTAGATCACATTCAAAGAGAAATACCTGTCATTTTTGGGTTTCATCAGCCAATCCTGCATGCCAGTAGTGTTAGCAGGAAAAACAAGCAATTTGTTGGGCTTGCTATATCTCCACCCAACTACACTCTAATTGGAAAGGTAAAGTAGAAAAAGCACTATTTATGTGCATAAATACTTAACCTCTCGCCCTTTTCTTCTTTCAGGCACTAATGTTTTAATGTTTTACTTGAAAAAACAACAAGCATTCATTGGTTAAAGCAATTTGATACATCATTAATATTTTGGTACCTGCCCAATGGCTTCCATGTAACATGTACTATCCCATAAGTTTAGCACGATCCTGTTAATGCTTATCTAAATATTTACCATTTACCATTCTAATGAACTTTTGAGCCTAAAAGGTCAAGCAAGATCCTCTTGATTTATTGTTATCTGTTTAACTGCTTACTTATTCCTCCATATCTAAAGATTTTAGGAACTGGAGACAAAGTCTCTGATCTCCTTATATCAGTAGTTCAGAAGAGGAAAGAATAAAGGCAGATTTTTCAGCTAGATGCAGTTCAGTGGTGAGAAAAGTGTGGTCCTGCACAGGAACAGAATACAGTTTTCTCTTATGTCATATGTCATGAAAAATGCAACTCTAAATAAGAACAAACAACCAGACAGAATGTATTATTTTCCTCAACATCTGTCCAGTCCTCCTGATGTGCTCTAAAGTGAGCAAGACTGTACATTTATTGATGTGGGAATTTTCTGAAACATAAGGCTTGGAATTTATATGTTGACATATGATGATTGTTGATTTCTATACTGCAGGTTATTTTTTATTGTACTTTTTTGATATACTTATAATCCTTGTTAAATTCTCACTAAAAAAAGCAACCTTCTTTCTGATCTTCTCTAAAAAACTTTCTCTCATGTCTTTTTCAATGCATGAATGGGCATTAATTATCCCATACACTGAAGTATGGGAAGCTTTTATCTTGTTTGCTGTCAGCCACAGAAAACCTGTTTTCAGTAATCACTTCAAGTGACAACAGAAAAAAGACATATTGTTAGACCTTAACCTGACAATTGAGATTTCATATCACTGATTCTCCCATTCTCCTAGCAGTGTGTATTATACTATTAAACTATTCCTGCAGCCTCTTTCTAACACCATGGTCTTGTGCACTATTCATTCTAAATCTTCTTAACGGCATCCATGCCGTTAACTTAACTAATGAGATACACTTTTGTTAGAAGTTGAATTTTCATTTGTAGTCCATAGTCTTCTAATACTTTTTCTCAAACAGAAGTCTTATTAAAATGTCAAACCACCACTTAAGCAATGTTAAGTAGCATCAAAAATATATCAGTCCAGATTTTTTTTAATAGAGATTACCCTCCTATACATGTTTGTTAAGTTTCCTGAATGCACTCAGCTGGATTGTATAAAAAATATAAGATCTGTCTAGGAGGTACTTCTAATCCATAGAACTTGCATTGTTACTGTTTACAACATAGGTTCTTCATCAATTTCATGTAAACATCTTTTTATCCTAAAGTTCTGCAAACGTTATGAAAACATGAACATATACTTCAATGAAACAATAATCTGACATGTTAACATGCCTACAGTTTTTGCCATTCCTACTGTCTGAAAAACATTTAGTAATTTTAATATTAAGCAACTAATAGCATATTTAGCATTATTTAGTATTATTCCAAATTTTAAAACTGATTACTTAAAAGATAAACAACAATTTCCAATTAATTGGTAACTTCCACAAAGCCAGAAACATTGGGGAACTCTGTGCTAGAATGGATTAGGGGTTATATATCAAAGTGTAGAAAAAGTGAGTTCATTTTCATCACTTAATTTATTTCATAAATCGGGCATTAGTCTGAACTGTAAAATTGTGTATCTCCAAATGGTATGACAATGTCCATAAAATGGTGGTAAATCATACAGAGAAGCATGGATTACATCCAATAGAAGGACAGAACTGTAAGCTTCCTGTATCCCCTCTTAAATAAAAACAGGAATATAGTAAAAACAACAACAACCACCACCTAGAAGTAAGCCTTCCTGAGTAGTGCTATAAGATACTTTTTCCCAGAATAGGTTTTTTTCTTCTCATACTATAACTGTGAATGACATAATTGTGACAGAATGTCTGTCCTCTGGAGGTTTTGGACTTATTTACTTATTTGTAAAATTTATTGGCTACCCATATTATAATCTTAAAAAGGTAAAAACTATACAAAAGCTAAAAAATATAAGATATTGTAGAGATTCCATTAATGCGTCCCAATTAAAAGGTGGGATAGGAGGGAGTAGGATGAGAAGTAATGTGAGATAAGATCTGTTATTAATCTATCAACTACTTCCCATGTGAAACTCTTCCACTGGAGCCTAAGTCAACTGGGAGGAAAAGGTCTTTAAGCTCTTGTGGAAGGTCATGAGGATTGAAACCGACCTCACTGGAGTGGGGGGAGATGTTTCAAAGGCCTGATGCAACAGCAGATGTTGCTCTTTTCCTGGACTCTGCCAGCCAAAATACTCTGGCTGATGGGGCCCACAGCACGCCTTCTCTGTCAGCATCCTGGGGCTGGCCAATCCCAGAGGTATGAGACGGTCCCTCGGGTAGCTTACTATAGAAAACTATCCTTCCGAGGTAGGTAAAATGAGGACCCAGATTGTTGGGGGCAATAAGCTGACTTTGTAAAAATGACGCTGGGGGGGGGGCAAAAGCCCTAATAAGCAGGCATATACATAGAATGAAGGCTATTGCTAAGCACATTGATTTGTGCTTCTTAGATTGTAAGCCGCCCTGAGTCTTCGGAGAAGGGTGGGATATAAATGGGATAAAAAAAACATAATAAAAAGTAAATGCCTATAGCTTACTGTAGGCAAAAAACTGGATAGTAATTTCTATGCAAATAGACATTATTAAATAAATCTGTACAGAAATGATGCAAAACTGAACACTTTCTCCTTTGGATTGCAACAGTTATAATGCCTGTATATTTTACCTTCATTTCTCTGTATCAAGAGCAGCTATACTGTAGTAAGAAATGCATAGCATACAGTAATAGCTTAAGAAGTTGCTTATTATTTCCCATATTCTTTGTGATGGGATCTATGTCATGCTCTGATAAGTTTAGCTGTTAAGAAATAGGTGACTGCAGTGCAAAACAAACAACTCAGCACTTAAGTGGAACAATCATTAAGAAGTGCAACGACTTGTTGGGCTAACAATCTGAAAAAGCCAGTACTAAGCTAAGCAAACAGCCAAACAAACATTCAACAAAGGACAGCCAATTCTTGATAAGACTGTGATTGTGACAAGACTGACTCCGAGATCAGATCAAATTAATTGTTCTAAATGTTCTAATTTTCAGTTTTAATTTTCTGAGTAAAAATAATTCAGATACATAGCTATTAATATGCTTTTAGTGGGAAAAGCAATTGATCACTCTGCAGGTTGTTAGCTTGCTTTTAAGTCAAATAAATTCAAGTGTTGGAATTGAAATGACACTCTGTTTTGGACGTCATCATTTCTATCTAGAAGGCTCTTATTCCAATCTTAAATCAGTCTCCTAGGTCACATCATTCCAATATTACAAAGCACTGCTTCTCTAGCTTCTTTAATGTGGTCTAGTACTGTGATAGCTTTCACTTTTTCATAGTAATTTGACATTTGTGACTGATATAATTTCCAATGAGTTTCTACATCTTTTTCAAGGCATAGTCTTTTATTCTTGTAGCATATAGGGGAAAAGCATAGATGACAAGCAGCTGACAGAGAACTCTAAATGTGTTTATAGGAAGAAGCACAGGATAAGTGAGATAGGAAACAGAACTACATATTCTTTTAAAAAGGTAGAATTAATTGAAATGAACAATTTCTAACATGCATATATAGTTCATTCTCCAAAATGATTTAATGAGATTAGCAATGATAATTGAATGCCAATCCCAGCCTCTATGCGGACACAACCTGGAAAGAACTTTGAAAAAGCTATGTTTAATGTTCAGAACATCAAATGATATATAACCATAAATTCCAGCAACATTCCTTCTATGTGTGCTGATGTTTGTATGTTAATTGCCTTTTTAAGATCACAGCAGTCCATTTAAATACACTTCTAAAAAAATCAAACAAAAACTACTTTCTTTTCAAATGCTCTAAAGAACCTGACAGGGTAACTCTTATCAATACAGAAAATACAATCAAATATTTTTTGTCTCTCTTTATATCTATATATCTATATCTCTCTCTCTCTATATATATATATATATATATCTCTGTCTGTCTGTCTATCTATCTATCTATCTATCTATCTATCTATCTATCTATCTATCTACACACACACATATGTAAATTTTTTGGGTTGCTAACAAAAAAATTTACACAAATATGAGCTGTCACTACTGTGACCACTGCCTGTGGATGGCCTTGGGTTAGGCTGAAACAGGAAATAAAGATTTGTCCCATGTTTGGGGCCTAGCAAGGTAATCTAAATACTTAACAAACATTTAACACATATCTATATATCTAACTATATACATACATACACACACACACATACACACACACACACACTAGTAAAATAATGTTCAAGGTTTGGCAATCCAGATTTCAATTATGTATGGAATGGCACTGTCAAATATATAAACTGGATCTTAAGAGTCAGAAGACCTGAGATCACACTGTTAAAATCTAGTGTTTAATGGAAAAAGTAAGGAATTTCACAAATATTTTGATCCCTGCTTTATTGATTATACAAAGATTGACTGTGTAAACCATTGGTGTAGTGATTAAGGCACCAAACTAGAAATTGGTAGATTGAGTTCTAGTCTCGCCATAGGCATGGAATCAACTGGTGTCTTTGGGCAGTCATTCACTCAGCCCTAGACAAATCTGAAATCTTTCTAAGAGAACTGCAGGAACTTCTCCAGGCAGTCTTTAAGAGTCAACAGTGACTCAAAGGGATATAAACAAAAGAATCATCCTTAAAATATGTCATCTTGTCATCCTATACAGTAATTTGTTTGATTGCCAAAAAGCAACAGATGGAACAGAATACAGCACAGATAAATGATTCAAAACTGAAAAAAAAGAGTATTAAGATTGTAATCTGTCTTCTAATTTATTTAGCTTATATGCAAAATATATAACGAGAAATCCTAGGTTAGAAGAAATAAAAACTGGAATTAAAATTGTTGGGAGAAATATAAACTTCAGCTATGCTTTGTATCCATTGTCAAGGCCATAGTTTCCCAAGTTGTAACATATAACAGGAGAAATGCACCAAAAGACTGAGCAAGGAAAATCTGATGCTGAAAATTGTTGCAAATAGATTATTCATTACCAGATGAAATAAAATTGCTTACTGGAAGCACTGACAATGAAGATAATGCTTCAATTCTTTCGACACATAATGAGAAGGCAAAAGTCACTGGAAAATACTTCCACTTGGAAAAATTGAAAGCAATAAAAAGGCCGATAGGAGGCAAGATGATTAGATACAATCACTGATGATTTAAGCAGGAGTTTGTAAGAACTCAAAGGAGATATTACTGGCAGAAAAATGTAACAAATTTCTATTCATCGTCTCACAGATATGAACTACAGCAAACAAATCTATAATAGTTGCTGGATGTAACAGCAACTTTAGATAAAACAGAAAAGGCCATAATCCCAGCCAATCCAATATCAAGTATTTTTTATTTGGCATCCCAGGTAATCCCAAACATATTAAAAAGAAACTGTGGGTTGCTCCTCCAGTTTACAGACAGAAGTTAAACACCCTCCTTCTCAATACAAAACTCTAAATTACAGTAAGGTCACTTCTCTTCTTCCATAAAAGAAGTGGCCTATTTGCCTGTTGAAAGCTGGACCATAAGAAAGGCTGAGCGCCAAAGAATTGAGGCCTTTGAACTATGGTGCTGGAGAAGACTCCTGCGAGTCCCTTGGACTGCAAGGCGATCAAACCGGTCAGTCCTAGAGGAGATCAACCCTGACTGCTCTTTAGAAGGCCAGATCATGAAGCTAAAACTCAAATACTTTGGCCACCTAATGAGAAGGAAGGACTCACTGGAGAAGAGCCTAATGCTGGGAAAGATTGAGGGCAATAGAAGAAGGGGACAGAGAATGAGGTGGCTGGATGGAGTCACTGAAGCAGTAGGCGTGAGTTTAAATGGACCCCAGAAGATGGTAGAGGACAGGAAGGCCTGGAGGAACATTGTCCATAGGGTCGCGATGGGTCGGACACAACTTCGCAACTAACAACAACAACATGTTGCCTATAATATTGATAAATGTTGCAGTATTATATTTTTCTAAGGTTCTATTCAGCTTCAGATGTAACAAAATGCTGCAGATTTGGCACACTGCTCCATTTCTTTTATATTATATATGCGGATTTCCTTCAGATTGGATCCATCAAAATTACTTCCAAGATCAATGGTGACAGCAAATTTAACAGGAAATGCAGAACTTAAGTTTCAGCTATCTGTCAGCACAAAATCAATGACTTATTTTTTTGAGAACTATTTTCTCATAGTCCTAGATCAGAGTTTAAAGAAAGACTATCTAGAATGGACAAATGAGTAAAGCCATCCACATAAAAGTACAACAATGGAAGTACAATCTCAGATATGTGTGTTCCTTGTTTTTACTGGACAGCTCCCTATTTTGATTATCTCAAATCATGATCTGCTGGACAGCTCCTTAGCTTCTGCGACAAGAAATTGAATCACTTGGTGGAAGTGGGGCACAGTAACCAGCACAACACAATAGAATGATGGGTATAAATCTGGAAGTCTTATGACATTATCACAACTATTGTTGGCTTTGGCCTCCATGACTTTACCTTGTGACAAAAAAATCTCCAAATTAATTATACATTATAACTTTGATTGTTCCAAATCAAGTAACAATTTAACTAATGTTTTATATAAGGATTTATTTATTTAAAAAATATGTTTGCAGTATATCTTGTTTCATAAGCTAAGGAGTTCTGAACAATAATTTTGCTCACAAATAAAATGCTCTAGGTCTTTGATCAATTTATTGCCTTTCCCAGCTCATATAGACTTTTTGAAATAGAATATCCTATCCAAATCTGTAATCAGTGATGGCGAACCTTTTAGAGACTGAGTGCCCAAACACTGACCCCCTGTCCGCCCTGCTCGCCCGCGCAGCCACCCACCACCTCCACGGCCCGCCGCAGATCACCCAGGTGGCCCAGCAGCACCATGACAGCCACATCCTCTGCCCATGTCCCACAGCATCAACTGTATGCGACAGATACAAGGGTGAAGTCTTGTCCCCACTGCTTGGCTGCCATGTCCTTGGCTGCGCTGCTCCACGTGGGCTGTGCTCAGGAGGGGGCTGCTGATGAGGAGCGGGCTGCAAGGGGAGGTGGGTCTGGGGCGATAGCGCACGTGCCCACAGAGAAGGCTCTGAGTGCTGCCTCTGGCACGTGTGCCATAGGTTTGCCACCATTGCTGTATGTGTGTGTGTGTATCTATACACACACACACACACACACACACACACACGTGTATATATTTCCTTATTTAGGGAGTCATTCTCTTTAGATTTTTTTAAAAAGGAAATTTCACTGGAATCACTCAATTGTATGACCCTAAATTACTTAATTTAGGTAATTTAGGACGTGGTGGCTCAGTGGGTTAGGACTCTGAGCTTGTCGATCAGAAGATCGGCAGTTTGGCGGGTCGAATCCCGAGTGCTGCGTAACAGAGTGAGCACCTGTTACTCGTCCCAGCTTCTGCCAACCTAGCAGTTCAAAAGCATGTAAAAATGCAAGTAGAAAAATAGGGACCACTCCGGTGGGAAGGTAACAGCGTTCCGTGTGCCTCTGGCGTCTAGTCATGCCAGCCACATGACCACGAAGACGTCCTCAGACAAGTGCTGGCTCTTTGGCTTTGAAACGGAGATGAGCACCGGCCCTTAGAGTCGGAAACGACTACAACACATGTGCGAGGAAACTTTTACCTTTAAATTACCTAATTTAACATTATGTGCATAAATCTATCCTGTAGAAGTTCCTCTCTTTTCATTTTTACCTCTACGTCACAGCCATATTCAGAGCCATCCAGAAGGATTACTTTGCACTGCATATTTTTTGGTTTTTTCACAATCCTTAAAGGAGATCGGGAGAGTTTGCTTGAGGATGACTTTTGGGAGAGTTTGTCGTCTTCAAACTGCTGATATTCCAGCTGCTTTGCCACTGCAGCAGCAACTTCAAGTTCTTTTTCGGTGGCCTAGAAACAGAGGAAAATTCAATTCTCGTTTCAGAATAAAAATGGGCAATCAAAGCAGGCTTTCAGAATCATGGAGCATAACCAAGCATCTCTTTGTAGAAGTCTGTTCAGAACCCATTTTAAAATAAGCATATAAACTGTATTGTAAAAAAGATAAATCACATTTCATAAACTGTGGAGGCATTTTAGGTTAATGAAACTGCTATTCTGATGTTGTATAGCTTTGTTGATTTTTTTTTAGAAAAGTGCTAAAGGAAACTGCAATATAGTCGCTCATTTAAAAATAAAGTCAAATAACCTGAATAGAAAAGATCCAACACTGCAATGATTGTTAAACAACCATGTTTCATTTCAGAAATCTCAGATGTTGTAATAGTCCAAAAATATGCTCCATACCAAGTGGTTGCTCTTTTCAGTACCAGCAGTATTTTTTAAAATAATGTCTTATATGTGGATGGTTCCTCTACCACTAGCTAACAGACATATTTAAAAGCAGAAGAAATGCAGAAATAATTCAGTTCAAACTTTATGAGTTTGTTTTTAATGATAGTAAAATGAATACCTATTTTGGCCTGAAATGACTTTAAAATAGGCCTGCAACCTACACTACTGATTTCCATCACTAATATTTCTACAAATGCCTCACTTATTGTAACTTGTTTCCATGGGAATAAAATAAATTCAGCAAAAACTTTAATCTGCTTTCAGATGAAAGATCATACAGTGTGTAATACTGTAGAGAAGTGCAGAAATCCACTTAGAATAATACAGCCCATGTAGAGAAGAATTATAGTCCCCTGTTAAAATATATCAAAAATAAGTAAGAAAAAAAACTATTTTTCTATACTGGAAAACATTTAGGTCAAGCATAAACACTAACTTCATTCCTGGGAAAGGAATGGACAGATACTTTTACAAATAGCTAAGCAGGAGAAAATAATTTGGCAATTCCTTCTGTAAATTCTGGGTTCTTAATCCAAAATTAATGTATATATTTTAGCTATAAATTTGAATGTTTAAAGTCTGCTTTTAATATATCAACTATTAACACTGCAGACAGGAGGATACCAATTGCTGAAAACTATGTGTGTGTAGAAAGTGTGTTTTCAGCAATTAGCATCCTACTGTCTGTACATGCATACACACACACACAGAGAGAGAGTATATACTAGCCTACATTTAACATTGTATGAATGATGTCCCCTTCAAGCAAAAAGACCTTTCCTCGTTCCTGATGATGTGCATATGGTCTGCAGGGTACTATGGGAACCCAGGAGTTGTGTGAATTTAGAGCTCTCCAGTAGAGTGACACAGTTGGGACATGCCAATATATTTATTTCAGCTCATGTAGTGGTTAAGTTCAATGCACATCCTTTAGTCTTTAGAAAAAAAATTTTTACAGGCAGTCCTTTGAATTTAGATTTATATCCTGTCCTTTATTCAGAATCTCAATGTAGAATCTCAATGCATCTTCCAGTTCTGACAAGTCACTGACCCTAGTCACTGAGTAAACTTCCATAACTGTAGGGGAACTAAGATCTTACCTTAGTCTCATTGACATTTGTGTGATATATTAATCTGAAAAATAAATTCATACTGACTTCAGTAAATACTTTACTTTAGAGCCAGTGCAGTAAAATGGAACAAAAAATATAAGCAAAATCCAACAACAGATTAAATTATGTTAGATATTGGAGATCCTCTCCTTTTCATAATTTTGGGGGGCAGACAATTGGACTCAAATTACCCCCCAAATATGTGTCTGAAATAAATTTAAAAACTTCTAATATAATTTCCCTACTTTCCACAATAAATGCTTATCATTATAAAATTTTAGTAAAAATAGCCTTAAAAGAAAAAAAGCAACACTGAGCATTTATTTTGTTTTGTTATACTTTCTAAAATCCATTTGGATTTCTGTGAGTAACAATGTGCTGCCTGTCTCCAAATGAGCTGGACTATCATTTCTATAAAATTCTCATGGAAGGCTACTGCTGCTCAAAATGATGCATGCTATAATGTTTTATTTCTAATGCTCGTTACTATAATAATGCTAATCTCTAACACATTAGGTTAGTGCCATATTGAGGAAGGGTGATTTCCTAAATAACTTGCCTGTTCCTTTTTTACAGGAGTGCTATGGGCTGCAACACTGGGAAATTGTTCTAATGCATTCTGGTGCTCTTCCTTCACTTGCTGTGGCTGCTGTTCTTGGGTTGCTTTTTCTTGTTTACCAGATGTTTCTTTCTGCTCTTGATCCTGATCTTTGGATTCAGAGTCTGAACCAGATTCTGTAGTCATAGTTGATTATCCTACAATAAAAGGAAGAATCATGAGATTCAGAATTGTTAACAATCTAAAAAGTATACAAGAAAGGTTGATTTATAAAATATCTCTATATAATACTATTTATACCAATATTGTTACAAATATCACATGTATAGATCACTTGCAGGTGAGGAACAAGGGACTCCTTTCCATGTAGTCACCATGTCCAACTCTACCCTCCTTTCACATGAAGTCAATCTGAGCAAGGCCTGGATAATTTTTTTTGAATGCAGGATGTTCCTAACTCCATTTATTGAAAGTACCAGATAGAAATTAATTTGCTGGGGCCACAATGCTTGTTCAGACTTGCAAAATACAATAAAAACCAGTAAGATAAACAATTCTTTAAGATTATCTTTGATATCTCAGGAAAATCAAATATCCGGTTCTGCAAAGTATTCCTGCTGTTGGAGAATATATCTCTAGCTGCATGAAGCTATCTGCTTGAAGAGGGAAATATATGAATTGGCTAGAGAATCTTCAAATTCCTTTTATTCCAATGTAAGATTTGCAGAGAAGTAGTACTGGCATTAATTTTAAGGTTAATGCAATGGTCTAAACTAGCCAGGGTTTTCCTTTTATACAAGGAGCCATACTCATGATTGCAAATACAGTCTTGCTTCAGACCTCCTGCCTGAAGGAGTGTAGTCTGGGGAGAGGTAGGGCAGTGCTAAAGCACAGCCTTGAGTCTTCAACCTTCTGTGGCACTCAACTGCTGCACACCCACGTTTATAGAGCTTTCTAGATTAGGCAGGATGCAGTACAAGTTGCAGTATTAACATAACATGTATGTGAAAGAAAATATTTAATTCCAATATACAACCATGAGAAAGTGCAGGGTGTGCACTTAGGCAAAGGACTAAGTAACAGAATAGGTGCAACAGGATAGGGGTGAAAACTGCGTAGCTAAATTAAGAGCGAGGGAAAAAGAGAAATGCACATGTGCTATGTTTATCAGCTGCCTGCCGTGGAGTCTTTGTATACCAAAAGGCCAGTCAAAATTTAGAGAAAGACACATGTGGGTGATAGATAACACCAGAGGCAATAGGATGTTTGAGAGGAAGGCTCAGAAGCTGAGATTCCTCTATGTGCACGCATATGCTAGCTTGACTGGGCAGAACAATTGAGAGCTCCGGAGAAAGAAAGAGCAGACAGCAATGCAATGCAATTTCTACACACATAACATATTTACCAGTGGCTATAATTATAAATAATAAGGGACGCGGTGGCTCAGTGGGTTAGGACGCTGAGCTTGTCGATCAGAAGGTTGGCAGTTTGGCGGGTCGAATCCCAAGTGCCGCGTAACAGAGTGAGCGCCTGTTACTCGTCCCAGCTTCTGCCAACCTAGCAGTTCGAAAGCACGTAAAAATGCAAGTAGAAAAATAGGGACCACTACAGTGGGAAGGTAACAGCTTTGAAACGGAGATGAGCACCGGCCCCTAGAGTCAGAAACGACTAGCACGCATGTGCGGGGGAACTTTTACCTTTACCTATAATTATAAATATCCTTCAAGGGAAACCTATGAGGGTTATTTCTATTATGGTGGGCCAGGGTCAATAATAAGAGTACTTGGCCAAGAAGTAAGATACCAAAGTGTCAAAGCAGCTGAAAGATCTACATCTATTTACTTATCACAGGGTTGTTACTGTGGAGAAAAATAAGAGGGAGTTCTAAAAACACTACTTAATGCTCCTAAATCAGAGTTGATATAAGCCTGAAGAATAAATAAACTATACAATCCAAAACATTTCATATAAAATCAATACATCATAGTTTGTATCAAAGTCTATTCAGAAATACAGTAAATAGCTGTGGTTGTGGAAAACATTTGAAGGACTGTTTCAAGACACTTCTCTCCTCAATATTATAGGCATCAGAATCATCCGGGGTGCTTGGCATAGCTGCTTTGAAGACTCTCCCACATTGTCCATATCTAAGTTTACATGCACATGGAAAAGTTTAATAAGTAGTTATTTGTGCTTGTGGAAATACTGTAATCCAGAAAGGCTTTCAAAATAACAGTGAAAGCTGACTCAACATTTTGAAGTGATAATTGATGAAGTGAAGTTGGACAGGAACATACCAAACAATTAGATCAGCAATTCTTCTGTGCTAGAATATTTTGCAAGGAATGGTTGGAATTAATGTATAATTTTTTTGCCAGGGTGTCTTCCTGCCCAGAAAGAAGTTGAAAGGGTTCTGTAACAGACCTAAAACATAAAGCCATCTACTAATCTTTTTCCTTACATTCCTTTCAAAGAAAATACCTATGTCTCCAGGTGAAATGATTGTTGTTCTGAATTCAAGGAATGCTAGGGCTAAGGCTTTACATATAGACAGCAACAATTCTTTACATTATAGCTGAAAAGCTTTTAAATTTTTCTAGATTTCTTTGCTGCTGCCTAGTGGCTATCCAGATGTTTTCCAATCCAGGAGGCTGTTTCTGAACCCCATAGTTTCCATCACCAAAAACATTTAGAACTGTTTTGATGAGAACACAAAACATTAAACTTTCAAATTTTGTTTTACTGATCTGCAGCTAAATTGAAACAGTTGGATGCACTTTGGGGCTTGCAGCATTTTATTTCAAGCTCTACACAAACCAACCAACAAAATACTTTTTGTGCACAACCTTTCCTTGGAAAGCTTTGCATATCTTTGATAATAGTTCAAAATCATTTGGTCTTTTCAACTTAACCATGAACACATGAATCATCTATGGGCGTTTCTGAGTAACACAGAAATGTAAATAATTAAATGGACACAGACAACAGCATTGGACCTCCTAACACTGAGATGTATTCTTTCTTACATCATGGTATTAACATACACTATATCAAAAACTACATTTAAAAATTATTATAGGCAAACAAATGCAGAGGATCGTGTTTTCAGCCATTAATAAAACACAGCAAAAATAAAGCTTTGTTTTCCAAAGCTATCAGGATCTAAAGGTTCTGTCTACTGCAACTGACAGGATGAGGTCAAACTGCAGACACATTTTTTGCAAACATTACAGCAGTTTGATATAATACGGAAAGTCTGTATGTAGTTTTGGTATAGTCAGTATTTCTTCTTTTTTAATTATAAGCTGTCCAAGTCCTTCTTTTCTCCCTAGCTAAGAACAAATTAATGACAACCACTTATGTTCCATCTCTTCTATGTCTTTTAAATCCATCACTAAATCTCAATTTACTATTTTCACAAGCATCAAAGTTTTTCAGGAGTACGGCAACCTGTGCCCTATTATTTTCACATTGCCTTCTTTCCTTTTATAACACGTAGACATAAAGTTGGAGATCAAAGTGGAACTACTAAAACAGCACATCAACCCATGTACCATGGTATGAACATGTTAATTATAAAAATTAAAAATATATAATTTGTATGGTTCTCTGAACTGAAGTTGTTCCTTAATTTCAGAAGGCAATTAATAGATCAGGGAAATGGATTCCCTAACTCTGAAAAAAATAAAATAAATTCCTCACCTGTTCAGATATCTATGCAAATAGATACCACATAGTAACACTACACACAATGCCAATACAGAGAACATATTCATAGATGTGAGGAAAATGGTATGTAACAAAAGTATCAGTTTGTTAAGGGAAAAGCTGACTGCATTTTCCAGCATTTTTGTTCTTATTTTACTACAAGAATTTTGGAGATTCCAAATTCTATAGCCCATATAATGTAACAGCTTTCCATTATATTGTAATATAATATAATGTAATATGCAGTACCATATGTTGCTTAACTCTGCTTAAATAGTATAGATATCAGAAATTCTAGTTTAAAAAAATCAAATTTTGGGGGGAATTTGAGGGGGATGAAAAAGTGATGTGCAATAGAAAATTCTATTTTAATATGGCAAATTATTTCACCAAGTAAGAATGAAACAGCATGCATAAAAATTACATTTTTGCTTTCATAAGATCAACTATGTTGGCAGGGGGGCAGAGGTCAACCTCTAGGCCCCTTAGTTGTGGGGTGCCTCAGGGGTCAGTACTCTCCCCTCTCCTGTTCAACATCTATATGAAGCCGCTGGGAGAGATCATCCGTGGCTTCGGGGTGAGGTATCATCAATATGCTGATGATACCCAGCTTTTCATCTCCACCCCGAACCAACCCAGTGATGCCCTCGATGTGATGTCCCGTTGCCTGGAAGCGGTATAGATTTGGATGGGAAAGAACAGGCTCCGGCTCAACCCGGCCAACACTGAGTGGCTTTACGTACCGGCATCTCGTTTATTTTTTTATTTTTTTTTATTTTAATCCCATTTATATCCCGCCCTTCTCCGAAGACTCAGGGCGGCTTACAATTTAAGCACAAACCAATGTGCTTAGCAATGTGCTTAGTCCAAGAGGTTCCATCTTTGGTTATAGGAGGAGAGATCTTACCTCCCATTGATAGAGGATGCAATCTAGGTGTCCTCCTGGATTCACAACTCAGTTTTGAAGATCATATTGGAGTCGTGGCTAGGGGGGCATTTGCCCAGATTCGCCTGGTATGCCAGTTGCACCCCTTTCTGGACCGAGATGCCCTACGTACAGTCACCCACGCACTTGTTACCTCCCGTATAGATTACTGCAATGCTCTCTACATGGGGCTGCCCTTGAAGACCACCCGGAGGCTTCAGCTGGTGCAGAGTGCGGCTGCACGGGTAGTGATGGGAGCACCCCGATACTCCCATATTACACCCCTCCTGCGTGAGCTGCATTGGTTACCGGTTGCCCTCCGGGTGAAATTTAAGGTGCTGGTACTTACCTTTAAAGCCCTACATGGCTTAGGCCCAGGATACTTGCAGGACCATCTGCTGCCGGGAACGAATTCCCATCGCCCAGTACGCTCACACAGAGAAGGCCTCCTCAGGGTACCGTCGGCTAGACAATGTCGGCTGGCAACCCCCAGGGGGAGGGCCTTCTCTGTGGGAGCGCCAGCCCTATGGAACCAGTTCCCCCCTGAGCTTCGGATGGCCCCAGATCTCCAGTCCTTTCGCCGCGGCCTCAAAACACTCCTTTTCCACCTGGCTGACCTGGACTGACAGGGATTTTAATTATGTTTTTAATTTTTTAACTCTAATTTTTTAATTTATTTTAATTTATTGTACAGGGGCCTTTAATTTTATCTTAACTTCTGTATTTATTGTATGTTATTGTTGTTAGCCACCCTGAGTCCTTCGGGAGATATAAGTCCCAATAATAAATAAACAAACAAACAAACAAACAAACAAACTACCGTACATGTAACTGAAACAGTGTATTTTATGTTTTGTACTAGATTTGATAATGTATTGCATAAATCTGTCTTTTGATTCTTTTGGTAGCACAACAAAACTACCCCCATCTTTTGTGGATTTCAAGAGCTCTTAAGCCATAACGAGAGCTCAGATGTGGGACTGTTAGGTCTATAATTTATTAATATGATAAGAGTAAGCCGATGTCCATTAGAAATTTCTGTATACTAGGAGCTATGCAATCTAATGGTTCTGCTGCAAATAAGTACATTAATAAGAATTACTCAGACTTGTCACTTCTGGCAATATCATGCATGGATATTAATAATTTAGTCAAGGCACAAAAGATATTTTCCAACATAAGAAAAAGCCATAACTTGAAAAATTAATATCATCAGTATTGTCTTTGTGAATAAATGCATATAAAATAAAAATATAACAGCCATGAGTATAAGCAGAGCCTATCATAATCATACTGGGTTTATTCTACGGCTTCGCTTTCTATTGTTATTACTGTCTCTTAATGAAAAAGAGAGCACAACACTGTTTTGTTTTTCCTTTTCTGCTAGCAAGCTTCAGTTATGCTGTTAATATACTGCTATAATATACTCTAGATCAGGGGTAGGCAACCTTGGCTCTTTTGTGACTCGTGGACTTCAACTCCCAGAATTCCTGAGCCAGCCATGCTGAGGAAAAAGGAAGGTTTCCATACTGAGCCATGCTGGCTCAGGAATTCTGGGAGTTGAAGTCCACGTGTCATGAAAGAGCCAAGGTTGACTACACCTGCTCTAGATAGAACTTCAGATAACAGTGAGGACATTTATGCTAAAAAAAGTTTTACTGAGCAGATGTTATATATAAGCAGGATAACTAGCAGTAGCATTTTATTTGTTGTTGTTGTTAGTTGCGAAGTCGTGTCCGACCCATCGCGACCCTATGGACAATGTTCCTCCAGGCCTTCCTGTCCTCTACCATCTTCTGGAGTCCATCTAAGCTCACGCCTACTGCTTCAGTGACTCCATCCAGCCACCTCATTCTCTGTCGTCCCCTTCTTCTATTGCCCTCAATCTTTCCCAGCATTAGGCTCTTATTTTATTACCTAATCTAAATTTTTTTACTGATGTTGAGTGTATGAGAAAATATTCTCACCACATCAAGTATTTCAGTCAATTATTACAAAACAAATCTATTACAAAATAGAAACAGTTCTAATGGATTATCCAAAGTTTGAAATTCATAGATACTATGCAATGTCAAAATTCTTATGTAATTTAAAATATCATTCTAGATTAATTGGCACTAAATCATTCATTTCTTCCATACTTTATAAAGTACTACATATAATTGCCTAAATTTGTTTTCAATATTCAAAATTGGAATTCATTATAGTAATTAATATGAATGACACTCTAGGAAATGGCAAAATAACACAAGATGTTTCAATTAATAAAATAGCCATTTCTTTAAAAAAATCAAGACACAAAATCTCTGATGCCTCCATTGTAATTCTTTCATGTTCCTATATTCATTTCTTACTATAAATTTGCATAACTATCAAATCTTTAGCTATTGCAGTAGGATGTTTTGAAAATTAAGAGTGCTTTATGTAACTATTTTTGTAAACCCGTTACAATTTAATTATAGAATCTATCCCCATGGCTCACTTAAAAGTGTTCTCAATTCTTGAGATTGCAGAAAATTAAACCAACATAAAATATGCTGCCTCTGTGTTAATTCCTATCCTATGTTTTAGGCTGGTTGAGGATGGTGGAGTTTATTTTGTGGGCCAGTGATAAAGTGGCCACCGGTTGCTATGATGTTAAAAAAACATACTACTTTAAAACTGGAACTAACGATAATTTAAAGCTATCACAACTATGATCCGAGCAGAAGATAAAGTCAAAGTCATGAAGCCACAGCAGAATAGTAGGGATGCTAGGAATATCCATATCACAGTCTTTAAATCAAGGATGTCAAACCTGATTGCTTCATGTGACATATCGTGACTTTTTTTTTGCCTTTGCAAAGCTGGGGTGAGCATGGCCTGCACGTGACGCAGCCAACCTGCGTGCTGCCAGTTTGACACTCCTGCTTTAAGCTATAGCAACTTAGCAGGCTTTCAGACAATACTGTGTTAACAAGTACTGGGGTGGCCAGAAGAGGAGAACAATAATTTAAATATATACAAACCCCTTTTCCCACTATTTTGAAGATCTTAATTTTGAGACCAGTAGTTTATCAGCCCAAACCAAACCAAGTAAATTGACAATATGAAAAAGCACACTAAACTGCTAATTAATTTCAATTTTCAGGTCACATTATTTAAGGACATTAAAAGTAAAAAAGGCCTTTTTAGAACAAAGCAGATGCCATAAAAATTGCACCAAAAATAACACTAACACTAAAATACAGAGGTGTAAGTACAATATCTTTTGGGAAAATTACTTTGTATTAAAATCAGATTAATGTTCAGTCTTTGGTATTAATTATTTAAGGGGAAGCCTTTTCTACTATATCATTATTATGTATATCTACGCTAATCTTTTGCAAAAATCCAAAGACCAAATGAAGTCACTTGCTTAGCAGTCAGAATTCAAAACAGCCTCTCCTTCTACCCTAAATTCACTACACAGATCTAACATAATGAAAATGCGGAATCCATGACTCAGGACATTTCATACACTTAGCAAGCTGTAAATTTACGTTTCTTTATACAAGTGGGCCCTTATTAAATCTAACCCTTTCACATTATTTTAGCAGTGTCTCAGCCATCTACAGCAGAGCAGTTGCATCACACCATCTCAAATGTTATATCCTTTAATCCAGGGCTTTTCAACCAGTGGTACGGGTACCACCTGTGGTACATTGGCACCTGGCAGGTAGTACGCGACCATCCTAGAATAGTGGTAGCGGGGGAGGGGAATGACCTGAAACGGTGGCAGCACCAGACAAGCCTGAGCAAGAGATGGCTGGAGCTGCAGGGCTGTCACAGCTCAGCGAAAGCACCAGGCTCCAGCTGGAGCTCGACACTGATCCTAGCGCTTCTGAGACCAGAAGAAGCACCGATGAATGTTGCAGCATATCTCCAGGGTCTTGTGATTTACATTCAGATGCTTGGCAACTGATTCATATTTATGACAGTCGCAGTGTCCCAGGGTCATGTGAAGTGATCAAAACCTGCTGCAACCACTTAGCAGATGGAGGGAATAAAAACCAAACACCCCCCCACCTCACCCCCGCTGGCAATCCTCAACAGAGATGCTCACAAGAATGAAAACCTCGGACAGGAGGAAGAGCGCCGCTGGGCGGGCAGGCAGGTGTCTTCCTCAGCTATGGCTTGAGGGGCACTTTTTCCAGTGCCATTGTAACTTTGAACAGTCACTAAGTGAACTGTTGTAAGTCGAGGACTACCTGTATTTCATCACTTTTTTTCCTTTTTTTTTGGTCATCAGGTTTTTGACACCTTGCTAGGCGACTGGTGGTACTCGGATGTTGCCATATCCTAAAAGTGGTACAATGGGTGAAAAGGTTGAAAAGCCCTGCTTTAATCTGCCCAGAAGAAACAGTTTTTTTTCCTTAAATCCTGTCCTGTTTGGGTACCTTCAGGAGAATCATTTCTTTCTAAAAAAAAAATTCAATTACATTCTGAAATTAGACCATTACAAACAAAATTTCTACAATGACACAATTAGCATATAATTATCATTTTTACTTGGTATATTTGTTTGTATCTTATTGTATTATTGGAAAAGACAGTACTTTAAAATATGTTGGTGTATTCACTAAAAAATACAACAAAGGGCAAAAAGTCAAGGAAGAAGAGAACTGCACTTCTAACAGTAACTGCCTTACTATCTGAAGTCAGATATTTGTAGATTTTGGTAAATTGTAGATTTTGGCCAATTTCTAATATGGCACTCTAATATGTTTCCTTGGGCATTATTACATTACTTTTCTGGTATATGAGAAGTTATCAACCATATTTCAAATTGTAAACATATTTGCAAATAGATTGTAATATACTGTATAAAGGGGCAGCCATATTAATTTTTACAGCAAAGAACTAAAGCCAATAGAATCCTGTGACACCTAAAAACTCACATATTCACTCTGACAGAGTTCCCCAACCTTTGGGGCGCCAGGGACTGGCTCTGTGGAGAGACGTTTTTCCATGTAACAGAGGGTGCGTAGTTTTATGTGCTGCCTGCATCTCACAGATGGGGCTTTGCTTGTTTGTGCAGACCAGTTGCTGGCATGCCACAGTCCGGCACAGGTCCACAGACCGGGGATTGGGGACCTCTGCACTACGAGATTAGCTTGGATGGATTAGAGCCCATTAACCTGTGGCTTCAACTCTGTGGAACAAGCTACCACCAAAGGTGAGAACTTTGCTCACTCTTTTTGCCTCCTAGAGTTACCACTTTTTTGCCTCCTAGAGTTACCAAAGCTTGGCTTTGCCCCATGGGTGGGGCCCCGATAGGGGTGCCCACCACTGAAGATAGCTGACAGAGTAAGAAGACCTCATCTCTGTGCTGTCCATATCCTGGATTTTTTTTCATAGTTTTAAATTACAGTTTTAATTTTTTAAATTTACATAGTTTAAACATTTGAATTACTTTTCTAGTTATACTTTTATGACATATAAACCACTATTACATATAAGCCCTATTAAAGAAACGGGTGGCATATAAATTTAATAAATAAACCAGCAAAAGAAATTTACTCTGAGTGCACTCAAGTGAGGAGTAGAATGAAGCCAAAGAGAAACCAAACGAAGGAGTGGGAATTAAATCCAACCCTAATACAGTCTCCATTTAAATGCTGCTTATTTTAAGAAAAAGCCTAATTATTGATAATAGCACATACTTAATTTTTAAGTACTTCAGCACTTACTTCAGTAATGTATTTTTCATTTTCAGTGATTGCATCTTAAGCATTGATTACATCTGAAGAATCATAACTACATATTTTAAAGGAGGTAATTAAAATAGGTAATATACTGTAGCCAAAACACTAAGTTGTGTGTGAGATTCTCCTACAGGAGCCATGCAAATATCCAATCATTCCTTCTGGTTGAAATGCAAAATGATACACAACAGAGTACGGTAGATAGAAATTGTGTAATTTGCTCTTCAAGAAACTTTGCACCTCTTCCTAGTGCTGAGCAAGCAGTCTTATATCACAAGATGTCTGAATCTGGATTAATTGTACTCTGGGGATTTTTTTTCTATTTTTGATCAGAATGAGCTACTTAACTTTGTAAATATTATATCTTTAACTTTAGTTTTTGTGAAGCAATTTAGATAATGAAAATAAATTGTGTTTATTCTCTATAATGCAATCATTTCCTTAAACTGAGCTCAACATTCATGTAATTTTCTTGGCAGTATTACAAAAATGATTGACTGCCATCTTTCTGGCTTTTTCGAAAACAAACCCTAGTCTCTTAACAGCCCTGGAATTCCCCAGTGCTTTTCCATCTAAGTATTAATGGGGCCTTGCTTGTTTTATCTGGTGGGACTGAAGTCAGCTAGTTGCTGCCACCTACTTAAGCGCAATGCAAATAAATGAAATTATTCTTTAGGTATGCATAAAACAATGCAAGTTACAATATATTTTTATAGGAGTCAGATTATGAGCACTAGTGTGCAATCTTATATTGAATAAAAAGGAAAATTGTTTTATTATAAACAAACGCATTCACATTTTTTATCTGTTGTATACAAATTTAACATCTGGCATTCAAAAGTCTTTGAAGCACATGTTATACATTACACTTTACTCCCCACATAAACAGCTTCTTGGGCCTATGGCAAATACCTGTCATTAATATTCACCCTTTTAACTAATTTCCCTTAATCCCAGCAGGGTTTCCCAACCCTATTATTATTAAACTTTCCAGTTGATGCCAGACTGAATCAGAAAGAATAATTTGTTTAATATTCTCTTTGTGAGTCCATAGGTAGATTCTAAAAAAAACTTTTAAAGTGTCCATGGTTTAATTATGATTTCTGTCATAACCAATTAATGTTATACATAAATGTTATTACTTTCTGAATCTACAAACATATATTTTGATTTACTTATATTCTGACACTATAAGCTCCCAGATAGCCTTTTAGAAAGACCCCTACAAAAGGAATAAAAAATCAACGTGGTAGAAACGTCCCAACTTAAAAAGAACGAGCGCATCCACAAAATTAGTAAGGCAGAAACAGAAGACCCAAATAATAATGAAATAGACATATACTATCTCTTGCTTAAAATTTTTATCTTCACGCATTACAGTCACAAATAATTATGTCAACAAACGTGTACAAAATATCCTTGAAAACCTCTCCCACTATCTACTTTCAGAAGGAAAGGCATCTCATACTTGGAAAGCTAATATCTCTCACTATATGGTAATTCTGAAATGTTCTCTGATATGACAATCTTTTGACTTTTGTTCTTATTGTGCATATTTTTGTTCTATTTTGGTTATGATTATTGTTGCTGTTATTAAATTTGTCACCCATCTATCAGTGCAAGATAAAATATACAAATATCCAACAAGATTAAAATTACAAAAATTAAAACAGACTAAAATACATGGGTCTGGATGGGACAGGTGGGGTTCATCTATCTCTGTTATGTACCAACCACCTTCAGCCAATAGCTTCTCCTTCAGGACCCCATGCCAGATTTTAAGGCTTTTCCTAAAGGCTAATAGAAAGGGAGATCTTACCTTCTATAGTGAGCATAACCCTTCCAAAGCAGGATGTATAATACAGTAATCAATGTTTTTTTTAAAAAAAACAACACAGATTTTTTAGATTTAAATTGGATTTTTTAAAATTTAAATTGGATTTTTTGATTTTTATCAAATTTATTTGAATAAAATGCTTTTGGATAAAAATCTACCTAAAGATAGTTTTCTATTTAAGATACATTATTAATTTAGTTCATTCAGCATGAAATGGAGCTTAGTTATGTAGCATGAGGCTGTATATTCTGCAATATTTACATTTTTGGTAAACTCAATGAATCCAAGCTCTGCAAGCTGAGATAATATGCACTGCACTGATGCATTCACACAATTTCACAGTAACCATGAGCTAAATCATAAAACAAAGTTCAGGTATATTCTTTTATCCCATTGTTTTGCAAATCGATGTACACTACAAACTGTATGATTGTTTGAAGAGAAATGCATCTGTACCAGGCTCTAAGTGTGAGGAGGAAGGGCAAGCAGTAAAAATGAAAATGAAACCTTCTAAGCAGTTTATAAACCTTGTGATCTTTCTGCACATAGCTTGAAGCGCTTTCTTCCTCCCTTGAGGAGCAAAATGGCAGCAGGCCGTAAAAGAGTCCCAGTTTGGGAATATCTTAATGAAGTTCCTCTACCTACAGGTAAAGCAGGTATGCGTGCAAAATGCAACCAACGCAACAAAGAGATGCAAGGCCTGGTGGCCCGAATGAAACAACATCATGAGAAGTGCTGTGATGGAAAGAACACGCTTGAAAAGGCAGGACCTTCAGGTTAGTAAACTGTTTTTGTTTTACCATATTTTTTAGACTGCCATGAGGTATTGTTATGCTAAAGCAATAATATATATCTGCTATTATTACTGCATGGCACTGCATTTTTATACAGTTGCCAAAAACAAAAATAATGAGTTGAAATATGCAACTATTCCTTTTTAGGCTGTACTGTGTGTGAATACAATGAGAAATTCGAAATAAGCACATATGGTTTAAATAATAAAACAACATCATTGACTTTTTTCTTTAGGTGAAACCACCATCAACATAAAAGATTCTGGAAACTATCCACTTTCTAAATCACCATCCTCTTGTTCTAGTTTCAGAGTTATCTCTCCAGGATAGAGCATCAGTCACATCATTTACACATATCCACAATATACCACCTAAAAGAAAGAAACCATCTGGAACCACCACCATAGGTACGTTTGTGATAAAAACCAGCAGATTAGAAAAAGAATGAATTGATGAAAAATTTGCTCAGTTTATTTATGCAACAAACTCTTCTTTCCATCTGCTTGAAAACCCACACTTTGCTAATATGATTCAATCACTAACACTTAGGATACAGTCCACCAAGTAGAATAGATGTTGCAGGGAAACGTTGGATAAAGTATATGATGAAAAAATTGTGCAATGTGCAACAAGTCTAGAAGGTACAATTGTTAACCTAAGTCTTGATGGGTGGAATAATGTCCACAATGATTCTATTATAAGTGCTTGTATAACAACGGAAGAAGGGAATGTATTCCATGCAGAAACAATTGATACTTCAGGACATGCACACACAGCAGCATACTTAGAAGACGTAAGCAGCAAAAGTTTTAACATGTGGGGGGGGAAATCAAATGCCAAGTACCCAGTTTGGTCACAGACAATGCTGCAAATGTGATCCAAAATGAGAAGAAATTTAGAAAAACATGAAGAAACTACCAAGCTAATAACATACGATTGTAGCGCTCATTTGATGCACTTCCTAGCCAAAATTTCTGTCTCCCAGAAATAAAGAGTAATGTTGAAATTGCTAAATACAATTATTTTGAAACATCAGCTCTGAAAATAATGGGTGGAATCAAGCTAACTCTGCCACAAGATGTTAGATGAAACTTTGTAGTGGACTGTTTTGAACAATATTTTAAAAAAACCTGGCCTATTCTGATGACCATTTCTGTGCAAAATCGGGAAAAAATAGATGGCACTATCACAGCCAAAATCCTCAGCATTGGGCTTAAGAGAAATGTTGAACATATGCTGAGCATCCTGAAACCCCTTTCTGAAGCTTCAAATAAAATAAATAAAATCTGAAGCTTCTGAAGCTTCAAATAAAATCCAGAAAAAATAGTTGTTTTATTGCTGATGCTGTTAAAATTTGGAAGGAACTGAGTGAGCATTTAAAAACTACACACTGACAAGCAGTAATTACAAGATTTAAAAAAGCAAATGGGACAAGCACTGTCTCCAGCTCACTTTCTTGCACACATTGTCAATAGGGTCAAACCTTGTGCTGAAGAAGAGGAGTTAGCCATGACATGGGTATCCAGCAATCATCCATCTCTAGTGCCAACTATAATGAACTTCAGAGCTAAGGGGAACCATTCAAGAAATATATGTTTGCTAATGAGGTTTTAAAGAAAGTTTCACCAGTGAAGTGGTGGAAGTCACTTAAGTACTTGGATTCAGAAAGTGTTGAAGTAATGATTTCCCTTTTAACTGCAATGACCTCTTCTGCTGGCATTGAAAGAATATTCTCTTCCTTTGGACTTGTTCACTCTAAATTGAGAAATCGTCTAGGGCCTGATAAAGCAGGAAAGCTTGTTTTTCTTTTCCAGATCAAGAACAAGCAAGAGAATGAAGATGAAAATGAGTGAGCTGCAAAAGACCGTGTTTGACTTTCTTTTTATGTGGACCCAGCTGATATATTCAAGTTCTTTTGTTTGTTTTTTCAAAGATATTTTGTTTATGCACTTCAGTTAATAAACACTGATGTTTAAGCAAATACAAGAATATGTAATATAATGTTATTGTTTTAATTAAATAAAAGAATTTGAGTAGTTCTCCAACTAGGTGTGATTAGCCTGTTAACCTAAAATCGGTTCTGATATTGCTGTTTTAATAACCTAACAGCTTATTATTCTAAATAGGAAACCTTCATTTGGTTTGGAAATAATATTAAAGATTCTAACTACCAGCAAGAATGAGTACTTACATTTAAAGGCACCTGTCATTTCAGATCTATCATGGCAGCCCCTGTTAGCGGGCATCCATTCACCTGTTGCCCGCCACATCTCTCACCTTGTGTCACTGCTGCATCACCAGCCATCCCATTAAAGTGAATGGGAATGTCGGTGAGTCAACAGCGGATCAGAGAAGTTGCTGCAAGACAAAGAAGACAGCTGCTCTTTAAAAATTATGATTTAAATTGAGTTGATTTAAATCAAATCCACCCTGTTCCAAAGTGTGGTGGCCTTGCAGATAAGGCTCTTACTCTGGATCCCACCAGCTGAAATCCCTTGACTGATGGGATCTTCAGCATGCCTCCTCTGCTGGCACAAGTGAAGCAGGCTTGTCCTATTGGAGTGAGAAGGTTCCTCAAGTAACCTGAGCCCATGCTATGAAGGCTTTAAAGGTAATAACCCTGAATTGCATCCAGAAGCAAAACGGTATCTAGTGCAGCTCATGGAACAATGGTAAATATGGGCCACTCTAGTGGTTCCAAATACTACCTGCGCCACTGCACTTTGCACCAATTGAAGCTTTCCAATGTTCTTCAAGGGTAGAGTACATTGAGAGTCCAAGTGTGAAATTGACAGGATTTGAATGACTAAGCACAAAAAATCCTGATCTAGGAAAGGCCACAACTGGCAAACAATCCAAAGTTGTGCAACAACTCTTTTAGCCGTAATGCTACCTGCTCTTGTCCTGTTCTCCCTCATTCAGGCCCCCACAGCCTCCAAGCTCCGTGAAAGAGCAGCAACAGCATCTATCTGGGTCACCATGGGGTGGAGATATAGAGTTGAGTATCAGCAGCAGCATACTGATAATACGTCAACCTCTGGTGATGCATGATCTCACCCAGCAGCTTCACATAGATGTTAAATAGAGTGGAAAGAGTATCAAGACCTGCCACACGCCACAAGTGTGTGGCTGTGGGATGGATCTCTCATATCCCATAACACTGATTGGGACCAGCCTTGAAGAAGGAGCCAAGCCAGTGCAAAACTGTGCTGCTCAGTCACAAACCCCATAAGCTGGCCCACAAGGATACATGGCTGATGGTATCAAAGGCTCCTGAGAGATCAAGGAGAGCAAGGAAGGTTGCACTATCCCCATCATGCCCTCACCAGAAATTATGAGGTGCAAACAAATGCTGTTTCTGTCCCATAACTGGGCCTGAATCCTGACTGGAAGGAGTCCAAATAATTTCATCTAAGACCTTTTTCCTAAAATGGGAAGATAGGAGACTGGACGAAAAATCGTCCAGGCACATGGGATCAAGCAATGGATTTTTAAGAAGGGGGAAGAAAACCAGGATTTCCTTAAAAGGCTCAAAGAACATCCCCTTCTAAAGTGAATTTATCACTGCCTGAACCCACCTGCTCGCCGTTGTCTTGGAGGCTTTCACCAACCAAGAGTGACATGGGCCTAATTGACAGGTGGTTACTCCTGCTGCACTAATGGTGTCAAGGACTGTGTCTACTTTCTCAGGTCCAACAAGATCAAACTATCCCCAAATAACCAAGCAGAACCTTTTCCCAGGCATTTCACATGCACCTGCACCTGCACCATGCATGGGTTCCAACTGGGAATGAATCTGAGCAATTTTGTTAGTCAGGTGTTTGACAAATTATTTTGCACAGCCCTGAAGATGATTATCTGAGTGTTCCTGACTCAGGGGTCAGGACTGCCAAGCAACATTCTGTGGATGCAGCAAGGGCAGAGAAATAATGCTGCACAGGTACAATCCTGTCCAGAGCCTCAGCCACCCTTTGATTCCATGTCATTATCAAGTTTTCAGCAGGGCTGTCCTGAAACTCCCAGAATATCCACTAGTTTTTGATTTCTCATTTTGTATAATCCACCAGAATTAATTCAAAGTATCCAAGGATTTTAACACTTATGTTAGAAACATTGACCATTTTAAAATGAATCCATGCTTGCTCCCTTTCTGAAAGATACTTTCCAATTTAATCAAGGATAAAATATCATTACAAATATTGGATTGTGTTAACAAATCTATTTGTATGTAACGATCAAACCACTGATATGTTTAGCAATGTTTAACTTCAAAACTGGAATTTAGCAAACGATAATTGATCAGATGCTTGCCATGCTTTTCATAAAGCAGTATATAAGATCCACATATGACCAAAGAATGGAGGGTAACTGTTATTCAAAATTGTAAATGGATTATTTTTTCAAGGAAAGTCAAGTACATCTCACAAGAAATTTCAGCATAATATATTCATAAACATGATGTGAAAATTTATTTTGTTAAAAGAAATACTTGATTTAGTAGAGCCTATGGCAGAAATCATGTGTAAATTTATCAAAAGAACATTATATTGTGAGTTGGAAGACACATCTGGCAAATATTGAGAAATCTGGATAATTAATTCAGAATAGAAGTCCAAATGATAGTGCAAACAGCATGAAATGGAATGACTTCAATCAATATGTCAGAATATTTGTGTATATGAAAATTTAGCTATTTTTCTCAACCCAATGTACTCTTATGTGTATATTAATGAGTATTCCAATTTGACAATATTGTATTAAGAGCTATTTATACAAACTCATACCTTAAATGCATATTTACACCTGTGTCTTTATAAAATTGAGAAAGCACAACTATTTCTATTGTTTGGCAGTGACGTTTCTAAGAAAAATAAGACAATAGTGAAGATAACAATTGCTTCACATAAGAGATAATTAAAGAGAAAATAAAAGTAAAACAGATGTTGAAAACAAGGGTGAGCAACATTTCCATATTCACACAACTGCTTCTGATGTAGGAGTTCCCTCAAATTAAAATGCTGTTAATTTAAAGCAGTATACAAATGAATTTTATACAGATATACAAAGACATACTGTATGTACATACTTTGTTGCTCGAAGTTGGGAGATTGATAGTGTATAAATTTAATAAAGAAAATTTTAACTTGTGAGTCCTTTTAAAAATAGGTAGCTGATCCTTCCAACAAAGGATGTATGTGAAAGGAATTACTCTGAATTTTCAAAAACAAGTTTTCAACATGGAAATTTCCACATAATTTCCACCTCCATCCTGCCATCACATGATACTGCTATTTCCTTACGTAATTGCTTGTTTCCCCCATCCCAAATTCATGGGATCCATGCCGACTGAAAAAATATTTTACAATCTAGAATCAGTATAATCATGACAAGGGATTTAGACTGTATAAGCACTGGTAGTGTATTACTGCTGTGATTTTCAAGATCAGGTTCTATTGGGATTGTATAAAGTAATTCAGCTAATACACACAAACTGCAAAAGAGAAATGAAATCTTAACACCGTTTTAGAAACATTTTGGACAAAGGCTAAGAATGGTCATCTGACTTTTACACTAATTTATAAATGAAACTTGTAATGACCATGTTTAATTATGTACTTCCTAGCCCAAATGCCCCAAACAGTGCCTTGAAAGAAATCAGCAGTGGTCCTTTGACTTGTTCACATCCTTTTTTAATCCTTGCGGAGAGAAGAGAAAAACCTTGGAAATAGCGTCTGCAAAAGAAGGCTCAAGAAGATGCATGACAGGAAGGTGAAGAAGACCCAGAAAAATGACTTGATACTAATGAACAGAGAAAACTAAACCAACGAAGTGGAAGTAGTATGAGCATTAACAGAAAGTGACCAAGCAATGCTTGAATGCTTGATTAGAAAGACAAGACTGAAAGATTGGGGGGGGGGGGGAGAGAACTCCCAAAGAAAGGCACTTAGCAAGCTACCTCAGTACCATTCCAAGATGCACAGATCTCTCCATGTAAACGACCGAAAGCTGTAACTAAATCAAATGCAATTTTATACTCTTAAAGACAAGTATAATTGAATATATATTGTGAATTCCAGGATAGTCAAAATTATTTATGACTTTATGCTTTGTTCATTGATCATAAGAGATTACGCATGAACATTGCAATGAAATGATGATCCTTTCTAGAAACTATTGTGTAATTTTATATAAAAAACAAAATATAAGAAACTTTATATTTTTATGTTTTGCTCTCTTCCTTCCCCCCCCATTGTATTCTTTCTTTCATTTTCTGTCCACGTAAGGGTAGATTTTATTCGTCTTTTAAATAGAGTAACAGAGCTATAAAAATGGAAGAGACTGCTTAGGTTAGAAGATCAAATTCATTCTTTTATACAGAAATCCCAATTAAAACATTCACAAAAGGTGGCCATCCAGCCTTTACTTGGAAGGGTAAATGATCCTATGTTTATTTATGATTACTGATCAGCAAACTTAGAAAAGCACCCCCCCCCAATACAATAAATAGAACAATGGTAAAAACGTTGTCCCTTCCTAGCCCTGAGCCTCATTAAGACAAGGAACTTCCTCCAATTCTCCCTACTGCCTCCCGCCCCCCCCCCCCCGTCTCCATATTTGCCCTTTTGGCAACCTTGCATTCTGCCTTACAGAGCAGCAAGCCGCATGGCTCTGGGACTGTTTGCCATGCCCTAGAACAGGGGTCCCCAACCTTCGCATTTAAGACTTGTGGACTTCAACTCCCAGAATTCCTCAGCCAGCAAAGCTGGGAGTTGAAGTCCACAAATCTTAAAGTCGCCAAGGTTGGGCATCCCTGCCCTAGAAAACCTCAACAACCCAAGCAAGCATCACCCTTCTCTTCCAATTCCTGCACCAACCTTTCACCTTTTGCTGTCTCCTTTTCTGACCCAGCTTCTCTGGCAAACATTTTCTACTTTCTTTTTTTCTTTCTTTACAAAGGCAATGTTGTCTTCAAAAAGCTGTGCTATTTTTGGAACACCGTGTGCAGCCTTAGGAAGCAAGGCAGGATGCAAGGTAGCTAAACCAACAGTGTGTGTGTGTGTTTGTGTGTGGAGTGGGGTTGTGAAGCAACTCTTCCACTACTAAATTACGAGAGAAAAGGGTACAGATTTTCATTGCAGGCAGCTCAATATTGTATGAAAGAGTTGGAAGGGAGGGAAATATAGCTCTCAGAATACAACTCACCCGCCAAGTATGTATGTTAACATATGTGTGTATATTTATGTGTGTGTGTGTGTGGGGAGAGATGGAGGCTTGGGGCTGAGAAGGACCAATAGAATGGCTTGTATTGGATGGGTACTGACATAATGACCCACAATTCTCAGTTGACAACTGCAACCTAGGGTACTGAGATTGCCGTCATCTCATTTTATAACCTCATCTATTTATACCAGCAATCCTGTTTCCAACTGTGGCCATGAGTCAAAGATTACCTGTACCATAAGTTTTGTTTCTATTTTGCAAATTAACAACTAGCTTATTCTGTCTTAAGTAATGGATTAAAGAATCTATTAGTCTCGAGTTCAATGGAGGTATGCAAGATGATGGCTGCATTATCCATACAATATGAGAATGTTACATCATACAATTCTAGAAATGTGAAAATTTCAACTAAATATTCTGCCACACACACATACATACACACACATATGTTAACATACATACTTGGCCAGTGAGTTGTATTCTGAGAGCTATATTTCCCTCCCTTCCAACTATTTCATACAATATTGAGCTGCCTGTAATGAAAATCTGTACCCTTTTCTCTCGTAATTTAGTAGTGGAAGAGTTGCTTCACAACCCCTCTCCACCCTCAATATCTCTCAAAAGAATGGAAAGCAACTGTCACAGAGGGAAGGGAGAATAGGAAAGTAAAACAAGGAAATCCACTAATCAGGAATTTTCCAACCAGGATCCCTAGGCAGTCCCATGGCCAATAAGAAGGAAAGGACTGAAGTTCAAAAAAGGAATGATTAAGCTATTTTCATTCATAGTTGATTTATATACAGAAACAGTCAGTTGAACACTGCAGTGTGGACAAGTTCTTAAATAGGTATCAGTTGTGCATCAGGAAAATAAAATTCTAATTGAGTGACATGTTTTTAGGGGGAGTTCCCTCCGTTTCTGGGGAAACTTCAGAGTCAAAGACAAGCTTGAAATGTAATACACTGACATATAAGGCTGGTTTCAATTTATTAATATATTTCTCCACTGAACAATTAACTACAAGAATGTGATCTGCAGTTGAATTCTTCTATTAAATCCACTTGTTCATCTC
This sequence comes from Vipera ursinii, assembly GCF_947247035.1. Lineage (NCBI taxonomy): Eukaryota > Metazoa > Chordata > Lepidosauria > Squamata > Viperidae > Vipera > Vipera ursinii. Next base: position 163,822,332 of record NC_139516.1, on the reverse strand, counting down.
CAGTTATGTCATTAAGTTCCACTCAATCTTAGAAAACCCAGAATTGGTTCCATGCTTAGCATAGTTTGGTTAAAGGTAAAGGTAAAGGTTCCCCCGCACGTGCATGCTAGTCGTTTCCAACTCTAGGGGTCGGTGCTCATCTCCGTTTCAAAGCCGAAGAGCCAGCGCTTGTCCAAGGACATCTCCGTGGTCATGTGGCCGGCATGACTAGACGCCAAAGGCGCACGGAACGCTGTTACCTTCCCACCGTAGTGGTCCCCATTTTTCTACTTGCATTTTTACGTGCTTTCGAACTGCTAGGTTGGCAGAAGCTGGGACGAGTAACAGGCGCTCACTCTGTTACGCGGCACTCGGGATTCGACCCGCCAAACTGCCGACCTTCTGATCGACAAGCTCAGCGTCCTAACCCACTGAGCCACCGCGTTTGGTTACTACCCTCCGAAAGCTATAGAGTCAATAATTAGCAAGATCTTTGTTATTTTTCTGTATAGCAGTTCCCCAAGTCCTCTGAGCTATGTCATAATTAGTTAACAACAGTGAATAGAGTTTCTAATAGAAGTGCCCACTCTCGTGTTCATTTGTGTAGGACAAAATCACTACTGAGGGCCTTATTCACCTTTAGAGATGTATCAATATAATCATTACTGTCCAGGAAAGTGAGGGCCATATATATTGATAGCTGGGCCATCTCTGTTCAACTCTGTATCAGGATGTACATACAAAACAAAGCAAAGCAAAATAAAGGAAACCAAAACAAATGGTCCTTGCCAGAATTGCTGAAGTTTATTGTGTCACGTCCTGGAGCTGAAGTGCAACGAGCTTCATGTGGGAAGAAGCTAATGAAAAGCAACGGCATAGCCCAGTGTTTTTCAACCTCAGCAACTTTAAGATGTGAAGACTTCACTTCATGTACCCAGAATGCTGGCTGGTGAATCTGGCAGGTGAAGTCTACACGTATTAAAGCTGCTGAAGTTGAGAAGCACTTGTCCAGTTAAAAAAGCATACCGTAACTCCAACATTATTTTTAGAGCAAGAAAGATACAGTTATCTGTTGTAGCAGTATTCTGTTTGTATGTTTTGGCCCCCCTCTTTGAAGTGACAACCTGAAACTTTTTATTTTTATTACTGTTTGTTATTATTAGGTCAAATTCAAAAGATGTGATGACAGATGAAACAAAGCCAACTTTCTGTGCAAAAATAACTTGCCCCCTTATCTGAATTGATGTCAGTCAAAGAAAACAAACTACAAGCCATCTTAAAAAAGCAAGCTGGATAAATGAAGCGTGATGCCTGTTTCTCACTTCAAATCTGCAGTCTTTTTGCAGTCACTCAGTTTTAAGCTTTTAAGTTACCATCTGTCCCCATAAACCCTTCTGAACCAAAATCTCTTTACAGAATCAAAGTTTCCAAATACTTTTTCAATGTAATATTTAATTCATGGTATTTTGAAAGATTCCATACATCTTCCATTCATAACACTCCCAGATTTCCTCACAACTATTTATTTAAAATCAGAGAGTTGCAGAGCAAGAATAGTATACAAAGTTCCTCCAGTGCAACTCTGCAAATTATATTTAAACATAATGTTCTGTATTGTATTATGCAGACAGTCCTCAACTTACAACCCTTCATTTTATGACATTTTTGCCATGGTTGTTAAGCCAATCGCTTTAGTTATTAAGTGAATCATACAGTTATAACTCGGTTTCTCCCATTGAATTTGCTGGTTGAAAGCTAGCTGGAAGAGTTGCAAATAGTGATCACATGACTCTGCTCACTGCAATCATCATAAATACATGCTAAGCACCCAAATTTTGATTACTTTACTGTGGGGATGCTATGATGGTTGTAAGTGTGAGAACGGTCATACATCATTTTTTTCAGTGCCATTATTAAGTTTCAATGGTTGCTAAAAAAATCATTGTAAAATGAGGACTACTTATAAGCGTGAAATAGAACAAATGTTCCATTTTTAAGTTTTAATGAAAAGTTGAGAGTTCTATTATAGAACATAAATTTGTTCCTCATTACAATTTATTGTATTTTTTGGACAACAGAGTTCATTTTAGTTAATTGTTCTTCTAGAGTTTCTAATCTTTCACAATTCAAGCAAAACAAAATGTAAACAGATAAAAAATTGCAGCCACCTGTCTTATCCAATATCTTCTTTAAGTCCTCAGTTCTGACTATCTACTCATCAATTTTATATGTTCTAACCAGTGTTTGGAAAGGTCAACTGGAAATCAACTTGATTTAATTTTTAAGCAATATTTTTGTACTTCTGTTTTAATATGCTGCTGCATTCAAATAAGACCTTTGGCTTAGGAGCTGAGTAAAAACAATAGAAACAAAAACAACCACTATTCTTCTGTGAAAAGTAAAGAACTTGTCTGAAAAGTCTGCGACAGAAACCACTACAACAGAAATGAAGGATGCTGTATTTTCCATGCATCTTCCCCCATACCCAATCTCAACTACAAACGTATTTTCTTTCATCTATCAGTGACAATCTTTTATACAGTGTGTTCAAAAGTACAAAAAGTGCCAGCGGGGTGCAAGGAGTTTAACTGATTGTTAGATATAAATCACAATCCCCCATCATACCAATTGTTTGATATAAATCACACAGTCACTTAGAGATCTCTTGGTGTGTGTTTTTCTCCAGCTTAGAAAAAAAAATCAAGACTTAAACTTTACACAGGTATTAAGGTCTTTTACAATAATTGCTTAAGCTCTAGGTGAAGCAGATATATAGCAATTTATTGTACAATGTGACCCTAACCTCACTGTACATGGTAGAATAGGATATACCCAGGAGAAATGCAATCTTTGTTTCATTTTTAATTGTAACGCGGTGGCTCAGTGGGTTAGGACGCTGAGCTTGTCGATCTGAAGATCGGCAGTTTGGCGGGTCGAATCCCGAGTGCCGCGTAACAGAGTGAGCGCCTGTTACTCGTCCCAGCTTCTGCCAACCTAGCAGTTCGAAAGCACGTAAAAATGCAAGTAGAAAAATAGGGACCACTGCGGTGGGAAGGTAACAGCGTTCCGTGCGCCTTTGGTGTCTAGTCATGCCGGCCACATGACCACAGAGACGTCCTCGGACAAGCGCTGGCTCTTCGGCTTTGAAACGGAGATGAGCACCGGCCCCTAGAGTCGGGAACGACTAGCATGCATGTGCGGGGGAACCTTTACCTTTTTAAAGCAGAACTCAGATACACATTTAACATTGTCAAAGAAATAAACATATTGTATATGTGCAGAATTTTCAGGTGTGTTTCTGTATCCCCCTATGTCTTCCCAACAATATTCCATCTCTTCTTTCCCATACTTGCTGCTACCATTTCTCTTCACCTTCATTCCCTCTACCGGTCCATGAGCCATCAGCAAGGACAGCACGTAAAGTGTTAGTTATTGCACATTACTTTTTTTCCCTGTCATTAACTATTTACTCAAAATGAGCTACCAAATAAGCAGCAGAGGTGACAACCCGAAGCAGAACCAAAAAAAAGCCTCTATTTGACAGCGGCTCAAGACAGGATAAGAAATACATGTGACAATGGCTCAAGAACAGGACAAAGTACCTGTGACAGTGGCTCAAAACCAAGACATAGTAGTCCCATTTGTCCAAGAACTGATGTACCCTATAAGTGATGCAGCCTCCTCACTGCAGTCTTCTTATTACAATCCTACTGATAATCTCAGAAAAGTTAAAGCTGAGAATTGGGTTTTCCTTTTTTCAAGAGCAGTTTACAATACAGAAGGAAGTGGCTACAGGCATTGGTTATGGGGAAGGAATAATTGAGGATCAAGTGACTTATCTTATGTAAGCGGAAGCCCTTTCCAGTGACTTCAATCCTCAGTGTAGAAACAAATCGGCTTGTGGAACAACTGTAAAATAGTGATTAAGGAACAAAATTGGTTCAAATCTGCCCTTAATTACAGTGTTTCATGGATGAATTTAGGTCAATTACTATCCTTCAGTTGTTTTCTCTAGTAGGAATAAAAAAAAAGAGAGAGCCAGGCAGAAGAGAAATTCATCATCACCAGCACCACCAATTTAAATTTTAAGAGGTATTACAATTGAGACATAAAACTATTTTTTTTAAAAAAAAGATCTTGGAAAGAAATGGTGTACAAGTAGTTCTTGACTTACAACCAGTCATATTATGATCATTTCACATTGTGACAGCTATGGAATGAGCAAAGTAAATGGTTGCAAAGCGCCCTCAGGATCATGTCACCATAAGCTGGATAGGTCAGCTTTACAACTCATTATAGCACTCTGCAACACTTTACTGTGATTCACTTAATGACTGCAGTGTTTCTTTAATGATCTTAGCAAAAAAGGACAGAAAATTGCTTCTGGCTGTGTGGGTACCTCAACTTACAACCATAACAACTTACCAAATTTCCAGTCCCAATTATAGTCATAGGTTAAAGACTATTTATACGACTAACTGCTTAATTATCTAAATTAACTTAAAAGATATGATCAAAGGCAGTGATTCCCAAATGGTGGCCTATAAAAAAGTCTACTACATGGTCTGTCACAACTTCTCTGTCTTCACCAGCCAAAGTTTATTTGCTATTTCACCTTACTTTTTTAATGTAAATTTTATTGGTTGTTATAAGGGTGGGGAGGGAAATGAAGGGATACGGTGTGTGGTTGGGATAGCGGGAAAGTTGGGGGAGGGGTTGGGGTTTCCCCCAATTACATTCAATATTTAGCAAATAGCATATTGTCTGGGTTGATATATATCAACAGAAGTAGTAAGAATAATGATTGATGACAACAATAGATATAGCAAATTATAGTAAACAATGTTAAATTTTCAATCTATAATATTTTTCTTAGTAGAATAAAGTCAAAAATAAGTATCACATTCCTTTCTCTCTAATTCGTTTGTCTAGCCATTGATAAAATTTATTCCAGGTTCTATAGTAGACTAAATGCTGTTTTTCTTTAATCTCTAAAGTTAATCTATCCATTTCTGCACAGTCTAATATTTTCTTGATTAGCATTTCTTCAACATTTAGGGCCAGTTAGCTACCAGATCAGACCCATCCCAAATCAGTTCCTGGATGTTCAAAGCAAACCAGCTTTGATATATGCAAGTGATAGAACAGTGATGGAATGCTAACATTAAAAAAATGGCAACTGTGAACAACTTACCAACTGCCAGTCCAAACTGTGATCTCACAGGAACAAACCCAAAGGAAAGTGTGATTTAAAAACTACAGTATAAAGATGAAAATTTAAACATGAGATTTCCCTGAGCAATCTCCCTTAGAATTCAGAAATTTTTATTGAATAACATCTTAATCAACAAGTACTGATAAGATTTATTGTTGTTATTGCAATGGATACATTAAAAATCAAGTGGTAAATACTGGTTTTTAAAAGCTATTTAAAAATAAAGGGAACGAGAAGGCAATGTAAACAGTTATTTTATTCACCTCAGACATTCTTATACTCCTTACTGCTAAAATGTTGTGAGGAGGTCTTTAATTGGATAACTATTTTCCAAAGTTTCATTTGAGAAAAGATTTATTACAGAAAGACAACATATTTGGCTATTATAATTCACATGTAATTTATAGTTATACTGAAGTTTCATTCAAATATAGTAAAGCTATCTCAAATTATTATTAATTTTTAGGGGCTCCTTACACTTCTTGGCAAGTTGCTCCTCCAATATTATTATGACAACTACTGCTAATGGCAAGATTTAGAACAATAAGCCTGCAGGAGAGTGCTGGCTCACATCTGGGTAAGTCATATAATGCCTTCTTGCAGCCCACTTTTCCTCTTTCTATCATATGTCAAAAGTACTAGGAAGCAAGACTTTTGTCATTACATGTCTACTAAAGTCACTTTCAGGTTATCAGGTGATAATAAAATCTATGTAATTAGATGTGCTTTTAAAATGATAAAATTGTGGGATCAAGGTTAAAACCTTTTGCTTTTTCTTTCTGATGAAGAAATAAAATAATCAAATTGTCTTATGTAGCTGATAAAAAGGGAACATTTAAGTTATTTTGCAAATTACCCTATTTCCCCAAGCATGAACAAAAATATTTAGCTACAAAAATATGATCTTAAAATAACTAGTATGTTTTAAATGTTCTGGAAACTAAAGGTAGGAAGCCTAAAATTTAAAGAAAAACAAATGATAGCTGCTTATTATGAAGTTTAATTTTTGCTATTTTTTGTTTGTTTTAAAAAATTCCTCCCAGATACATTTCTTGATGTTTTCTCAGCTTGCGTACTTTTAGTGAAAGCAATTTATCAGTATTTCTGGAGTACTAACACAATCTTGTGGGCTATGTCTTAACACAGATGGAAAATAGAATTTGCACAGTTGTACTTGTAGTGTTTATTTCCATTTGTGTCAAACAGAGTTTAAAGGCTTGGAAAAATATTTTGAAATGCTGACAGATGTACAATCATATGGCATCTTGTTTCACAAGTTCACAATTAACAGTTTTCAAAATTTCTTTCTCCAGTTTCCTTGGACATGAACCCGGTTGAGGGATTGTTTCAGCCCGACTCATTAGATCTGGCAGAGAAGGAATATTATGGGTACCATGGGTTAGGGACCCTACATGTGCCTCCTCTGATGGGAAATCCACTATATGGAACATCCTTCACCTTGAAATTAGATTAGCTTCATAAGTTTCGATATTCCAAAAGACCTTCAAGACTTAGTTATATTATCAGGCCTGGGACTCCAAGGGAATCAACAACTTGCATTTATGGCTCCATTGTTGGGTGCCGTTCTTATCCTCCCTTAATCTAGGTTTTTATCTTTGGTTTTTAATTAATATGGATTTTTATACTAAATACCTGTTGCTTTTACATTTGTTATTTTATCTGATTGTTTGGGGTGGCCCAGAGTCACTTTAGATGAGCTTGGGGAGGGAGATAAATTTGATAGACAAATAATAGTCAGACTTCTGAGTCTACATATAAAATATTATTGAGGCTGAAGTTTATTTGATTGGATTAGACTTGTTAAAACTCTCATAATGAATTCTTGCAATGTAACAAATCTGACTGACATTCTCTGCTGAGAGAACATTTTAATGCTATAAAATAGGCATATACTTATTTGATCCCAAATTATGAATCATATAATCTTGTTCTGTATACTTTGCACCAGCAATTATTAATCTCATACTCTTACTTTTTCTTGTTTTACAAGAGTGCTCAAATTATGATTTATGGAGAAATAAATCCATAAACACATCTCAATAATGTTTTTGATTTTAATACATATTTACACATTTTTTAAAAATAAGCATTTTTAGGTTACAATGAAAAACACATTTACCTAAAAATAAATGCAACTGGGCATGTGGGGTCATTCTTCTTAGTACGCATGCATAGTGCGCACTAACATTGGCACAAATATATTATCAGATAAGTTTATATAACATTATTGGGGACAATTATTGGGGGGAAATGATGCTGAACAGCATAGCATCTGCTTTCTGTCGTTTTATTTCTAAACATATACAGACATGAAAGTCTAAGACAACTGTAATCTTATTTATTGGATTTATTATGATAGCTCAGTCAGTCAGTCTCAGGGCCCCACCCTAATTTTCTTGAGCCAAAGTGATGTCATGTCCAAAACAGCATTAAGACTTCATTGCTACAATTCTAGTTTTTTCTGTAGACTCCACCCTCTTTCTTCATAGCATGACACTACAAAAATAAGAAGGCCATCAGGGACCTTTCTTATGGCAGGCACAAAGGAAGCAATACATTTTACAAACTTTCACTTTCCATAATAAGGAGATGCAATAATTCAGAAACAAATCTAGTCAAAGCAGTTTCAGTAAAAACAAAACAAACTATAAGATTATGGTTCTCTCTGAAACCACATACTGCTGCCTTTACTAACAAAAGTCAGACTAGGTTACTAGGCTGACAATCATGCTATCTAAAGAAAATCAGAATGAAAAAAGCAGCTATTGCAAGTTTATTTCACTAAGAATAGTTTTCTTTTACACTGTCCTTTACCAGTATGTTCTCTTGAACTGTTTGATTGCAACTTCCATCATCCTTATTCATCAGTCATGTTAATGGGAGTTATTAGGAATTATGGCTGAATGCCTCTGTATCAGGTTAGGAAAGGAAATCATATTTCACATTATATATTAATTTTACTTCCACTCTATAGTCCAGATTCTATTAAACAATTTTATTTAAAATAATTAAAGATAACATACTTATTTATCTAGGAGAAAGTGCATTAACTTAGACAGAGCTATATATTTTCAAGGGAAATTCAATGGAAGATGTGGACAGCAGAGTTAGCAAAAGGTTAAGTATTATCTTCCAACTTCTACACTAAGCCAAATACAAGATGACCTAGAATAAAACCCCACTTTTCAATATTATAGATACCAATCAAATAAGATAAATGAAAAGCAAAACCCATATACCCTATCTACTCCAACGCTCCTTTATAAATTGCACTAAGTCCAAACATAATTTAAATACAAGCCCAAGTCCATATAAGTAAATCACCTATAGCCATTTTTACTTTTAGAACAGTATTAACGTCAATGAAATCATTTCATTAGAAGGGTATAGTGAAATACCATTTTTATTTTTAACGTATTGTACAAATAATTATCCTACATATTTAACTTGTTTCATTTATCGACTTACAGTAGTTAATAATAAAACAAATAAAACAAAGCAATAAAAAGCTGCAAATGATACTAAGCATATTTTGCAATGAAATGTCAGTGCAAAATGGCATTAATAACCCTATGTACAATTTTAAAATTCAAACCGACTTTCTCAGAAATGTGCAACAGAATATGTTTAACAGACATTTTAGAATAGATCACACAAAAATGCTAAATAGCTTCATTACTTTTATATGAAATGGACAACTACTTCACATTTAGCATTTCTCTCAAAATATTCGCAGAATTCATTGCGACTTTTGCAATCAAATACTCAGCAGTCATCAACCACTGAGTCACCATTGGTTTTTTTGGGGTTTTTTAAAAAAAAGAAAGTTGAATTTAAAAACCAGAAAAGTAACACTTCCAAACAGGACCACGATTTTAAACACAATGCACCATATGTTGATTCTCAGCTTACAAGTTTGCCTGGTTCTTTGCTTCCCTCGCTTCCTCCCCCCCCCATCCTATACATCTGATTAATACCAGCTGTTTCCCTCGATCTTTCCATTCAAGCCCGCAGGAGCCTTCTTTCTCAACTTTAAACTCCAGTCTGCAGCCGAAATACATACAGCCACAAGGGCCTTGGGATTGGAAATGCAAAAGGGAGGATATAGCGCTTCCACTGCAGAGGTCCAGATCTACAATTTACTATATAACCACACCCACCGCATTGCAGAAGCCACGAGCGGGGGAGAGACGGGGTGGCGGGGGGGGGGCCCAGACTGGAGCCCACGGAGACTGAACACGATGCCACCAACCGAGTTTCAAAAAAAAAAGAATAAGGGGAAAAAAAGCCACGCCAGACGGGTGCAGGCGAATTCTGCAAAAGAGCAGTCAAGTTGAAAAGGAACCCAGGGACGCGAACAATTCTTAAGTTAAACCAGCGCGTCGGAGTAAAAAACCACATGGCATTTAAGGCGGGATGAAGCTACTTTTTCTTCTGCCGCCAAAACTACTTCGCAGCATCCCCACAGAAACTCGAGTCCTTTTTTTTCCCCTTCTTTAAAAAGTATCTACCCACCCCTTTATTTCATTTCTTAGCATAAAAAAGACCCAAGCCAAGATCATCGTCAATAATTAAGAGGGATAATCAGGGACGATGCTCAACGGTCAGCAATTATCACAAGGCAAGGCGCATGCATGGCTGTCGCCAGAAATCAAGAAACATTTGAGAGCGCACAAGGGCCAAAAAGAACGACTAATAGGAACTTGCTACCTTGGAAATGAAATTTCTGTTAAGAACTCGTCCCACTTTACGGGGGAGGGAAAAAGCTCAGGAGAGGAAAGCGAGGTTCTTGAGCAGAACTCCCAAGGGAAGGCAGCAAGGCTGGGACACTGAACCGCGCATTTCGCTCATTTTAGATCCAGAACTCAATGGACTTACTCAAGACAAGCCAAGCCAAGCACTTCGCTGACTTCCCTAATGAAGCAAATCAGGCCACCGGGCGCCTTCACTACCGCCTGAAGGAACCTAGCGCCGCATCATCAACTAAATCACCGTTGGGGCTGCGGGTGTCTTATTGCCAGGGGAGTTCCCCACAGAAAAAAACCAAACAGGGGAATGAAAGGGTTAGGGCTGACAGGCTGGATGCCCCCAGACTCAGTTTCGCGTTCGCCTGCGGTTTCTGCTAAGTGACCCTCTCACCAAATGTATAGAGCAGCGTTTCCCAACCTTAGGAACTTGAAGATGCGTGGACTTCAACTCCCAGAATTCCCCAGCCAGCTATGCTGGCTGGGGAATTCTGGGAGTTGAAGTCCACGCATCTTCAAGTTCCTAAGGTTGGGAAACGCTGGTATAGAGAGGCAAGCGGGTTGCAGGAAGCGCGCCTGGGCAAAAAGTCAACCCTGCCCCCAACTCCGACTCCACAGACTCCTTCCCAATTTCCCCTCGGCCGACGAGCGCTATAAAAGAAATGACGACGCCAACATACCACCTCCCTCCCCCTCCCCGTAACGATGCGACTCTTATTGCCTCGGAATGCTATCCTCTCCAAAGGGAGCCGCTGCAGACCCTAATCTTGCGGGGGTGGGGTGGGTGGGTGACGGGGAAAGAGTCAACTTGCATGTGCGATAATTTACAAAGCAAAGGACCATTTGTCGGGGCCACTCCAGCCAATTCATGCTGCGGTTTACCTCTGCGTTTCCTCGCCGACCCGCGATGCAGACCGTGCCATTCCTCCACCAGCCCTTCAGCATTTATCGCTCCCCTCCCCCACTTACCCCCCCCCCCAAAGCGCCCTCTCTCCCAGCCCCAATTTTCAGGGCACACTGGGAGAATACGTAAATCAGCAGAAAGAACTTAGCCGGGACTAGCAAATAAAGCGCAGTTCGCCATCTAAATCGAGTCATCCGTACCTAGTTTAGCCAAGTCATCCAATGAATTGGCCAGTTGGATCCAGGCCATACATTCCTCTCGTTTTGCGTGCACGTGTGAACGTACAGCGACTTTTTGCCCGAGTCTTTTTTTTTTATTTCCTCCCCCAGGACGCAAATATACATAGCCGCCCATCTCGTGCAATGTCGGCGTTCTGCGGAGCGATCCCGGTCGAAACCTTTCACCGCGAGCGAACTGTTAACTTAAAAATGGCTCCTAGTATATACATCACCAGAGACTTCAATCAGTGCAGAAAAGGAAGGCCTTAGAAGCTTTTCATCTTCTCCATTTCGCCAAATCTACTTTACACAAGAGATCCCCCAAACTGTATGACAAGAAAGGGAGAAGGGAGGTCTGCGTACCTGATCAAAAAAAGCCGCAGCCGCAGAACCCGGACCCGGGATCGAAGTCTGTTCCAGCGCGTCACAAGGACGTGCAGCAGCCGCAGCAGAGCCACGCGTCAGCAGCAGCAGCACAGCCGGGCTCTGCCCAGGACGAGCCCTCCGCAATTTTCAGCAAATCAGAAATGTGCAAGCGCTTCTAAGACCCCCCGACCGACCAAACGAGGCAGGAGCTACATCCGGCCAGCTTTTTTTTTTTTAAAGTAGAAAATCAATTCTATTACTTAGAACCGGATGCTGTAGCATGAACACACTTAATTATCAAAGGCGGACGGCCAGGCTTTCCTGTACATGGCAATACGTTTGCATTTGCGAAACGGCAGTAGCCGCTTCTACTTTGTTTTGAAGGAAAAGCAACCAGTTGAGTAAAACCAACAAGAGTTATTTCTCATCTCTTCATCGGAGACTGGAAAAGAGCGGGGGAGGGGGGAGAGATGCTCCATCCAGAAGATCTCCAGGTTTATCTCTTCCAGCTACTCTTTTATTGTACACTTTGCCACTGCAGCAAATGTGGAAACAAGAAAGTAAGGGCAGCTCTGACACCCTTCTTGTCCTCCTGGTCTGACTGGACCATCTTATTGGCTGGAGAAGGAAAGGAGAAGCATTCTCTTCTGCCTGCAACTCTGGATAGTGCAGCACAGAATTAATAATGAAGAATCACCTAATTTTCTCAACCACTGTACCCTAGTGTGGGGAAATGGGGGATTGACTCAACTACTTCAGTGTTTAATATCATCCACAAGAGGGACAGAGTATGCAGGCAGAGGTAAAAAAAAAATCCTTCTTCCATCTCTGCACCTCCCAGAGGGCGTAGTCCAATAGTCCACTGCTTTATTTTGTATAGCTCCTCTCTGGATAATACAAGTGTCTCTCCTGCAGTGTGCTAAGAAATGGGATGTACAAAGGCCTAGGAAGTCACAGAACAGATTGTAAATGAGGAGCCAGAGATACCACTACCACTTCGTCCAGTCTTGTGCACCTGCAAAAGCAGTTGGCAGCTTTCATTTTCTGTCACACTAAAAAAGACAACATGGATAACGTTGTGCACTTTTGTCAAAGATGGCAGAAGAGAACCTGCATAGAACAAAGAATATGATGTTCGTGTTGGCTAGAAGTCCATTAGTACATCAATACTTCTTTCTTTCAAAGTAGGTTACATGATTTCCCTAAGGTAGCTTCACATTACTGTTCCCAGATGAGGAGGACTGAGAACAAGAACTTAAGCCAGAGCTGAGCTAAAATTCCAAAATTTTAGAGGTTGGTAGTTACAAGATGAGTGTTACATATGACTCAAATGACTTTCCCTAGGCCAAACAAAAAAGAATCATAGTAGCTCTATTCAGATTATGCAAACAGTTGTACAGCAGTTACCAAATATCTTGCACTATTTCTTCATAATTGCTTCTCATATTCCCCAATATAAATTTACATAGTTGATCAATTTTTTTAGTTCTACTACCAGCCTGAATTTTTTGTTTGGGTTACTATATGTGAATAAAATCTGTTACTGTATTAAAGGTTTACCCATGTAGCCATTCTGCCATGCTTTCATCCCTGGCTCCACAATGGGCTTATATTGTCTAGAGGGTAAGGAAGATTACCTTAGATTAGAATCATAGAATCAAAGAATCCTAGTGCTAAAAGTCTTTTAGTCCAAACCCCTGTCCATGGCAGGAGTCCTTATTCCATCCTGGACAAATAGTTGTCCAATCTTTTCTTAAAAACTTTTCAGGGATGGAGCATCCACAATTTTGCAAGCCATGCTGATCCACTAATTGTTCAATCAGGAATTTTTTCCTTAGTTCCAGGTTGGATGCTTCTCTGACGACCTTTCTATCCATTGCTTCTTGTCCTACCTATAGGTGCTTTGCAGAATAAATCAACCCCCTCTTCCTTGTGACAGTATTGGAAGACAGCTATCTTGTCACCCCTAAGCCTTCTCTTTATTAGGCTAAACATACTTAATTCCCTTACCAGTTCATCATATGGTTTAGCCTCCAGGCCCTTATTATCTTTGTTGCTTTTCTATGCACTCTTTCTAGGGCCTCAGCATCTCTTTTGTATTGTGGTGTATCAGAACTGGATGCAGTATTCCAATATACTGTCTCTGTGGATGCTATGGAAGTTTGAATTGAATGTGACACTTGTATCTCCTATCCAGGTTAGAGGGCAAATTATTTGAAATTGCTGAGTGGTATAAATGATTTTTTAACATGTTTTTGGGGACTAACCGAGGGCCATCTGGAGCTAGATATTATTTATTAGCATTGTGTTTTATTTATTGTACTTTATTTTGATCTGCTGAGAGTGCAGTGGTTTTATTATATGCTCCCTTGAGTCAATTATAATTTAGCAAAATATATATTTGATAAATCATTTTATCAAGTAAAACAAAAAATACCATTTAAAAGCTGTTCAGAACATAAAAGTTGAATGAGAAGTAATCAAATTATTAGTAATGGACTGGAATTTGTATGCGACAAAATTAAATATAATGTAAATTAATTTAATTCTAGTGAGAATTCTAATATTTGTGAATGCAGTTCTGCTAACAGAAAATAAATATGCTCAGATTTCTCTTCCTTCTGCAGCCTCTGATCACTTCTGGTTGTTTTCTTGAGCTCTGAATGGAAGTTTTTCTGAGATAGCCTAAGACATGGAAAATTGTAACACATTAGAAAAGTAAGAAAAATTAGATATACTCCTTTTGTGAATTTTCAAAAATGTATTTCAGCTTGAATTAATGTTAACACTCCTTGGATTGGTTACAGCAGTGGTTCTCAATCTATGGCCAGTTGAACCCTTGGGGGGAGCTAAGATGCCGTCAAGAGGGGCTTGAACAAATGTTATGATTTAAATCTTGAATTAAACCTTGGTGATCTATGGCCATGGTCCACAAAAAGCATTTAAAGAGGACCTGTGGTGAAGAAACGGTTACAGTGTTCTTTGACAAATCCTAAAAACAACCACAGTTTGATGGGAATGCTAAGGACGTTCATACACACAGGTCCCAACATTCCTCCCAAAAAGAAAACAGTTTTCAGCTCTTTCTAAATCTGTCACTGTCAGTCTTCCCATGTCAAGAACCTCTCTCCTTTTTGTTCAGACAACACCAAAGGCAGCTAGCAATAAACAATAAAATATAAATAATTGAAATGTGATGAAACAAATTTAAAACACTATTAAACAACTTACAACATTTTCATTATTTCAGTGCAGAGTGAGCATTTTAAATTATATTCAATAAAAAATGTAAAAGTGCTTATAAAAAGAAGTCTTGTTATGGTTTCAAAAAACAGACAGGGTACCTGAACACGTGCCTCACTTCCTTTGCCAGAGATACTTGGCAAGGATCTCTGAAAATGACAATATGCCTGGACTGATACATAAATGATCTGGTATATCTCGAAATACTCCTTCAAAATACTCCTCAATTTATGACCACAATTGAGACTGGAACTTCCTTTGCTAAACAAGGCAATCATTAAATGAGTCACTTCCAATTTTGTGACTTTTTTGCCACAGTCATTAAGTGAATCCAATTTTCCCCATGGACTTTGCTTGTCAGAAATCCCATGGGAAGGTTGTAAGCAACAATCACATGACGCTGGGACACTGCAACCATTGTAAATACATGCTGGTTGCCAAGAGCCCAAATTCAGATCACATGACAGCAGGGGAACATGGGAACATTGCCACGGTTGTAAATGTGAGAACTTTTTTCGCTTTTTTTCAATACTATCATACATTTGAACAGTCATTAAATGAATGATCATAAGGTGAGGACTACCAAATACATTATTTGGCAATATAATATCTTTAGGGCAAGTGGATTAAATATATGGAGGAAAGACTAAAGTGTTCCATAGCTGCTGGAGGTTGAGACTGTAGAAAGACCTTGAGTGAAGAATGATCATATTCTCTTTCCTTTTTTTTCTAAAATTGACAGATTATAAGACATGGAAAATTATCTTCCTACTAATTCCTAGTGTCTGAGACTGGAAAGACACAAGTGTCTGATATTACTGATGGAATAAAAATGATAATTGTGTCCTTTTAGACTGCAATCCTCTATTTACTTAATGGGAAATAAATGCCGCTGAGCTCAGTAGACTTCTGTCTGAGCAGACATAGAGATAGGATTACATTATAAAGGGCAAACAATTTATGAACTAATTACCGGTATTATAAGCAGGATCCATGTTCAGAATAGGATGATCTAATTACAATTTCATATGCCTTTCAAAAGTCAACTTCTAGAAAATAGGGGACCATTTGTAATGAAGCAACCTAGAACTAAGGAGAAACTTCCTGACAGTTAGAACAATTAACCAGTGGAACAACCTGCCTCCAGAAGTGGTGAATGCTCCAACACTGGAAGTTTTTAAGAAGAGACTGGACAGCCATTTGCCTGAAATGGTATAGGGTTTCCTGCCTGAGCAAGGGGTTGGACTAGATAACCTCCAACGTCCCTTCCAACTTACTTATTATTATTAACCTCAGAGACATTAGCAAGATCCAATGCTGTGTAATGCATCAGCACAACACAAGCTTCATCCTTTTTATACTTACACATAATATCACAACACAGAAAACAATGATCACTTCATTGTTTGCTTTCCTTCCACAGATACATCTTGATAATTATATCCAAATCCAGCCAACTCAAAAAGAATAAATCAACTATGCACAAAAGCTCCTCAAAAAGCAGTCAAGTGAAAATCCAGTGGCAGTTAAGGAACAAAAAAGACTCATAGATTGCTGATCTGTTCTTTCAAGGGACAAATGAATCCATGCTAAACATGCTGAACCTCAATCCCAAAGTCCAGTTTCTGTTTTACCTATATTACCTACAGCTTATCTGGATTTCACGTTTTCTCTCATACAGCTCATTATTAGATAAGCATCATTCAAAGGCACCAATTGCTTCCTTGAAATAGATCGAGAGTAACATCTGGAAACCACCAACAAACTGCCCAGAGTTGCTTGGGTGGCACACAAATTTAATAGAGAAATAAACCAAAATTCTATACAACTTCCTGTAGCAGTTTCATGCAGGTAGACGTTAAATGGCATAAGGGACTAGATGGAACTCTCCTGGAACCCATAGATTAACTGCTAAGGTGTGTTTTTCAATGATGGCAACTTTAAAATGTTTAGATTTCCAACTCCCAGAATTTCTCAGCCACCAAGGTTGAAAAACACTGAGCTAAAATGTTGAATATTTGTCCCCAATACCATCTTCCGGATACAGAACAATAGAAAATAACCAGCCCAGTCTTAGCAGGCATTTCAGAAGGATTCCATGATAAGTGGAACCAAGACCATTGAAAAGTCCAGAATCCAGCAGAATTGCTTGCCCCATCTTGTGTTAAAGAAGTATCCTGAAAAAAGTTAACTTCTTCTGCGTGCCCTAGTATATTTAGTTACCAGGAAGTTGATTTGTGTTGTGCCAGCCACTTCAAGATTTAACATGTTTAAATGATGCAATATCAACTTGGGCCCCCACATTTGTTGTTGTTAGCTGCGAAGTCGTGTCCGACCCATCGCAACCCTATGGACAATGTTCCCTCAGGCCTTCCTGTCCTCTACCAACTTCTGGAGTCCATTTAAGCTCATGCCTACTGCTTCAGTGACTCCATCCAGCCACCTCATTCTCTGTCATCCCCTTCTTCTATTGCCCTCAATCTTTCCCAGCATTAGGCTCTTCTCCAGTGAGTCCTTCCTTCTCATTAGGTGGCCAAAGTATTTGAGTTTTAGCTTCAGGATCTGGCCTTCTAAAGAGCAGTCAGGGTTGATCTCCTCTAGGACTGACCGGTTTGATCGCCTTGCAGTCCAAGGGACTCGCAGGAGTCTTCTCTAGCGCCATAGTTCAAAGGCCTCAATTCTTTGGCACTCAGTCTTTTTTATGGTCCAGCTTTCACTGCCATACATTGCAACTGGGAAAACCATAGCCTTGGCTATACTCTAATTCGCACTTTTGTTGACAGGGTGATGTCTCTGCTTATTAGTGTGCTGTCTAGATTTGCCATGGCTTTCCTCCCGAGGAACAAGCGTCTTTTAATTTCTTGGCTACAGTCCCCATCTGCAGTGATCTTGGAGCCCAGGAAAATAAAATCTGTCACTACCTCCATTTCTTCCCCATCTATTTGCCAGGAATTGAGAGGGCCGGATGCCATGATCTTGGTTTTCTTAATGTTAAGTTTCAACCCAAGTTTTGCACTCTCCTTCTTCACCCGTAACAAGAGGCTCTTTAGTTCTTCTTCACTTTCTGCCATTAGAGTGGTATCTGCATATCTCCCCCACATTAATGACCCTTTATTTGAAACTTTTTTTGGCCTTCAGATCTGATGGGACAGGGATTGGTTGGAGAAACCATACTGAGAGATAACTTTTGAAAGTTGCGCAGCCCAAGTGTGACGAGACATATTATGCAACTGCTTTTCAAAACAAAGTTTGGGTAATCTGTATGGCTCCATAGATAACATCTTCAACTAATAGTTGAATACTCTAATTAGCAGATGTATATCAAATATATTAACGTATATCAAATTCTGCTCATACTACTGTAGTTATGTAGATTTATCTACCCTCAAGAAGCATTTCAAGAAAATGGCCTATACCTGTTCCAATAAGGAGGCATTTATATATCCCCACAAATATGTGCCATATGTACTCATTGGGACTGTTTTGCTGTTATATACCTTTATGACTGGAATTAGAGAACCTGGATCACTGTGATTGGGACAAATTGTAACACTTAAATAACTGCTTTTAAAATGTGGGAACCAGGACTTGTTTCTATAAAAACAAGTCCTAAATATGTATAAGCCTGATCAATACGTTCCCTATCCAGGCTCCAGCTATTGTAAAACTAGCCCATCTTTTCTGTAAACAACTACCTTGACCTAGGTCTTATTCATGTTCAGTTCGTTGAGTGCACAATATGAACTAAACCTGTTCAACAGTCTTCTCATCCCTACTAGGGTGTATAACATCAATACCATACCATGTGCGTAAAGAAGAATATTCCTACACGTTTTCAGAATATATCTTTAATGATCCAAGTAGTTTGCATGAACTTGGCAAGATTTCTGTCTATAGGTGAGGAACTTAAGGGAAACTGCTTAGAAGAAAGTCAGCATGTCTTGGTTTTTGGAGCCTGACAAGACATAAATCCAGTTTGCTCTTCAAGCTGCTTTCAGTTACCCAGTCCTCAATCTTATATAAAAGATATTTGGCATTTAATTTTGCCATGGTGTCAATTAGACTAATCAGTCTATAATTGGAGGGTTCACTCTAACTGCCCTTTTGTAAATGGGGATCACAATAAAGAGAACCCAGCCTACTGGAATTTATCAGGAATTATGCATATGAGTACATAAACCAGCAAGTAAGGGGCCCCACCAATTAATGGTATAATGTTTTATAAAATAAACAATTGTTTTAATCAATTTTAATAAATTAAAATCAATTTTTAATTTGCAGTTATTTGCCATTTCCATATTACTGTTATAAGAAATGTAACCAAAAACCATGACCAAAAATGCATAATCACTATATACTTCAATTCAAGTGGCCTTGCTGAATTAAGTGTTTATTTAGAGTACCAATCTGGAGCAAAAAAACAACACAAGGTTTTTAATTTGAAATCTATTAAGTGTGTAATACAGTTCATTATAAACCATGTCTAGCATCTCAATATTCTGTATCATGTAATACAGAACTGTGTTATTAATATACCTCATAGATATAAGTTGAAATTGTAATATAGAAGTCTTTTTTAGTCTTTCCTTTAAGATCTCTGCTAAAATTTTGCCCAAACATTTCTATAGAAAACATTTTGGTTTGGAACTAGGGTTTCTTCCTGCAATAGAAACTTCTGTCCTCTGAAGGCTTCTTATCCACAGTGTGAATCCTGCAGCTAAGGGAATGGATGAGGATTTAGTTTTTAGAGATTCCCTATCAGTTTCAGTTTATATGATCTCTCCCAAGATCTGCTCTGAAGAACTGGGAGAACTTTCCAGTGAGAAACTGCAGGACCTAAAGAAAATATATTTTTATTTATGCATTTATATATAATATTTCAGGGACGCGGTGGCTCAGTGGGTTAGGACGCTGAGCTTGTTGATCAGGTCGGCAGTTTGGCGGGTCAAATCCCAAGTGCCGCGTAACAGAGTGAGCGCCTGTTACTCGTCCCAGCTTCTGCCAACCTAGCAGTTCGAAAGCACGTAAAAAATGCAAGTAGAAAAATAGGGACCACTATGGTGGGAAGGTAACAGCGTTCCTTGCGCTTTTGGCATCTAGTCATGCCGGCCACATGACCACGGAGATGTCCTCAGACAAGCGCTGGCTCTTCGGCTTTGAAACGGAGATGAGCACCGGCCCCTAGAGTCGGAAACGACTAGCACGCATGTGCGGGGGAACCTTTACCTTTACCTATATAATATTTCTAGGCAATTCTGCATTAGATACTGTCATAACTTACAAATAAAACAATAATGTGCAAACAAAGGGAGACAAGAAATAAATGCATAAATCCATCCCCTAACTTACTCATCAAACAAAAACAAAGTGAAGTCTAAGCTGGCCTCAAAATATACCTTATCAAACCTCCAAATCACCCCCAACTAGTTAGATGGTATCTCTGTTCAACTCTAGTTTTGGACTCCAGGGACATTTTGAAGCATTGGGAACTACTGGTAGAAACAGAAAAATGACAATGGATTTGTTATTCATAGATGTGGAACATTTCAAATATAGTTTAAATACACATATACAGCTTATCCCATAGAGATGGCTAGCAAAGGAAGCCGCCTAATCTACAAGTTCGCCCTCTTTCACTAAAGTTAAAAATGTCTGATATAAAATGCCTGATTTTTGAGACTGTGAACCTTGTATAGATGACAATTTTACAAAAACTAGAAATAGTACATGAAGATTTGTATCTGTACACAGGCTGCACAAATTTTGATTCACAAATTTGATGCAGATTCTGTTTTGATAATTGCCTGGTCATAGTTTTCTTGTGTTCAAGAAGTATAGTAATAATAATTAGATAGTACAACAATAATAGGCACAATCCTAAAACAATTGGAGTACTACGTGAATTGACAAATTCACCACCAGTCAGTTGCAAAAGGCAGCTTTACTTTCAACAGCTTACATCCTGCAATCATATCCTTAGCACCATCAACAACACCTGCATATCTAAGGTTCTTGGGAAGGACTCAGTATGTGGATAAAAATGCCAAATCCAGTCTATCTTAGCCTATATAATTCATTACATATAAAGATTACATTCTGCACCAAAGTCAGCAATGAATTAGATGTTATTTTAAATATGTAAGAATGTATTTAGAAAATGCTATAACACATTATAAGCTCACAAAATTTAATAAATCACAAAATAAACTGTATTTTCTTGTGTTATCTATTTTCTGTTCATTAATTGATTTTTAGTCTTTATAAGCTTTCTGGAACTTTCATTAAAAAAAGCAAATGCTGTTTATTTATTTATACAGTGAAGATTTGTTCACTGCAGTCTTATCAGAGTAAGTACTTCATGCTGAATACCTTTTAAAATTATTTTTTAAAACTGAACACTACTGGCATTCTTCAATATATTGATCAATTCTCCAAAAACCCTAATTGCAATTGCCAATTATATATTCACAGAACTAAATACAGAACTGGGGATATTTGAAAATACACATTCATTCTCAGTATGATAAGAAGAAACATGGCCATAGTCAACTGATAACTAGTTTATGAGTTTATGAATAAGTATTTCCTATATTTTATGAACTGGATTTATATGTACCAATTCAAGAGTTTAAGCATACACATTATAAAGTCCTTTAAGTCCTGAAAAATTAGTCAATCAAAAATATTTTCAGACCATGATGGTTTTAATAAATGAGATCCAAACCTACTGCATTTCTGCAATACATAACTGCAGAAATTAAGACTAACAACTAAGTTAAACAGGAATCATTTCAAAATTCAAATGATAAATATGCTTTGATAATTTGATTGCCAACTTCTGGGAGTTCGTTAATTTTACATTTATATACCAAACAATATATTTGAAGATTGTAGTTTTAATTTGCAATAACAAAATGTTTTATTTGCAAGATTCTTTTATGTGGCCTTATAATAAAGTAGAATTAGCTCCTCTGGGTCTTTTTTCCTTTCTGGCATACCGGGGAAGGTTGACATCAGTCTTGAAAGTCTATTAGTACAACAGCCTGAGAGGTTAGGTGGAGTCCCTTCTTTCTTTCTCCGCCAATTATGCATTTGCAAACTATGCCTTTTTTATCTGACTGATCCCTAGGCAGTGTTTCACAATCTTTCTCACATTATATTCAATATATGTGCATGTACATACATACATTAATGCCATTTTATTTGTTTTATATGGAATTTTCTAATTAGTGTGAACCTACTTCATTCCATTTGTAGACTGCCTACATGGATAGGCTGCAAACTGTTCAACATGGCAAAAGCATTATAAAAAATGTTTAACTGCTGCTACGAACAGCATCCTCAACTCCTTCTGTCTATTGCAATCTATAGTATGGTAATCAGGCCTCCTCAATTATATCTTCTATGAAATTAGGCTGACAGCTCTCTCTGCAAGTCATCTATTTAGGATTCTGTTTTTCCTAAATAAGTCTAGAGTGAAGAAGAAAGATCTAGACCAGAGGTGTCAAACTGCTGGCCTGCGGGCCGGTTGCATCATGCAGAGGCCGCGCCCACCCCAGCTCCGGCAATGTGAAAAAAGTCATGATACGTCACAACACGTCATGTGACGTGGTGAGTTTCACACCTGTAATCAAGACTGAAACTGGGTTGTCCTACCTATTACTGGCTTTCTCCAAATAATTATTCCCTCAGCAGGAAAACAAAGATTTTACCAATAAGCTTTGACTTTCAATGCACCAAAAAGGGCCAAAAAGGTTGTCTACCATTCCTCAAAGTTGCCAACTTTAACTTGTTTCTTTAACTTCATTCCACAAGAGCAATACAGCCATTCGTACATTTTGTTTGAATGCCAAAGTATCTGAATTGCACTAATCTAAAGTTTCTGTATCATATATTATGTGGGAAAATTATTGGGTGCATCAAAACAGACCACAATGTGATAGATAGGATACTCTCCCATGCAGGAGTAGATGAATATTCCACATGACCTCAAAACACAATGTTAATTGTATCAAATGTGTGTCATCTGTAAGTGAAAACAGGTTCTGATTTAAGGTTAGTCTATGAATCCTGAATTGTTTGGGATACTAGATCTACACATCACATAAATCTCTTATCTGTGAGGTCCTAGCTGCTCTGTGAGATTGGCTGTTTTCTTGCGGTGCACTGATGTTACCTAGTGTGGAAAACGAAAATATTGGGTATTGTTTTTCTATGCAAGGTTTAGGCCCAGGTGAACTAAATCAAACCTCATGGAAAAAGTATTGAACCAAAGTCTGTGCTATGCTTAATTTTGCAGTTTGCAATTGTACTTTTCTTAGTATGATTTTGCTAAGCTTGCTTGTTTCAAATATATTTAGAACATAAGGATTGGAAAAGTAAGAAATAGGGAACTGAAAGTAGCTTATGGATGTAGGTTCCAACGTACATGGGTATATGTGGAAAGTTATGTTCAGCAGAAGGTCAGCAGGAAGTCACTAGAAAGTCAGCAGAAAGTCACTAGAAAGTCAGCAGACTGACTACAGTTTTAGAACAGGAAAGGATATAAAGAGTTGGGTCTGGACCTGACTGATTTGCCATTGGCCTATAGCTGATCGGAACTGCTATGCCATTGGACCTAGTTGCAATGGGTTTTTAACGTAAGTGATGTTATGTTATTATGTTTGCTATGCTCCAAATTATTAGCAAAATAAACCTCTGAATCTTAAAGTAAGAATTATTGTTTTGTGTTGCTGTCTCTTGTCTTTTTCATTTGTTTTTTTCCACGACACTAGTTTGGTAATGAAACCAAACTCAGAGAGCACCACGAACCCCACAGTTCACCCTGAGAGATTCTTTCAAATATCTTATCTTGGCAGTATAGCTACCACCTTGTGTATTACTCATTTCATAGTTTATTTAATCACAATTTATGGGATATTTTTTTCATTTAAAATTATGTACAAGCATGGCTATGAGATTGCCCTTATGCAGTTTGTTGCTATAGTTCATTGTTATAAGACAAACTTTCTGCCACTCGAATGGCAGAAAGTGAAGAACTAAAGAGCCTCTTTTTACAGGTGAAGAAGGAGATTGCAAAAGTTGGGTTGAAACTTAACATTAAGAAAACCAAGATCACAGCATCTCGCCCTCTCAATTCCTGGCAAATAGATGGGGAAGAAATGGAGGTAGTGACAGATTTTATTTTCTTGGGCTCCAAGATCACTGCAGATGAGGACTGTAGCCAAGAAATTAAAAGACGTTTGTTCCTGGGGAGGAAAGCACACTAAAAAGCAGAGACATCACTCTGTCAACAAAAGTGCATATAGTCAAGGCTATGGTCTTCCCAGCTGCAATGTATGGCAGTGAAAGTTGGAACATAAGAAAGGCTGAGTGCCAAAGAATTGAGACCTTTGAACTATGGTGCTGGAGAAGACTCCTGCGAGTCCCTTGGACTGCAAGGCGATCAAACCGGTCAGTCCTAGAAGAGATCAACCCTGACTGCTCTTTAGAAGGCCAGATCCTGAAGTTGAAGCTCAAATACTTTGGCCACCTAATGAGAAGGAAGGACTAACTGGAGAAGAGCCTAATGCTGGGAAAGATTGAGGGTAATAGAAGAAGGGGACGACAGAGAATGAGGTGGCTGGATGGAGTCATTGAAGCAGTAGGTGTGAGCTTAAATGGACTCCAGAAGATGGTAGAGGAAGGCCTGGAGGAACGTTGTGCAGGGGGTCACGATGGGTCGGACACGACTTCGCAGCTAACAACAACAACAACATAAGACAAACACAAACATATGCACACACACACACACACACAAAATAAGGATATAAAAATAACAAAATTCTTCCCAAATTATTTCAAGTCTGAAGTTTTTTTATAAGATTAGAAAGAAAATGATTAATTTATATAGAAGACAATAGCCAATCAGGTTATTCGCAAATATTGAGGTTAAATAGAAATAAAAAATAAAAACATAATTTTGCATGTAATGGGAATTAGATGCAATAGAGGGACTGATATTAGCATATATATTTTAATGATCATCAGCAACAGGCAATAACAGGCAATCCTCAATTAGATTCAAAAATTCATTTCTGCCTATGGCATCAGGAGATCTTACAAGTCAACAAATGTTTCATAAAAATTATACATTTGACATAGAGTATGTACAAAGTGGTCCTAAATAGTAGTTTGAACTGTTTGAAAACCATATGTTGTTTTCCAGATGCTTCATTTCCCAGTACTTATTCTTTGGTTGAACAATAGAGCTTTTTACATAAAATTTAATCATTATTATAATGAGACAATTGATTCTATAATTTGAGGATGACTTCCTCTTACACCTTTTAGACTATATTGCTATTCCAGAAATATGGTACTATTTTAGTTTAATATGATGTGATGATGATGTTACCTAGTTGAGTAATGAAACATTTGCAAGAAACAGCCAAGCTCAGAGTGCACCAAAGAATCCACAATTCAACCTTAGCTACAAATATTCTATTCTTGGTAAATTAAGCATTGTTAATATGAATAAATACATCTAACAATTATTTTTTTAAAAAATTTTGACTATGGAATACGCTTGGGCAGATTGCATAGGGGAGAATTAGGGTTGGGCTTAAAAAAGTAGGAAGTTTTACCTATCTTCTGGCCATCATCCACAGTTGGATAAAAAAACCCTGAGAGATCAAATGGTACTAGTAAGACAATTGCCCTGATCTTTTTCCAGGTTAACTTGTGATAACTTTGGTCATGCCTCTCTTCAAATGTCATCATTATATAACTGCCTTTGACACTTAGCACCTATATCTACATTTCAGTACTTGCACAAGTCAAACCTATGTCTTTTGTCTGCTGCTGTAAATCGTAAGAAAGAAACATGGAGATTTCCCCCCCCCAAGCAAAATGGAGGAGGATTGATCACAACTGAGGAAATTTGCAGACAGAAAAGCAGAAGAGCTGGATTTTCCCATCATCCTACTGTCTGATGTAAAGAAATGTTTGTGTGTGTGTATGTGGGTGAGTGAATGAGTGAGGATGGTGATGAAGGGGGTGAACAGATGGAAAACTCCAGAATCAGGGAAACCTCTTTGACTTCAGCCAAAGAAGTAATGGAAATTCTTCTGCTCAGAAATCCTCAGGAAGGAAAGGGAGAGGGGGATAAAAATATCTGCAAGGGGCCATGTTTATGATTTCTTACAGATGGAAAAAGAGAGGAGCACAATGCCTTCCAATTTCTCATGAAGACAGATGATGCTGGGACATCCTGGTTCAAGGAGAAAGGAAAGATGAAAATGGAGTCAAGTGGTACAAGCGCTGAGTTCCCCAAAACCCTGCTGTTAGGTAGCCACAGGGAAGGGAGGGTTAATGTCCAAGAATCTGAACTTTTGAATTAAATCATGACTATATGACATCTCAGAGGAGGCCTGTTGGGCTGGTTTATTCAAAGGAAACCTAGCCTAACATGTTCCTTCATTAAGCAAATATAGGTAATATGTTGCCATAGGAACAAAACTCTCAGGCAACTGCTTTCTGACAGAGGACAATTTTGAATGTTCTGAACTGATACAACTATCACTAGAAATGTCAAACAGCATCCTGACCCTAAAATGTTATAGTGTTTTTTGAAATCACACCAAACCTACCTGAGTTGGGAGAGCCTTAGAACAATAACATACGTAAGCTTTCATCTTGCGCACATATGCTGTCTTTGAAAATAGTCCAGAATCTTCAACTAGTACAGAATACACTGGCACTGCCATCATCAATGTTTACCCATGTGCTCCAAGCCCCACACTGGCTTCCAATTAGCTTTCAAGTTCAATTTAAGATGCTAGTTGTCATCTAAACAGACATGTCTGGCTTTGCACTGAAGGTTCTTCGTGATCACTCTTCCCAAGTGGAATTGATATATTTAACTCTTTCGTCCCAGAAGAAACTGCCAAAAGTACCATGCTACTTTCTGATAGTAATGCCTATCTTTCAAATAGTCTTCCATCTGAACTGGAATTCTGGCCTTCCAGAAATTAGTGAAAGCAAAGCTATTTTGAAAGGCTTATGGTGATGCATGACACCTATAAAGGATAGCTGTCCTATAGGTTTGGTCTTTATACTTGGAATGTGGATATTTTATTTTGTTATGTTTCATTCCTGTAAACTACTACTGATGACACCGTGGTTAGAATGCAGTATTGCAGGCAAACTCTGCCCACAGACTGGAATTCAATCCTGACAGGGCTCAAGGTTGATTCAGCCTTCCATCCTTCCAAGGTTGGTAAAATGAGGACCCGGATTTAAAAAGATAACCTTTATAGTTATTTTTTAGTGTGGGCATCCTGGCACACATTAAAAATGAAATTCTGTTGCCTGCTCTCAAAAGTGTACACATACACAACACACATATAAACATGCTATATAACATATGTGTATATACCTACACCCTTACATATAAATACATACAAATATAAATATTACAATATGCTGGTATTGTAAACTGCCCAGAGAACACTGTAAAACACTATGGAGCAGTATTTAACTAAGTGCTATTGCTATTGCTATTGCTAATAGTATTATGTTTGTAGCAAATATAGAACAAATAAATAAATGAGGAGTCCGGAAAAGAAGAGGTAGAGCATTTGGGATTGCAGGAAACAAAAGTGATATTTTACTAATGGATTATATTTTCTTGCTAATTCATTTTTTTATTGGAATATCATTATCAGTTTCCTTTCTGCAAAATGAGAACTGACTAAAGGTTGAAGTTTAGAGTTTGGGATCCCTAAATTACACGTTATATATTTCATACCCTTTTAGGGCAGTATGACTATAACATATATTGTAAGTGGCAGAACAGTGGTGCAAACTGGTTGAATCCCACCATTGCCCATGGCACTTAGGGGTTCCTCTATCTTCTAGCTCAGACATGTCAAACACAAGGTCCGGGGGCCAGATCCGGCCTGCGAAGTGGTCTCATGCGGCCCGCGAAGCCATCCTGGAAACAGTGAGGGAACCGCCCCCACTGCCTTGGCCCTGGCCCAGAGACCCTCCTCCTGCCAGAGACCCTCAGATCTGTCCCACTCCTGCCCAGGCCCCCATAGGCACCCTTGATGCAAATAATGTAGAGCTGGCCATGCCCACCCAGTAGGCCATACGCACTTTAGCCATGCTCACCCAGTAGGCCACATCCACCCAGGCCACACCCATCTGGCCCCCTGAGGGCAACCGCAATGCTGATGCGGCCCTCAATGAAATTGAGTTTGACACCCCTGTTCTAGCTTTACTATATTTAAGGAGAATTATCTTTCTACTATTACAAGTACTGTATTTCCATTCTTTTTAGATTATTTTTATCCATTTTAAAAGGAGCTGCAAATTTTAATAAAGTTAAGGTAAACGTTAGTAAATGTTGCCTCTTTAAGGTTTTGAAGTGTACTGTCCATTTTGATTTTTAAAAATCAGATTTTCAGATGAGAGAACAGTGCACAATTATTGTATACTGAGCTACCTGATTCCCAGAAATTTATCAAATCCTGTTATTAATTTTGTGTGATGCCTTTTGCTGAAAAAAACATGACTACACTGGAAAAGAATAAGCAAAAGGCTCTTTAAAGAGGCAGAAAATAACTGCCTTTAGAATACCAGTTAGGGAAAGGATGTTTTTCAAATATTAGAACAGAATACTATTAAAAATACTATGTTTTGCATATAAAGTATACTTATACAAATATTGGGGGGGTTGTTTAGGTTGTTGATTAGTACACTGCATTTTGTGTGTAACTCCTGTTACACACAATTCTACTTCCACATTTTGTATGTAAAGATTTGGGAATTTAACAGAATAATACACAAACCACACAACCTTTTCCATTTTTTCTTCTTTTGAAGAAGGAAGACCAGTATTATGGATTTCTTAACGTGCTGCTTATTTAGCTCTTATTTAAAAGCACAGCTATTACACCCATCCTCACCCTCTTCTCCAAAGGCTGAAATGCATACCTTAGAAAAGCCTGTGCTATTTTTGTCAATATTTTTCGTTTTGTGCTACTTTCAAAGGGATAGATGACTCATAAGAGATCTGCTTTGCTCTCAGATGTTAGCAATAATGTTTTCCTTACAACAGTAAACCTCTACCACATTTTTAAATTAGTCATCCAAGCATGAGTTGCCAAAAATTCTTGAGTACAGAAGGACACAATTAATGCTCTTTCAATGCAATAGGGCAAATGAATTTACCCACTAGTTACAGCACAGATACCACACGTTTCCACAGATTAAATATATAGAGTTGGTGTTTGTTATTATGATTCATGCAATATTTTCTCCAGTGAAATAAAATTAGCATAACCTTTCATAGATTTTGAATATATGTATGGAGAAGAAAGTATTCACTTGGTAATACATACATTATTGAAATTGTAAGTGGGCAGAGGTTAAGCTTACAGAATTGACTTTTCTCTCCACTAAAGTCCTGTTTATGAATTAAAGCTACTGAGGTGTTAGGAATTTTCTGTCCCCCTCTTATCATTTATGCTGGAAGTCAAAAACTCTGTTGATCTAGGTCAGGGGTCAGCAACCTGAAAGAGTGAAAGAGCCACTCGGAACCGGTTCCCTCACAAAAGGAAAAACTAGGAGCCGCAAAAAATGTGTGCACATGTGCGTACATGCGTGCGTGCGCAGAACAGGGTTTGACTGAAGAGTGGAGCCAAGGCGAGATATGCACCTACCCTGCATATTTGAATTGATTGTTTGAACTTTTTTAGTCCCACTTTTTTTTTGGGACTGCACATGGCAGAGGACTGGGAGCTGCAGGAGACGGCTGAAAGAGCCGCATGCGGGTCTGGAGCCGCAGGTTGCAGACCTGTGATCTAGGTGGACTGGTTTTCCTCTTGACAATGAAGCACAATGATTGATTTTGGGTCTTTTATTCTCTTGCAACCCAGTGTATCTCATGCTGGTGGTGGTGTTGTTTTCAGGCTTATGCAAATTCATTTAAAGAATATAACATGCCAATTTTCCTTGAACAATCTCCTTTTCTCCTGAAATTAAAACCATTAAATCCATTACATAAATAAGTGAATTGCTCACATTCAAGGGTATCTTCTTCCTCTTAATAAAATACATTTAAAGTTGGGTTTGTTAAATCTAAGGCCACACCTAGGTTTTTGTGTCCAACAGATTGTCAAATATAAAACAAACTCTATTTTTCAGGTCACTTGTAGCCTGGGCAAGTTTGAGTTATGATAAGAATACAAGTTAGACTCTGATCCTGTTAATAAAATGTGTTTTCATTGTTCAGCGATGAATGGCAACTTAATGAATGCCATCATACACGTGGAAAGAAAAAGGAAGGGATGGGTTAACTATTAGGAGAAAATACTGATGAACTGGAACAAGTTCAAAGGAGAACAATCAAAATATTAAAGGTCCCAGAAGGAAAAAAAAGTCAAAAGGTGCTGGTTATGTTCAACCTGGAGAAAAAAAGACTTCAGGAATTATGATAATTCTCCTCAGCTTATTCAAAAACAAAACAACACTAGAAACACACTGGAGTGATTTTAGCCTGATTTCAGGAAAGCCTTCCTGGCCGTAAGAGCTTTTCAACTATTATTGTACATGCTTTGCTAGATGTGTTTAAATAAAAGCTGGATGGCTCTCGCTTTGGGATAATGAATTAGTACAATGTTTCTCAACTTTGACCATCTCAGGTTGTGTAGCCTTCAACTCCCAGAATTCCTCAGCCAGCTAGGGAGTTGGGAGTTGAAGTCCATACATATTAAAGTAAACAAGGTTGAGAAACACTGATAGATTCCAGCATGAGTAGGGGATTGTACTAGATGTTTCTTAACCTCGGCAACTTTAAGGTGTAGAGACATCAACTTCCAGAATGCTTCTCACACATTCATGTAGTCTATTGAATTTTTAAAATATATAGAAACTAAATCCCTAAATTTGGCTCATAAATTAAGACACAAGGCATACATTTCTGAATCTGAAGTTTTAAACTAACAACAGAAATCTTTTGTTTTTCAAAAGAAATTGGATATATATAAAGTATAAAATCTTTGAACACCGGGATGGATAAAAAACAGTCGTTTATTGCTAAAAGATCATAATAAGCAATAAAAAGTAACTGTTTAAAGCATATCTACCTAATCTAAGTTTTCGCTGGTCCTCTGCCAGCATCATCAGAGAAAGCATTGAAGGTTTGAAAAACCATTGGTAAGCCTGTTTGGTTCCGTGCTCTGCTCATTGGCCACGTGATGGACCTTGCTCTAGCCAATCGTGATTGTTCTGACTGTCTCACATCGCTTCCCTTGTAATGCGGTCTTACTGTCCCTTTTTTTATCTTTCTCCTCCCTATCTGTTTCAGTTTGACTACCTTAACTGATCTTGTTTTCTTTTGTTGTTCCTCATCCAATGTCATAGCTGTTGGTATTTGTATTTCCTTGTTCTCTGTGTCCTCCTTCTCTACCCTCCTTGCTTGTGACTGGCCATTCTGTGCTATGCCTGGGTTTCCCTCTTGACTCCCTTCTGTGATTTCTGCAAACAGCTCCCTGCCCCAATTCACCTGCACGTATGACTTACTTTCAGTGCTTATCCATTGATCTTTATGTGATCCCTGGACTAGCCACCCCAATGTTTTTTTTGTTTATTCATATGCTGCCCTTGCTTTCTACTATCTGATTTAGTTGATCTTGCTGTATTTGGACGTTCTTTGTGTGTTGGCGTGTATGTGTGTTGCAGCGCTCTCTTTCCTTGGTTCGCCCATATCTGTTCAATTGGGGTTGTCTTCAGATCATTCCTTGTCTTCTCGGCTAGTTGTTGCATGATCGGTATCTTCTTTTTTGTATGAGTTGCGTTATCCTCTGTTTGCTGTATTTCTTTCGATGGGTCATGCGTTCGCTGGAAGAGAAGACAACATCACGCTGGTTATTTTCCTGGCCTTGGGATGGTCGCTTTCTTCTGTTCATTGTGCCTGACCGTCCATCCATTCCTGTTAAGCTCCTGTCTTCCGGGTGCTCTCCATCTGTTTGTGTGTGCGCGTGATGATCTTTTAGCAATAAATGACTGGTTTTTATCCATCCCGGTGTTCGAAGAAGGCGCATGGAACTCTGTTACCTTCCCACTGTAGTGGTCCCTATTTTTCTACTTAATATATATCCAGCACAATCACCAATATTCAGCAGCACTTTTTGTCAAATTTTGGCAGCATGATTTAAATCATTTTTATAATCTGGGGACAATTTAAGAGTAGGGCCAGAATAGTTGCCTCTCATAATCTTACCACCAATGACATCAATGTCAATAACACATCAGAGGATGGCTGCCCATTCTCTTTTGCCAAATCTCAATCCCCAACCTCTCAAATGTTGCCATTCCTGTTCTAAGGCTTATTCAGTTCTATGAAACTGAATAAAATTGATAGGCAAAATGCAAGAGAAGTGAAAATGCTGGGTAAATAATAATAGGAATAATAGGAACATTTGATCATTGAGTATTACTGATATTTGAAAAAGTGAAAATATTTAATTGGATGAATACATAATACAATTTCAAACTTAACAGCAAAATATCATATAGATAATACTCAGACACCAATCAAAAATGAGTGCAATAACTAGGTTTGTATGCATGGTTGTTTCCCATTCTTTGTCTTTATTCTTGAAGACTGTAATTCAATTTAATTTTAGTAAAACACTAGGTGGAGCCAGTCTCTCAAGACTGAATTTGAAATAGTCTTCAAAATAACTTTCAAAACTCTTATCTAATAAATGCTATGAACTATTATATGTCCCAGTTGTTAAGTACTTAACCACCAGTTTCACCTACCTTGGCCTCCAAATACTATCATAAAAATCAGATAAAAGTAAGCTAAAATGCTCCACATTGAAATTCACATTTTCCTGCAGTAGCTTTTATAAAAGAGAACAGCAAGTATTTAGCATATGTGGTTTTGAAGTGCCATATGATGAAAACACAAAAGTAAAAAAGTTATACAAGTGAATTAAATAAGATGGATATTTATAGAACTGATGGTACACTGTACTACCAAGGCAACAACTCACTCTTTTTTCCAACCCAATCTCTGGATATTTAAAAAAAGGAAAGAAATAAAGAAGGCAATAATAACTATTAGGGCAACATTACTTCATTTGGCATCAATCACAGCATTATATGCCATTATTCAATGAGAAAATTACACAAGCAGAAGGGGACTTATTAGATGATTATGGATACATTTCATGTGAACAGTGCAACCTCCCCCCCTCCCCCCCCCAGTTACCAGCCACTCTCTAACCAGCCAAATTCCCTCCCATGAACGCCGGGATTTGGAAAATTGAAACAATATCAGAACTAATGCTATGATTATTTTTTTAAAAAAAAAAGTTATATTGGAAAATAACCATGTGTTCATTCATTCACCTGAGGAAACCAGTCTGCATTTTCGGACAGACACAGATTTATGTCACGATAGATAATACAGTACAGGTAGTTCTCGACTTACAACAGTTCATTTAATGACCATTCAAAGTTACACCATTGAAAAAAAGTGACTTATGACCATTTTTCACACTTACAACCATTTCAGCATTCCCATGGTCACATGATCGAAATTTGGATGCTTGGCACCTGACTTATAATGGTTCCAGTGTCCCAGGGTCAAATTTTGCGACCTTCTTATAAGCAAAGTCAGTAGGGAAGCCAGATTCCCTTAACAAGCGCATTGCTAACTTAACTGCAGTGATTCCCTTAACAACTGTGGCAAGAAAGGTTGTGAAATGGGACAAAGTTCACTTAATTGTTTTGCTTGGCAACAGAAACTTTGGGCTCAGTTGTGGTTCTGAGTTGAGGACTGTCTGTAGTTTAGACAAATGGATGTGTAGTTCAAAGCTGCTATTTGGCTGTCTCACAATATACTTCCACAAAATTCTTTCTGTGACATAAAGACAATAAAGAATAGATAAATTTTACTTTCTCAAAAGAGATGTTATTTATTGCTACTGGTAACTCCTCTTATCTAAAAATAAATTAACAAAAAAATAGGGAAAGCATGCAGAGCATAGTTTGTAGAATTCTTTCCATTCCTTTTACCAGCCGTGGCCACCCCGAGGCATTTGTCTTCTTCATAACAAAGTTGCCTGTGTCCATGAGTGTCTCTGTGTTTCT
This sequence comes from Vipera ursinii, assembly GCF_947247035.1. Taxonomy (NCBI): domain Eukaryota; kingdom Metazoa; phylum Chordata; class Lepidosauria; order Squamata; family Viperidae; genus Vipera; species Vipera ursinii. The sequence goes on along the minus strand of NC_139516.1, from coordinate 163,788,489 downwards.
CTTTTCCCGTTGTGTCTGTAGAGCTATGTTGAGATGTATGTGCAGTTAAAAGCATAGAGCATATACTTCACTCTGGATCTTCATGTAATCAGGAGAGAGGAATAGCTATAATGAAGCAGTCCCCAGCATTTTGAGCTACTCTCCAACTGCATCTCCCATAAAGATACATTGAGGGAAATTTCAGGATTTTTTTTCTCCAGTCCCTGCCTGAATATTTCCATTTTATTTTTAAGCTTGATCTTTTTATTACTGTTTTTTTTCCCTCAGAGAAAGCAAACCCATTCTGTTGATTTTTTGAAGAATTACCGTACTGACAGAGATTCAGCATTCCATTGAGTTGTAAAGAAAAATAAAAGAATATTTCAGTCCTAATCTGGAACATCTGAATATAAATAAAAATCATCCACAGATGCCTCTTGCTCATCATTCAAATATTTTTTTCTAGAATGATTTAATTTGCTAACTGCATTTGTCATCCTGAAGGCACATTATGCAATATGTAAAATACTGTATCTTCTTCCAATTTACTCAATGCATGGTGATCCAATCCAAACTGGGATCATGATGCAGAAGAAAAAAATATCCCATACTTAATGATTAGTGATTTCTTTTACATATACCCACAACAGAGAAAAAAATGTAATTATCACAAAGAAATAGATTGGGTGTAGGAATAGGCTAGATTATTCACAATCTAAACTACTCTGCTATGAATGCACAACAGTCTTAATTTTAAATATTGAAAAGCTGTTGTACAATATACATTTTACATATCATGAGATTCTTTGAAACAATATATTTTCCCTTTCTGCTTTGGCCAACAAACAATAAAACCTTTAAATACAAGTTAGAATGAACCAAATTAATATAAAATTGGAAAGCCTAGCAAATGAGACATGTCGTTATAGATTTCCTGAATATGCAAATGTGATCAAAGGTAGCATGGAGCAACACAGAAAAAATTCTCAATCCAGAAGTTTCAGACAGCAGGAACATCCCTGAGATGGCTGTCTTGATGATGCTTACAAAGATGGTCTCTTAGACCATTTAGGATTTCAAAGGTCAATGCCAATGCCACCACTTAAATTGTGAAAGCATCAATCTAGGTCTTTCAGTGTAGGCATCACACGCTCTTTGGATCTTGTACTGATTAGGAGCCTAATTGCTACTTTGCTACATTTACTACATTTTGTACTAAGTGCAACAGCTGTAACTTTTCAAGTGTACCTCCACGTGCAATGCATTGCAAAAGAAGATGGGACATAACAGAGATAAACATTGCTGAATGCAACTGGCTTATAAAATGTAGGAAAATCTGGGACATTGTATGAACAATACATGTAGTACTGCTAGTTCTACTGCTGCAAATCATTTCAGTCTTTGAACGTAGCAGGCACTGACCTCACTGACACTTTTGCATAATGAAAATTAAGATAAGCATAAATGCAGGGGTGAACTGAGGAATCTGGCCATATTCCACCTTAGTCTGGGTTCTTCCATACAACAAGTGCTTTCATATAGCCTGTATTTAGTGACAGAACACCAACAATTACAACTGAAAGTGCAATTTGTGCAGAGTTTTCTTTTGCATCCCAGACATGGCAGTCCTATCTCAGCAGCTTCTTTGATAGTTGTTCTTAACATTCAGCAGTCTGAAAAATTGATTAACAGTTGCATTTAGCAACAGTAGCAATAACAATAGTTTGGGGAAAAGATATTGGGAAACTGTAGGTCTCTCCTTGGTGGAGAGATCAAAGCAGCTACAAAAAACAATACAAGACAAATAGAACAGCTTCCTCTTTACTAGCAATCCTGTTTGTAAATAGAGCAACAGATAAAAAATACACAAGCTTGAGTTGAAATGGTACAGCTCAAGAAGTTCTGTAAGTAATAAATATTTTACATGGTAGAACAAGTCACTAACTTGAAAAATTTCAATCCTTTGTTTCATCCAATTCATAACTAACAAAATAAGTTACTAATTCTGTTTTATCAAAATTAAAGTCAACCATAATGCAAGAAGTTGAGTTCAGGTAGTCCCTGTTTAACCATCAGTCACTTAGTGACCTTTCAAAGTTACAATGGACCCACAAATAGATATGACCCAATTCTGGAGTTCCGATAGCTACACACACACACACACACACACACACGTTACAGTCACATGAGTACATTTTGGGCCTGGCAACCAGCTCGCATTTACAGCCATTTGCAGTATCCTGTAGTAACATATCTGCAATTTTCAGTGTTTTTTTTTACTGGTTTTCAACATTTACTTCTGATTTCTTGCAAAAATAGTCATTCAATAAAATGGATTCATTTAATGACCACTGTTTCACTTAATGACTGCTGCAGAAACGGTCATAAAATAGGGTGCGGTCACGTGGTGATCCACTTTATGACCACCATGATTTACAACTCTAATTCTAGGCTTAAATAATTTATGCATAAAGTAACAATCACGTTCTCCAAATTGTCAGGCAACAGATTTAGTATTTAATATATATTAAGTCTCACAGCCAGCTCATAAGCAAATGACATCCATATTTTATCCTTTTTGTAGTTATACAATTATATCGGGAGTCCCCAACTCCCAGGCTGTGACTCACTACCAGGCTGTGGCCTGTTTGAAATCGGGCTGCATAAGTGCCTGGCCAGAGCTGAACAACATAACAACAACAACAACAATAATAATAATAGAGTTGGAAGGGACCTTGGAGATTCTCTAGCCCCACCCCCTGCCCAGGCAGGAAACCCTATACCATTTCAGACAAATGATTGTCCAGTCTCTTTTTTAAAAACTTCCAGTATTGCAGCATTTACAACTTCTGGAGGCAGGTTGTTCCACTGATTTATTGTTCTCTCTCTCAGGAAATTTCTCCTTAGTTCTAGGTTGCTTCTCTCTTTGATTAGTTTCCATCCATTGCTTCTTGTCCTTCCCTCAGGTGCTTTGAAGAATAGCTTGACTCCTTCTTCTTTGTGGCAACCTCTGAGATATTAGAACACTGCTATCAATTTGCGCAAGGGATGGCCAGCGGGCACAGGCACATGTGCGCCGGTCCACCGTTTATACAAATTGAGCTGCACACATGCATGCTGGCCCACCATTCGTGCAAGGGTTGTGTGTGCGCACGCTTGCATCAGCCCACCACTCACATCCCCCCCTTCCCTCCAGCTGGGCCTCCAAGCCACAAAGGTTGGGAACCACTGACCTATATCTTCAACATTACCATTTTTCAATGTTTTCACAGCATTTATAAATTCCTTTTCATAATTGTTCTTGATACGTATAACTTTTTTCAATTCCACCCTTTGATATATTACTATCCTTCCCATCCAAATCTCTAGAATAGTTCTTGGAACATTCCTTTATATCAGTTTCATTCCAAATCACTGAATCATTTTGATGCTAAATTTTATTACCTTTGCTGAACTCTTCTCATGTAGCCCTTTTCTCCATATCTGAAACTTGATTTAATTGCTCTCTCTCTCTATAGAATATATCATTCTGTCAGGCAACTGATTTTCATGTTTCCTATTAGTGTAATTCCACACACTTCTCTGGTACTCTTGGTTGTTTCTCTATTTATTTATTTTTACTACTACCATTCATTGGGGAGTATGCAATTATCATCTACATATGAATTGTTATACACTCACAATTATATAGAATACCCCAATTTACACATTTTATTATATTTCATTTTTAATTACATGTACATTTTTAATTCCACATCTCTATCAGAAAGAAAATATTTGCTGTGAGCTCCAAGCAAGAGATTACAGGGTTGTAAAAATATATATATCATGAACTCCCCTCTATTAGACCATAGCAGAAAACTTTCAGATCAGATACCTTTCCTTTTCTTTTAGTTTCACTAATACACAATGTGTCCATTTTTCGTTTTTTCCCTTCCTACATTAATTTATATGCTTTACCATATACTCTTCATACATTCCAAGTGGAAATATTCAAATGCTGTAGCCATCAATATCAGGGTCCATGAAATTGATAAAAGACTTCGATAAACTGGAGCTTTTGTTTAACATGCTTTAATAAGAAAAAGAGGGAAAAGGTAGACTAGATTTACCAGCTTCAGTGGTAAATTGACTTTCTGACTGCTTACTTCTTGGAATTCTTTAGACAGCTTCATTTCTTTCTCCATAAGAAGAGACTGATTCACTGATAGGATTCACTGCTTTAATTTATCTGTTAGATTTTCTATTTTGTTAGCACCTACAATGCTCCACTAACCTTATGAATCAATTGTTTCCTCATTATGCTGACACATAAAGTGCAGGCCACAGCTTGCAGTTTCTTTCCAAATGGAACTATTTAACTACTTCCTTATCATGAACATCTTCCTGTGCAAGTGTAATTTAGAAACCTTTGCCACTGTAATTTTCTTTGCTTCATCTTCTTTAAAGCTAATCTTTTATGTGGCAGACTAAATACTCATTCATCAGCAGTATTATCCCTCCAACAACTTGAAATGAACAGCTATGGTTTAAATACAAAAAGAACTAGAAGAAACAATTGATCTCCATACATATAAAAAAATACAAAAATAATTTTTCAGCACAATTTGTTTGCTACATCTTATGTTGCGGGCTAACAGGCAAGAAAATGCAACTTAAATGTTATTTCAGAGCAAGCAACTTTGAACAGAGTCGACATTTGCATATTACTTCCTTATAAGAAACAAAAAACAAAACGTAAAAATCCCCCTTCCTCATTAGAGACAAGAATTACTGGTTCCTGGCTATTAACATTTTCTTAACCTGGGTCAATGGCTAGGAACTAGGGAGCACAGGTCAAGCTCAGGAAATATGGCCAATGACCACCTGCAAACAGATGGGGTAATGGAAAAAGTCATCAAATGAAGTGGTGGATGAAGGGCCAAAATCTCATTTAGGAAGGCTAAATCAGTGATCAGATCATTATATTGGAAAAAGGTAAGTTGGAATAAACTATTACAAGGGAAATGTACTGTACATTCTAAAGTTACCTAGTGAATCCATGTATGGAACTTATTTTAGATAAAATAGATACTTTAAAACGCAGCAACAATTCAGTTGTTATTCCACCAGGCTCTGACTAACATGTCAGAGAGCTGTTTTTAGGTTTCATTTCATTTCATGCATTAATCTTAAAATCTTTCAATAGTAAGTTTACATTAGTTCCCAAGATATTAAGATGACAAAAGCTGAAACAGACCCCACATAGTACAGAACACCAAAAAAGACTAATGAGTAATAATATTAAAACATGTTTGCTTGAGCACCTATCACTAATTTTTAGCAATCACAATTCTATGTTTCAACTAATTTAACCATGTCAAAGCATTGATTGCTTTGACCTTATTATTTTCTGTAATTAAAAAAACAACTACTGTTCTAGATTTTGCTGCAATAGGGAAATTAAAAATCCAACCAAAATGTATGATGGACTGAAGTATGCATCACAGTTTGTTGTGCTCATTACTGTTATCCCAGATAGAATTTGTCAATTTCATGAGAAAGGGATACAAGTAAAAAAAAAATTTCCATGAATATTTCTCCCATTTTCTACCACCATCACAAATAATGTCAAGCATTAATTGTACCCTAATAATTTACAAAATTTATAAATGGATTTAAAAAAAAAACAAAATTTTATGACCTTTTCTTCCCATGCAAAATTTACTAATCAAGATTTTGGAATACTTTGGCCCAACTAAAATTCTGCCACAGTGTTACATACTACGGTATAAATGAACTTTTAAAGGAACGATAAGTACCATTCAGTGGAGACGATAAGGCAGTATAGGGCAAAACCTTTTCTCCTAAAAATATAATATTTTGACTGTATCACTATGTGAGCATTATGTATTTCTGCTGCTGATACATATAAAAGTCTCGTGGCAAGTTATAAAAGTATAATAACTGATAACTTCTTCTCTAGTGTACTTCTAACCCAAACAAATCTGATAAATGAGCACACTACAAAACCAGAATTTTCTATGTCCCAAATCCAGAGGAACAACAGCACTTTCAAAACCTTTTGAAGGGAGTTAAATATGTATCCAAGAAGTGAGTGACTTTCAGTGTATAAACTTGTATAGCATCTTAGATAACAAATCCAAGCCTGAATCATTCATTTTATTGTATATTAGTGAGCTATCTATCACCAGAAGATCTCCACGTTTCTCTTTTTTTCATAGCATATTTACTATCAACATTAATGTGGCACATGGCATCTCTCTTAGTTTAATTTCATCTATAAACTGCAGCTTTCTTGGTCTAGAAAATGCTGTACCTCTCACTGACTTCTTATAAGCTTCTAACCTCTCAGGCAAGAAGCTTTGGGTGTAGCCAGGAGGTGACCAAAATACTTTGGATATTTGATCTAATAGTTGATAAGCAATTAAGGTAACCCAGCTTCTATTGCCAAGCAAATGAGAAACAGATCTCTCTTGCAGTCAGATACGCATTTTGATTAATGCTCAGGCAAGGTTGTTCAGCTTAATCAGCTTCTAGAAATTTTCTTCAGTCATTGACTAGACATGCTGTTTTGAACTTAATCATTAAGTAATCAACACTCAGCTGCCAAGTTAACCACTGGACCTGATTACCTAACAATCCAGACAAACTTTGTATGAAATCAAGTTGTTAGTAGTTGAAAAAATAGTAAATTTTTACAGTTTATTTTCTTTTGTACATTCTAAGCTGTTTTTTCCTTTTCTCTCTATTTAATTATCAGTTGTTTTATTCTACAAACACAACTAATACAGCCTATTTTAAATAAATAAATAAATAAATAAAAGTACCATAATAGGACAATGATGTGGATTCCTAATTTGATTTTTCAAATTGTAATATATTCTCATTCGACTGCACTGATTCAAGTATCCTCAGTAAAAATTTATTCCTTAGTAACAATTTACTTTACTGTTGGAAGATTTTTTTTGTTACTCAATAGATGTTGGAAGAAGAAAATTAATCCTGAAACTAATTTCTTAATCTACCAAGGTTTTCTTTTCAAAAAGAGATGAAGCACAAAACACTTGTTTCTTTGTCCAGCTATTTCAGGATCTATATCATATAGGATTTGGATCAGAAAATTTTAATAAATTAAGACTTCCAGATGCTCTGAAATGATATTTCATTAAGTTCCGTTTCTATTGCATAACTTCTCTTATCATGTTTCCACGGGATGCATTGCTTATTATAGTTAACCTTTTTTTCAATTTTACTATTGAACTTTATAATTATCAGACATAAAACATACCCCTGTTAGCTACTGCCTAGCTTGTCATCCAGACCTGGAATTTCTTTGATTTAGTTTTATTATTGTTCTACTAACTGATATATGACATGCATATTATTTCATTTCAAGATTATCCCTTATCAACTTTAAGATTAAGTTTCAAGATAGCTGCATCAAATCTGCCTCTTCCTGTCCCTTCAACCCTCCACCAAAAATAAATATTGCTTAAATGAATTCACATGAAGTCACATGCCAGATGTATCTTCCTGAGATCAGGAGTCATCAGTCTCTCAAACTGATCAAGTTTTCTTTAACTTCAAAAAAGAATCTAAAGCAAATTTCATTGGTACTCAAATGTGAAATTAGCTAGTTTCTGTTATTCAGCAAAATCATTTAGTATTGTGTATCATAAAAATAGCAAAAAACCACCCCTGAATAACAGAGAGAATATTAGCTTCCAGGATCATATTGTTTAGTCACTGATAAAACTTTCAGTAATTCCAGAGGTTTGGATTTAATCCCAAAGAAGTTTGGAATCATATATCAATCACTATGATAGGTGAGCACCATTAAGCTTCAAATCCACAATGTCCTATTTTTACCCATAAATTAAATAACAATCAGAAAAACAACTAGATTATGAAAGAGCACACCACTCTACATATATTTGTATTTTATAATGCTTCATCATCACATAAAAAGTATATTAAACATCCTATAGCAACAACTGGTTGAACGTTTCACAGAACAGGAACATTTTTTTTCGGTATGTTTATGCTACTGAAAAAAATGCAAATAAAATTTTAAATTACACACCAAAAAGTCAAATGTACTTAATCATATTTAAAACAAGTGCTTAGAACTACATATAGGAAGCATCTTCTGTTTACATAGTACTTTGATCCCAAATCAATCCATGTATAACATGGAGCAAAATACCTCTAAGTCATAAATATTTTTCAAGGAGTGGAGGAAGTGAGTAAAGAAAATGGTAACTTTCTAATTGGATATGGATATATTATTGGAATTCATTGGAAATGGATTCCCATATTTGTATGCTAGTCATGATGAGAAACATTGCCAATAATAGATTTTGAAATATTTTTGTGACCACAACATATTGCTAAATTAATGTATCTGATATTTAAAAACATTAATATGACATTGCATAAGTACATTGATAGAGTATGTATTCATATCTATTGAATATCAGCAAACACAATATTCAAAATACCGTACACAATATTCTAAAAACAATACGCTATATGGCTTCTTTCCATTTCAGATGCACATTCAGTTATTTTACAAAACATATATTCAATGTGTGGCCTCCTTATTACAGCCCAATGCAAAATTTGATGATTACAGCTAACAGAAAATTTTTAAAAATAATGTTCATTATTAAGTAGACATTTCTTTTATAAACTGTCCTCTTAACTTCATGCAATATTCTTATTCCACAATATTTTCAGAACTTACCACAATTTTTCCATATGACCACCATCATCAGATTATTGTAACACGTCCACATTTCAGTAGCAGTCATGTCATAAAAGTATATGTAAAAAGAAGGAAAACAAAGTTAATAATTAAATAGTAATCATTTTATGCTTGCTATATTAAATATTAATAGTGTTGTGCTGATGCCACTTAATAGCTGGTTCTTCACCAGTTCATTTTTTTTATTTCAAAGTTTAATTGAGCTGATAAAGAAAGCCCAAGTATTGATTAGAAAATGAATTTTTAAAAAATCACAGGATTATGATTCAAATAAATAAACTTACCCTATAAAGAAAAAAGTCAGACAAGCAGAAATACCAAAGAAGAAAGGGAAGAGGAGGGGAATGCTTAATGATAACATGATGTTGTGAATAATGTGAGTTGAGCTGGACAAGAAACAGATAACAAAAACCAGCAAGTAGATTAATGCAAAGAAGGCGGGGTTTTTTTAAAAAAAAAGATTAGGGTTTACTTTGAGAACTGTAGGTATTTTATTTTAAAAGTAAAGTTGCAGACAACACATTCCTTTTATGATAGGTGGCACAGTTTTTATTTTGGCTTTAAATCTGCAGCATACATAGAAAAACCTGGAACACAGCAGATGTTTCCAGCTTCAATTGCTGTCATCCCCAGCCAGCATGCCAATGTCAGGAGATAGAGCAAGCTATAATCCAAAACATCTGAAGAGCTGTTTACCTTTGTTCTACATTAAGTTGTTTTCTTCACAAGAAAACCTTGAGTCAAAGATAATAACTAGAAATAATAATCTTTTTCTCTCATACACACACACACACAAACACACACACACGCACACACACAGAGATATGGGAAAGACTTAGTTTTAGTATATAGGTGTCAGCATTTTTTCCCCTTGAATTATGTCCAGGAAAGGTAACAATACTTAAAAATTCACACTATGTAGTTCTCAATAATACAATAGAAAATATCTACAAAAGACAAAATAATAGACACTTAATAGCAGCACATGAAGACAGCCTTTTCAATGAATCAAGAGGCTTTCCTTAAATCCTCATAGAATTATTACGGTATATGGTATGAACAAAATCCCTTAAATATGGTCTTTACATAAAGAGGTTTAGGTAGTACTGTAGTGACTACATGTACGTACCTACAGCTAAGTATCTATTATATTGTTCCTTAATTTCTCTGCAAATCTAAACAAATGCTTTAAAATATATTAACTTAAATAGATGAAATCATTTAGAATTCATCCGATATAGATTATATCGCAAGTCAGATAAGTCTCTTTAGGAGAGATGCAGCGGTTCTTAATATAAAGTGAAACTCTTTCAGAAGAAATCAAAACTAATACTGAGCTTCCTGAAGCTTTGTGAACAGTTATGGACTAAGCTTCACTTCACAAATCCTATTAAACTATGGCTTGTTTGAGCACATTATTCAATAAAGCATAATTGGTTGAATGGACATATTTCTCTATCCCAAAGTTAATATTCAAAATGTCAAAAATAATTTCATGCACATCATGGTTGGGGCCTTTCCTTTACAACAGACATGTCAAACACAAGGCCCGGGGGCCGGATCCGGCCCGCAAAGTGGTTTCATGTGGCCCGCGAAGCCATCCTGGAAACAGTGAGGGAACAGCCCCCATTTCCTTGGCCCTGGCCCAGAGACCCTCCTTCTGCCAGAGACCCTCAGATCTGTCCCACTCCTGCCCAGGCCCCCATAGGCACCCTTGATGCAAACAATGTAGAGCTGGCCACGCCCATCCAGTAGGCCATATGCACTCTAGCCACGCCCACCCAGTAGGCCACACCCACCCTGGCCATATCCACCCGGCCCCTTGAGGGCAACCACAATGCTGATTTGGCCCTCAACGAAATTGAGTTTGACACCCCTGCTTTACAATATTTTCAATTCAGATTTTCCCAATTCTTTATCAGACATCTTAGTTTTTCATTCCAATAGCCAAACTGTAAGTTATAACCTTTCCTTAGTCACAAATCAATTTAATATTACCCTGAAGAAAAGTACTTGCATCTATCTTTCTCAAGTAGTCATCTAAAACGTTTTCTGTTTTCACATATGGAAGAAGGGGGGAAGGAGAAGTTAAACTTTTTCCCTTACTCCCTTTTTATAAGAACCCTATGATTATTTCTTTGACGTTTGGCATAAACTGAGTAGCAGAGCCTATAATTATTGCCAAATACTTTTTAAAAATGTGTATATATTTTCTTTAGGAAGGAAATACAGGACCTCAGCTATTTGATTTAAAGCTGACAGGTTTCATCAGCTCAAAAAGGACTTTTGTACATGTAGATGTGTACCTATAATTTAAATACTTATTTAAATGCATTTATGTTGCATTTGCAATATATGGAGGTGTATGAAATCTATGGACAGTCAAATTCCAAACACTATTTTAGCTTAAAAAATCCAGAGGATTTAAATAGGAATTTTCAAGCATAAAATTAATCAAAGATCACAATTTGAGCAGACATTTAGTAGAGAGCCAGAGGTTGAGGCACTAGAGTAGAAACCAGGAAACTGTAGTCCTGAAAGCCAAATGGATAGTTCTGAGCCAAGGGCTCTTTCTCAGCCAACCCACCTCACAGGGTTGTTGCTGAAAAGAAAATAGGAGGTGAGCACATTGTGTGTTCCACCTTGAGTTGTATACAATAAAGGCAGGATTATTGTTTAAAAAGAGTATCTAATGATAATAAAACAGATAAAAAATATCCTGCATTAAGAGGGTTTTTTAAACAAAAGACTGAAGAACAAGATTATTTTTCATTTAATAGTTCTTATCTTATATTCTAAATATAAATCCAAAGACAATCAAAACTATGCTTCTACTTTACATCTTCCAAAAGAGATGTCAAAACAAGAGATTAAATGAATTAGTTTGCTGCTATAATGACTCTGATGACTAAACTTTTTAAAACATTCTCTATGAGCTCTTGGATACCATACTCCCTTAACTACGTTTAAATATGCCACTTATTTAGTAATGTAAGGAATTATATTACTATTTTTTTCTAAACCATACTGCTAAGGTATGATGTAGGGATTAAGAATTTGGGCTAGCTTTGGGGGGTGGGGGGAAGGGATTGTTAAAGATAAAATGTATTGAAAAACTTTTCAATAAAAAAAAAGAATTTGGGCTAGCTCTGAGGTGATCCTAGTTCAAGTCCATGGAAACCTGCTGAACCATTCTGGACCAGTAATTATCTCTCAGGCCAAGCTAAGTTCATAAGGATGCCATTGTGGGGGAAAAATAATGGGGGCCGAATAAAAAAGGGAGTGGGATATAAATCTATCAAGAAGAACACAGTCTGAGGTATGTAAATACAGCTAACTAAATACATTCTTCCAAAATCACGGTAAGGAAAATTAAAACCATACATTTCGAACATCTGTTTATCTTCTACAGCATGCATTTCTTGAGTCTATACAGTGAGATGGAACATTGTATGGAGCATCCATCTCCAGATAAGAGAAACTATGTTCATTTATCTCCAAGAAAGGAAAGATTTACCAGCCAAAGATAAAAACCATTTCTTTTCTTTGTAAAATACTTGAATGCAATAGTTTATTATGAAATTTTTCACAGATGTTATGGGCAAAGAGCACAGTGATGGCTACTCTGTGGGGAATTTTTTAGCAAACAAAATTATATCCTAAAATTAACATAAACAAGTGTAAGATTAAGAGTATTCTAGGATTCCATAGAAGTTTGAAAGGAAGGAAAAACAGAATTAGAAAAAATAAGATTTGATTGATTTTAGATCTAATTACATTGCATGCATTGGGAAATCTTATTATACACATATATTATCCAGTTATGGAGTATATATGTATGTGTATACATGCATGGTGTTTTAAATAACTTCTTGCTGCATTGTATGCAACAAGGAAACACTGCTCTTTCTGGATTTGAGACCATTAAAAAGTGAAGTGTAAAAACTTCAGCTGATTCTATTCTTCAAATCCTCTAAAATAGGAAAAAAAATTGATCAAAATCTCAAGCAAGGATGATCAAGGTTCTTAGGAATTGGGAAAAATTCTGAGCAATGAACATATTATGACTTATTTAAGCCCCTTGATTTGGTGGAAATAATGAAATTATTGGGTACAGTAGATGGAAGAACAGAACACAGAGACTTCAGACTATACTTACTGTGATGGTGATTTATATTTTCTGCCCCTTAGCTATGTGTTTAGGGGCTACTTAAGTGCTAATCCTCACGGGACTTTGAAGGAACCTTAGCAGTCTAATATGATTAGAGAACAAATTTTGTCTATAAAATAACATCTGTTTTAACTTATATTCCATATATATAGCGGTCTCCATGGTTCTGACTGAAGTGTTTGCTTATCTGATGTTGATTAATACATTTAGGCTTGTTCAGCATGAGTAGGTAGAGAAGAAAATTCAGTAAATATAATGGTTTTATATGTATACAATTCAGGAACCAAGTAAGGAAAGATTTGAAGAATCCTGTAAATGAAGCCCTGGTGTAATATTTTCATTCAGAACCAAAACAAAATCATATGCCAAAAGGTTTGTAAGCAATTACTGGAGAACCAGTATGGTACAGTGATATTGGTCCATGTCCCTAATTTCTCTCAGTCCAACCTATCTCAAAGGACTGCTTTTGGGATAAAAATGCAAGAAGATCCCCATGTATCCCCAGTATCTTTAGTTTCTGGAGAATTTAAATCTAATGAACCAACTAACTATGTCTAAAATATTATCAATCATGCACATTGTCTTGTGCTATTTTTCTTATGACAACCTGGTACAAAGGGTTTGGTGCCCTTGATATGCTTAACTATCATTCAAAGTACAGGATATTTCTCTACCTCCCTAAGCTGTCACTAGCACTTTTTCCTCTGGACATCAGTTTTTATTTTCTTCACCTTTTCTGAACAGCTACTTTACATATTCATGCAAGAATTACAGCTAGGGTCAGGATAAGCGCTATAGTACAAGAAGAATGAGTCAAATTAGATGTGAAAGGAGAACCAGTTACAGATGTTTTCTCATGGGAGAAGTCATTAAAAGCAGCAATATGATGCTTGGAGTTATTTTCCTGACAAGTCACTGATTAAAACAAAAAGATATTTGAATTTTGCTCATTCTCCAATTGGACTTACAGACGTAAGACTGGCAGGACATCATCTGTCTTTGATAACTCACAAAGTTCTCTCTAATATTGTGACACAGTCTGATATTGCTACAGTCTCTTCACAAAAATCAGGATTTTACTTTGGATTAAACAAGAATAAATACTTTTAACATATTCCTAATGTTATATACTATGCATCCTATGCAATAATGTATAGGACAAAAATACAACAGAATCTATACTTCTTGGATTGTATTTTAATACACCTGCAGGGTCAAACACAAAAAAAACATGTGAAAAAATAACTTTTTTATGCAGTTGTGCATTTGAATAGTCTGATGAATAAACTTCGATACTAGTTCCTTGAAACTAATCAAGCAATATTAGGAATAAATATAAAATTTAGATCACCATATATAGCACTAACCATTTAGGGTCACATTAGGTGGAATGATACAAATTTATCACAAAAGACTATGTGAGGAAGCAATACAGAATTCATTCTGTAATGTATTGGGATTTTTACTTGAATTGTTCACGTGTCTGTTTGAATGCTGCTTAAGGTTGCTCAATGGTGTGTCTGTGTAACAGTCATTGACTTAAGCCAGACTTGTTGTCTCCAAGAAGATCATTGGATGATTTGAGACGGGAATGGGTTCCTTTAAACCTATTGGCCGCCGCCTAGTGGCCAACCATATAAGTAGCTGCACAGCAGCCTCTGTTTCAATGCTGTTCCTATTTGCCTCAATAAAGCAATGTTCCTGTTTGCAACCTTCTGTCTCGCTTATTGCCTGCAAAGAACCGGCTACACAACACTGGTGATGAAGGTGGGATGCTGCTTTTTCGAAAGAGCTAAAAGTCACTAGGGGGTGAGAACAGCACAGCGCCTGGCAGGGATCGCGTCCCCCCCTTGGTCTGCCTAGCAAGCCATGCTAGAGACCACCCAGCCCTGCGGACCAGTCCCTGGGCCTACAAAAAAGAAGCAGCACGAGGCAACGCAAGACACGAGCTGCGAAGACTTCTCACCATGTTGAAGGTCGAAAAGCTCAATGAATTTGATGTCACACACCCAGAGAGATGGTCGTACTACATTTCAAGAGTAGAGAACTACCTCCACACAAACCAAGTCACCGAAGATGGCCTGAAGGCCGCAACACTTTTCTGTGTCTGCAGGTCTGCAATGTTCAACATTGCAGAGAACTTAGTCACACTGGCACAGCTGGAGTCCGTTACTCAGTGACCATTTCCAACTGAAGCTGTCGGTAATAGTGTGGAGGCATGCTTTCGAACAGCGAATACAACAACCCGGCGAGACGGCCACAGAATTCATCGTGGCATTGAGACAAGCTTCGCACCTGTGCCAATTTTCGGACTTGGAAAAAAGACTTCGAGACCGAGTCGTCTGTGGACTCAGGAGCAAAGAGCTCCAACAAAAACTTTTCATGAAGGAGACTATCTCGCTCCAGGAAGCTTTAAAAGAAGTCATGGCGGAGCATTGTGGCCCGCCAAAAGCACTCCTCACGAAGAAGCCGTCCACCATGAGGACGCCGAGATTCAAGAAGACGTCAGCTCCAACCACAAATTCAACAAGATCCAACGGCACCACGACAAGGAACTGAAGCCCCCTTTCAAGGCAGTTCCCTTCCTTTGATGTTTGGGCTGTGGCGGCCACCACCAATGAGCAGACTGCCGGTTCAGGACAGCCATGTGTCGGGCCTGCGGGAAATCCGGCCATATTGCAGCTATCTGTAGAGGTCTCCAAAAGGACTGCCAATTGGACAAACCGATCAGGAGAGGTACTAGAGACCCAGGGCAGCATAGAGTAGGGTTCTGCTCCTGTTGCCTGAGTGTCTGCCGCACTGGAGCTTGCTGCCTCCTTAAACCAAAACTTCGGCTTCAAGTCAAGCTGCAAGGCGTTTCTTGCAGGATGGAACTGGACACTGGTTCAGCTGTATCCATTATTTCCCTGGAGACTTTCCAGTTCATGTGCAACCGCAGCAAGAGATAGGCCAAGCTTAGGCTGTCTGACATCATTTTAACTGACTTCCAGAATTCCTCAGTAGCCATCAAAGGCGAGGCCAACTTGGCTGTCAAATTCAAGGGGTTTTCGAGGCCCCTATATGTGATTGTGGTGGAGGGCCAGAGAACAAGCTTAATAGGGCTTGATTGGTTTGATGCATTGGCCATTCAAGTAACCAGGATCCACCAGACACAAGCAGCAAATTTGGCGTCAGTATCCGAGAAATTCGCAGATGCTTTTGACACAAGCCTGGGAGAATACAAGGGCCCTCCGATAGCCTTTAAGCTTGATCCTGCAGTAACACCTATTAGGATCAAGCCCCGTTGAGTGCCATTTGCACTAAAACACAAAATTGATGCAGAGCTGGACAAACTAGTCAGCCAGGGAGTACTACAGCCTGTAGATGGGGGTGAATGGGAAACTCCCATTGTCACACCACTTAAGGCCAATGGGGAGATCAGGATTTAAGCTGATTACAAGTGCACCATTAACTGGGCACTACAGCAGCATCGCTGCAAGGGGGTACCGTATTTGCTAAGTTAGATTTGGCACAGGTCTATCAGCAGTTACCTGTGGATGAGGCCACATCGGCTGCACAAACAATTGTGACACAGGGGGGCTTTTAGAGTCAAACACCTCTAATTTGGGGTTAGTGTAGCCCCAGGAATCTTCCAGGGAGTTATGGACCATACGCTCAAGGGTATTCCGGAGGTCTGCCCCTATTTTGACGATGTGCTCATCGCCGGTGAGTCCACTGAGGTGCTAGCAAGGAGGCTCAAAGCCGTCCTTCAATGGTTCCGCACAGCGGGACTCAAGCTGAAGAGAGACAAGTGTAAAATTGGGGTCCCTTCCACTGAATTCTTGGGGTTCCGTATTGATGCTGAAGGCATCCATCCTGCAGAGTCCAAGCTGAAGGCAATTCAGCTGGCACCAAGCCCCAGATCCAAAGGAAAGCTCCAGGCATTCCTGGGTCTCCTGAATTTTTACCATGCACTCCTTCCTAACAAGGCCACAGTGATACAGCTGTTACACAGCTGTTCACAGCAGCAGAATTTCAGGCCTTCTTGAGGGCTAACCTCATAAGACATGCAACATCGGCTCCCTTTCACCCCTCGACTAATGGGCAGGCCAAACGCATGGTGCACACCACAAAAGAGTCACTCAAGCGCATTGTGTCTGGGGATTGGCACCATAGGCTGGCTGATTTCTTGTTTTGCCAGCATACTACGCCTTGCACAGCAATGGGCAAGAGCCCAGCAGAGCCTCACTGGGGAACAAGGTTAATCACGAAACTGGACAGATTTCATCCTGACCGGGTAGCAGCAGACACCGCACGCCCAAAGGCACCAAGGGGGTTGCAAGTGGGTGATGGGGTATGGACCCGGAACTATGGGCATGGGAACTTGTGGGTGCTGGGTAAAATTGTCAAAATCTCAGGACCCCTTTTCTACGAGGTGGCTCTGGATGGGGAGTGAGTCATTCACTGCCATATTGATCAGCTGCAGAAGCGTTTTGCAGAATGGCCATTATGTGAGACCTCATAGCGGGTCTGCAACTAGAGCTGGAAATCGGCAGCCTAACAGAGCAGTCCACATACTCTGAGGACTCATCCAGTCAGTACAACAGAGAGGTGGTCATAGATGGACAATGTCCAGGAGTGCAACATGGGTCTCCAGACGGGAAAAGTCAACCCAAAAATGGCAGCAGCTTCGCTGACACAGTTACCTCATTGGACTTTGGCTTGGGCCGACCAAGAATGGCCGGCCAAAGGAACTCGAGTCAATCCGACTCACGTGAACCTAAGAGTCCTGGTCTACCCAGTCCGGCGGGTAAGCTGGTAGACCGGGAGTTGCCTGGATCCCCCAGGCATTCTGAACAGTAGACCATCACAATATTTACATGATTATGTTCTTAAATAATGTGTGTACATTCTAGGGGGGAGGGGTGTAATGTATTGGGATTTTTACTTGAACTGTTCACATGTCTGTTTGAATGCTGCTTAAGGTTGCTCAATTGTGTGTCTGTGTAATGGTCACTGACTAAGCCAGACTTTTTGTCTCCAAGAAGATCATTGGATGATTTGGGGCAGGAATGGGTTCCTTTAAACCTATTGGCCGCTGCCTAGTGGCCAACCATATAAGTAGCTGTGCAGCAGCCTCTGTTTCAGTTCTGTTCTTGTTTGCCTCAATAAAGCAATGTTCCTGTTTGCAATCTTCTGTCTCGCTTATTGCCTGCACAGAACCGGCTACACAACACATTCTACCAATCACATCTCTCCCTAAAGTTTCTCCCCACAAGTACTTCAAATAAATTCTGATAATGAGGCAATTTTCACTTAATGAAAACACTTTCCAATTACTATATAATTCCATGTCCTAGAATTATCGCCAACATATTTTTATCCCTTTGTCAAAAAGGGAGGTACACAGACAGCATTTTCTTGGCATTGTTTGTTAATGTGCTGTCAATTCTGACCCTCTCCGTTTGAGTTTGACGGAGGTTATGAAGTTAGAAATGTCAGTTCAGCTCCATGCAGTAATTTAAGGGACAATTACATCTTCAGCAGACATTGAAATTACAATTCTTCAGGCATCCAGTTAGCTGAGAATATTTTGGAGCATAGCAGATATTCTATTTTTACAGCAAATCTTTAAATCAACCCACATTCCATCTTTTGCAAAATGTCTATTATTGGAATGCAAGCCTAACTGCCCAAGATCTTTCACTTATATCTCAGCTTAATTGATGGTCCGAGAAGCAGTACATTACCCATTTCATGCTAGACCTACATTTATCGAAATATTTCTCAATGCAGGTAAAGAAAGCATAAAAAAGCTTTCATTTTTTAAAGAATATATGACTCATATTGTATCCATCCAAATTATAGATGAGAAAGATGAACATAAACTGATCATGTGATTTTAAAACTATTTTTGCATTTGGGCTTCAGTAAATTTTTGAGATTTTTAAAAAGAATGATATAGGTTCAGAAAAACAAGAGGCAATGTATGAATTAGTGTACAGATGTTGAATCAAAACTTATTTGCAAGGACAGAAGGGTGGGTGGGAGAGATAGTGAATGGTATTAATGTGCTCCAGATTTCTCTATATTTCCCTTTCTGATACTCATGACTGCATTTTCTTTTACTTACTATTTTTTCTGTTCTTTGCCTAACATTTTCTATTCTGAAATTTATAGTCTTATATGGATCTGACTCATAGTAAACTATTTCAAAAATGAATCTCTCCTCAGAAGAATAATATCTATAACAAAATGCCAAAAAGAACCTTTGTAGGAATTCTAACATGGCCCATGTTTATTTAATAATGTAATCAATGAAACGAATTCCAAAGTAAGTGCATATGACCTGCCTCAATCTTTCAGATACATTTATAAAGAGAAAGTCAAATGGAATGTTTTTTACAGATTTGGGGCATGTAATTTAACAATTAGGTAAAAAAACAGGTACATATAAATCTTTAATGAATTTTGATGCTCTAAAACATATTTAAAATTGTACTTTGAAAGAAAGGAATCAAGTGACTATATAATTAAAAAAATAAAATGTATATTCTAACATAAGGCTCAAAATGACAGTTATACATTTTTATTTTACTAATGTCACAGCAATTCTGTTCATGTTTATGTAACTGTAAACCTTTAATCTGCAGATCACTGCTATTAAAACTATTCAGTGCTAACATCTGTTGAATTAGGCTAAAGTTCTTCAGCCGAATTTCTGAAAAATTGTATTGCTTAACCCTCATTAACTTGCACTATAAACAAAACAGGTGTTCAAACTTCCAACCTTCTGAAATGCACAATAATAATTTCAAATTAAAATTATTGTGATTATTAAAATGTTAATACCATCCTTCATTTTTTCATAAAAGGATTTTTGTGAAGATACTGTTATAATCGGGTATATTCAGTTTTCAGAGATGAACATATGTGGCAACAGTATTTCCAGAGCAAATAACGTAGCTATTTTTAGCCTACTATCAAGTATTTTAAGTATTTTTGGCAATGAAAAGCATTGCATACATAAAGCTGCAGGAACCACCACAATACTTAAAATAGAACGATCAGCATTCACGAATGGTTTTCCATATAACTGATCCTATGAAGTTTAAGCAGTTTTATATATGGATCTTCATAATTCCATGAAGTGAGAGTTTTCTGTTAAAGAGTCTTCTAAGAATTGTTGGGATGTGCAAACTCTGTGGTTAGATGTGGAATTTGCTTTGCTTGTGAAATTACAGGCATTTGGATACAATGCAAGATAAGGTGTCTTAGCCATACAGTACTTGAAAAGCTTGAACTGGAGAACTTCTTTTCCTGGAGAATTATATTCCCTAACCAGCCACTTTCTAGAGGCACTATTCCAGCAAGGTAAAAGCTGAAAACATGCCTAACTAATTATTTTAACATTTTCATCTGTTCCACCTTCTATAAAGCACAATTATCTAATTTGAATTTGTCAGGTTATCATGTAATTATGGTTATTTTTCATATTTTTCCAAATTTTGCAGTATGGATCCTGACAAATTTCTTAAAGAAATGTATTATTACAGAAAGATAAAATGTAGTTTATTGATAACTAGAATATAAACTGTCAGCAAGCAGCACTCCTTACTAGCCCTGATTATGTTACCTAGTTTGTGTAATGAAACCCAAGCAAGAAAACAAGCAAGCTCCGAGAGCACCAAAGAGCTCTCAGGTCAACCCTAAGCTACCAATATTCACCTTTATTAATGTTTTTTGTTTATATTTATTCCATCTTTCAATTTAACAAAGAAAATTAAAGTAAAAATAGCTTAAAATACAGTTTAAACAAACACTAAAATATATATTTAAGAAATTTGACAATTAGTAGTCTTATAGTCTTCATTTCCAAAAGCTGAAAAAATAAGACTGAATCCTACTTCTGAAGATTTGTGTTTCTTAGCCCAGGAGCGAGTAAGTGAAAATACTTTTCTGCCTGTCAGAATGAGAGACTTCTAAGGGCTGAGATATCTTTAAAGGGCCTTTCCAGTCAGCCAGTTCCACAGTGGAAGAGACGATCCCTTTTAGGTAGTCACGCTCTAAGCAATTCAGAGTTTTAAAAAGAGTTATTCTGGTACAGTGGTTAAGGAATTGGACAAGGACTGTAGTTGAAATATCTCCCTCAACCTTGCCTGTTTACTGGATAATGGGAAAAGGATTCTCTCAGCTGAATCTGCCTCTCTTGAGTTTGTGTGGGGAAAAACTGGGAAATTATGGGTTTTGGTTCCTAAAGGAAAGGCAGGACATGAATCTAACAAATATAATTGAGATCAATACCAACACTTTTAATTGCACTGAGCAGCACAAGGATCATATATAGTCACTGTATTTTGCATTGTTAGCAGCCAAGCTGCCATTTTTTGCACTGAATGCAACTTCCAAACACTTTCCTAATAATCCTATTTTAACAGGATATAACTAAAGTGTGGGTAGTTATCACCTTAAATGGGGTCACAGGTAGCAAACTTGTAACAGTAATTGGGCAAAGGCATGTCCTATCAAACAGCCAGTAGACAACTGAGAAGGCTGGACTTGCTCTTTCAAGAGGAATGCAACTCTGTCCAAAATAATCCCCAAGTCCAGATTCATATTAAGACCATTTTGTCTGAATTATTTTATTATTTCTCTCTCACCCAGTGCCGTACTGAATCTGGAGTACTTGGAACTCAATGGTAAAGAGTAAAATAGCGAACTATCATCAGGATAAGAGTCCCCAGGTAATTCCAGGTAATCCAGAGGTTTCATGAAGAAGTGGGAGTCCACAAATAATGAAATGTAAACCTCGGGGCCAATGGCCTTTGTGTCAGATAGCAGTCTCCTAGAATCTTCTTCGAGTAAAAAGGATTAGAAGCACTGTAAAATAGTGCCTGCATACCCAATGACTTCAGGTGTTCCAGAATTATACCATGACTGATAGTATGACAAGCAGTTAAGAGTTCCAAGAAAGTAACAGGGTCTGGGTCTCCTTACTGCGCTGCCAGTTTCTGGCACTGTCATCCACCAAAGCATCCAAAGCAGAGCTGGTACCATACCTCAATGGAAATTCAGAAAATCAAAATCATTTGAATGTGGGTTGCAAAGTCACCACCTTCTCACTTACGTTTCCTAAAAAACTACATTTGAAATTGCCCTATAATTGCACAGATCTCCTAGATCTGATTATTGTCTCTTTTACGCAGAGAGGAATACAACCCTCCTGCAAGGAGTACCTGTAACCAGTGGAAACTTCCATGTTACTCGATTTGGAGAAGAGCTATGGTGGCACAGTGGTTAGGATGCAGTATTGCAGGCTAATTCTGCTGACTGCCAGCAGTTTGATTCTCACCAGCTCAAGGTTGACTTAGCCTTCCATCTTTCCTAGGTCAGCAAAATGAGAACCTAGACTGTTGGGGGCAATATGCTGACTGTGTAAAACCACTTAGAGAGAGTTGTAAAGCACTGTGAAGTAATATATAAGTCTAAGTGCTACTGCTATTTAATCTAGCAGGAGAGTTAGAAGTCAAATAAGCAGATGGCAACCCTCATCTATCCACAAGCCAAAGAGAATCCCAAATAATAGGATTAAGGATTGCCAATATTACAACTTAATGATCTGCCTCAACACTTGTCAATAATGATGCCATTGGCTTTGTGTACAAATAATCATTCAAATTATTCATTGTTCTGGCTCCATTCCACTAATACCTTGGTGTAGGAAAGCCTGCTCTGTGCTGATGCAGTAGAAGCAGTGGAAAAATATTCTGAGTGCTTTTATTGCAGAAAAATAGGAGATGTCTTCAGATTGGCCAGATCAAGACTCAACCTGATTTGTCACTGGAATTCTTCCATATATGGTCCAACTGACATCCTATTCCATCATCAATATTTCTATACTGTATCATCCACCCAAATGCAGTGTCATGCACTCAGAATTGGCAGACTACCAAATGGAACATTTGGTCAGTAAGATGATATTCCTATAGAGTAGATCACAGCCACTCCAGTCCTAGTCTGCCATACCACAGAATAGCCTGGTAGATAAAACCAGCAAGAATAAAATTCCCCCTCTTCTTCTTTTAGAGGAATTTTCGCAATATATGGCAGGGCAGCACTTTCCAGATGTCTTAAAAGAAAACCATCTTGCACTGAAGAGGATGGAATGCCACCATCATTATACCTTGACTTCCTTGCTTAGGCTGCAGTCTGAAAGGAAAGAAAGCCAGATAACAGCCTGACCGCTTTACTCTGCAATGGTCTAACTGCACCCTTCCAGGATGCATGTACTGTATTAGGAAAGATGCATCTAAAAACAAATATTTCATACACAGTATCGAAAAGGTCTATAGAAGCAAGTCTTTCTTCCTCTCTTTGTTAGAACAGCTAAAGCTAAATATCAGGAAATCAATAGTGGGGTTTGTTTTTTTTTTTAAAAAAAACCTATTTAAACAATACATAATTAAACTGTGGAATCTGGTGCCATTAGATAGGATGGTCATAATTTTAAACCTGCTTTTTAAAGCCCTAAACAAATCTTAAAGGGTCTATCAATGGATGTTTATTGCCTCCAGAATGATAGGCAGTGTACATTAAAAGCTAGCTGTGTGATGAGCCTGCCTTCAGACATGGCTGCTTGTGGCTCTTCACATATCCAAACAGACACCCAAGACAGTTTGAATTCTTTGTTGAGACATTTCCATAGGACATAAATTTGATAGGAAGGAAAGGAAGGCAGATGGGCTGGTATCAGTATCAGATGCTTTGCTGGCATTAGAGGTAGAGTCTTAAGCTACAGGAAATGGAGACAATGGTGACTATACTTAGCTATAGTAGCCTCCTGAAGATGGACTATTGGTTTCAATCCAGAGAAAGGGTGAGTATTGATCCTAAAATGCATTAGGCAGTGTTTGCACTGCTGAAGGAATGGTCTGAAGTCCATAAAGCATTTGAGCACACAATTTGGGAGAAGAATGCCAGAGAAGACTGGTGCAGGATCTACTCTACTGACTGCAGAGAACATTAGGTGCCATAAGAAAATCAAAAATTTTACTAGCTATAGCAAAAGTTTCACTAGCTATAGCAATCCCAGCTGCCACTGCATCTGACTTGGAAAGAAAATGAAGTTACTGCCATTAATTCTTAATTAAGAAAAAGAATTAGGTAGGGATACAGATAGAATACTGCCCAGAGCCTGCCTACTTTACTCTGCAACATTTTAGAGCATGTTAAATCTATGTCACTGGTAGGGATATAGTTAGAATAGTGCACACATATGGTAAATCTATGTCATAATCTGCATGCACATAGATGATTTGAGCCGAGTAGGACTGAAAGATAAGTGTTTAGGAAACCATATCTAATTTGCATTTTTTAAATTCCATTTTATAGGAGGAAGAGGAGGAAGAGAAAGAAGAAGAAAGAAAGAAAGAAAGAAAGAAAGAAAGAAAGAAAGAAAGAAAGAAAGAAAGAAAGAAAGAAAGAGACTGTAAAGCACCCTTGTAAGTCTTGAGGCTGAGGAAATGAAACTGACTTTGCTGTGTTTTATCAGCTGTTTGAAAAAAAGAGAATTCTAATTTGCACTGCCTCTTTCAAGCCACTCCTCTGTTTCAACAGACCCCATGACAAGCTGATATGGAGCACAGAGACAGGGCTTTTTTCATATTTGTGAGTTTCCTGGTTGAACATTGTACGACACATAATGCTAGATTTTTCTAAGCAACCTTGGGTGGTTTACAACAGCCATTAAACCAATAAATAAAACAATAAAAAAATTATCAGTCCTGCACCACAATTGTCCCTCTATTTATTTATTTAAAAGGTATGGTTATGGTAGCAGGCTAGAAACCTGGGTGACTGTTAGTTCTAGTCTCAGGCATGAAGCTGGCTGGGTGATCTTGGTCCAGTTACTTTCTCTCAGCCCTAGGGAAGAAGCAACTGCAAATCACTTCCCAAAAAAAATTGCCAAGAAACCCACAGAGATTTGTCCAAGCAGTTATCAAGAATTAAAAACTGATTCTCACACACAAAAAAGCCCCTGCCTCTATATATTTGTACACATTAACCACAGATTTCCCAGTCCCTTTTCTCAATTCCTCTGTCCTTAATACTCAGAGATCCCTACCTTGTAGTGAAATTTAAATTCAAAAAAGACATTCATAGTTGTTTCCTATGGGTGACTTTTAATAAGCCTAATATAGCTAGTGCAGAACAGAGTTAGGATCTGGTCAAAAAAGCCTATTTCATCAGTATTACAGTATAAAGTGGGGAGATCCTTCTCCAGATTTCCTGGCAGGTTGCATACTGAAGACCAGAATTTACTTAGAACAAGGGTCTTCAAACATGGCCCTTTTATGACTTGTGGACTTCAACTCCCAGAATTCTTCCGAGAATTCTGGGAGTTGAAGTTCACAAGTCATAAAAGGGCCATGTTTGAAGACCCCTGACTTAGAATCTTGAACCTGAAACAGCGAAAGCTAGCAGTAATAGCCTTTATCTGCTGAACCTGATAGTTATGTTCTTTCAACCTAAGTAATCCCCCTAGGCTCTTCCAACAGTAAAGTAGGCCATCCCTAAAATTCCACTATGAGCTTCTTAGAAGAATAAGATATCACATGTGACAGTTAAATAAGACCACCAATAGAAAATTAAAATGGCTGAATGCCTGGCAGGATAGTTCTTTGTGGATACAATGACTGAATTCCCACAACCACCATCCCACATTGGAAAAAAAGATAAGAAAATGAACCTTGTAAAATGTATCAGAGCTCATATTTTTAATTCTTCAGAAACAGAATGAACAAACTTTTCCCATTAATCAGAATGGGTATCTAATCGCATATTGCAAATTTAACTGCAATCAGTTGTTTGTGAAATCTCCAGAACTTTCCTGATTCTTGTAAAACACACAGTACCTTGAATTTGCTGATGCAGTCTTTATGTTTATACTCATCAATAATGCACTATAACCCGGATCCAGTCTGGATTTTGTCCTTTAGAAATGGCAGGATCCCAGCTCGTCCCATTCCAACTCTGAAATTAAATTGCCCAGTCAACTTCTTACTTGCCCAAATGTGATTAGAACTCAAAGTTTCATCATCCTAGCAACAGTTTGGACAATCAGCAATTAGTTTAAGCATAAGGTCCTGTATTACATCACTGAACAGCAGGGAAAGCACAAGTGATGTGTGAAACAACTACTGTATGTTCAGCAGAAAGAAAGATAAACCTTATTGGAAAAAGTTCAACCTTTAAAAGAGCTTGAAGTTAATTTTAATTACTCTTGGAGATAAAGCAGTCCTTAAGAGTTTATGCTCCCTCCTAGCAAAAGACAGGGAAATTGCTGTTTATTAGTTAATATTTACCCAATGTGTTCTTCTTTTGATTCTTATAACCGGCAAGGTGAAACAATTAAGAGAAGGGGGCTGCTTAAAGGTAAATATAATATACAGTAGTTATTCCTTTCATTCTAATCTCTTCATGGTTCCCTTGAATATAAAAGTGTTGATTAAAAATTTGGAGGGGAAAAATTCATTATTTAAGTTGATTCATAAAACTTCAAAGGAAGGATGCATATGTGCATATTTATAAGCGTCATAAAATAACCTTGCTCTTATGGTTCATTTACTGAAAATAAATTTATTTAAATTGAGGCTATCATAGAATACTACAGTACAGTGTAGTAAAGATTACAAGACAAGGAAAGCATGCAAAGACAATAAAAGGATTATTGTCATCTTTGGTAAAATGTAAGCTGGTAAAAATATTTCATGCTTAGGGGGGAAATGGTACATACAGATGTTACAGCTTTGGCGTTAATCGTACGATCATTTACCTCATTATTATAAGCACTACAGAATATTTATTATGAAGTCACTTAAGAACAAAAAATATTCTACTTTCTACTAAAAAGTATAACTAGCACCATTATATACAGTATATGATTGTTTATTAAAGTTATTCTCCCTATTTGTGTTGTCTTTCCATTCTCCCTGCAGTATCTGTTACATGTTTTCCCCACTGGTCTCTGTGATATTGCACTGTAATATTGCAGCTGCTGTATATTTGAGGCAGTACCAATCTCTCCCTGTAAAACCATTCTCAGAGAGACAAACCCAGAGACTGAACACTGCTGGGAGATAAAAGTAGCCCTCTGTTTTTAATGGGAGTAGTAAAATTACAACATATAACCTGGACTTCATGTTATACGAGCTAGCTTTTTCTTTCCATTTTGTAGTCTGATAAGAGAAAACAAGAACGGTCCATAGTCTCATAGGAGCACATGAGTTCAAGATGTAAGAGAAAGAGAGATAAAACAATGGAGGAGTGGGGAAAGAAACAGATGGGATAAAGAGGAACCTGATACTTTTTAGCTGCCTGCTCTTATGGCACAGCATTTCTTATATTATTGTAATGTTGCATACTCTACACACAGTATGAATTTTGTTTTGGAAAAGATGAGCAACAAGCAGTTTTCCCCCACTTGTTTGAAAAACGGTATAATTTGTGGTCTGATCTGTAGAAGAAAGCATAAATAGGAGGAGGGGAAGGACTTAAGGATCCCTATATTTCTGTCTTGATCTAATCAGACACGCATTCACACACATACACACACAGAGAGAGAGAGAGAGAGAGAGAGAGAGAGAGAGAGAGAGAGAGAGAGAGAGAGAGAGAGAGAGAGAGAGCAAAAGAAAAGTTGTACTGTCAGTTGGTTTCTATTTAAGGACCGGCAAAATTAAGTCTTGGGGGGCGGGGGGGTGGGGTGCGAGACGAAGTTCGTTGCAATTAACCCCCGATCTTAGGAATCCGGGAAGAGACGAGAGGAGTCAGAGGCAGGGGACAGCTCCCTGATGTGATGGGTGGTCGAACCGAAGCCGCAAGAGGTAAATAAAAAAAAATCTTCCAGGCCGGCAGGCGGCTGCTGCTGCCGCTGCCGTCGAAAAGGGCTGGGTGGGGGAAATCAGTGCTTCATCACACGCACACGCAGAGCGACTCTGTAAAGCGCGGACCCGGGAAGGGCGGCAGAACGACAGGCGGGTTTCTTCAGCGCAAAAGAGGCCAAGCCCGTCCGAGGCTCCCGGTGGGGAAATCAGGCACACGGCGGGTCTCGGGGCGCTCAAGCAGAAACGACGGCTGGCAGTTAACTCCGTGGCGGAATGGCTACTAGTAGCCTGGCGGGGCAGAGAAGCCCATCAGGGTAGAGTCCTTTCCCTCTGACCTCAAGCCAAGGACAGGACGGCGTTTTCTCCGGCTCATCCCGAGCCCGCTATAGCCAGGCGCAACGGAATCCCCTCGGATCCCTTCGCTCTCCCCCTTTCCCTTTTTGCAGCGCGGAGACCGCTACAGTGCCGGACACAGAAGCGAGGCGGCTCACCTGCGAGCTGTTCGTGTCCCGACGCTCAGTCCGCGGTTTCCCGCTTTCCGGACGAAAAGTGCTGCGAAGTAGACCCAATGCGGGACACGGCCACGTTTGCCCGGGTTCGAAGGCACCAGCTCCGCGGAGCGCTTTGGCGCGCTTGGCAACCCTGAAGAGCCGCGGCCAGCTCCGAGCCGAGGCTTCGCCACCTGCAGAGCGGCAATGCTGCTTGCCTTGGGAAACAGCCTGACCGACCTAGCGGAGCATGCTAGCCACGCCCTCGCTCTCAAAAGCGTCTCGCTATTGGTGGCTCGTCGGATCCCACTCGCTTCTCCCTCCCCTCGCTGGTGTGCGCAATTTGGACGCTGCTGCTTTTTTTTGCAGGAGGGAATGAAAGGGATTCCGAGGATAGGCAGAACCCGCCTGCCTTCAGAGATCTGCTGCGTTGGCTCAGGAGGACGGAAGAAACTGAAGGGTTAGGAGTGGCACGGATCTGTCGACGTAGCTGGCGGGAACTGAACACGTTTCGAGAGAGCCTTTTGATCCTTAAAGCAGCTAATAACTTTGTTCAAAGAGGTGCTGAGGGGAGTAGGAAAAATGGCATCTGTGCGGTGCGCCTGGGAGAACAGTTCGTCACAGAAAATAGAAACGTCGTTATCTCTTGGATGGAACAAATATCGTGCAGGTGTTCTCCATCCACGACATTTAAAGGTATGTGTCTTAAAATCCCCACAGATCCACATACCGTACAGTACTTCAGTTGCAAGGCTCCCGGAGAGAGAAATGGAAAAAAAAACAGGAATAAAATATGTCCCTGCAGCTTATTGCTCAAGGCGGCAGAAAAGAAAGAACAATTCATGCACGAACGTTCTTCAACACAACTCCTTCCAGCTAATGTTGGACTTTGATGCTATAATCCAAGGAGTGATGAGAGTTGCAAGGTAACTCTCATTTGCAGGACACTCAACGGCCACATTCAGGGTATAGTATTATATAAGCAAGAGACTAAGTATATACCTAGAAACGTGTAGCTTTTTACAGATGTGGGATGGATCCCCCAAAACAGCCAAGCAATTTATGGCAAAGAATTATAAACTTGTAAAGTATATCTACACAAAGCCAAGGGAAGGAGGGAGGGATTCAGTGAAAAAATGCTGTTTCCCTTTTTATTTCCCCAAACCCATATCATTCTATCAAATATGACAGGATGATTACAGCCATCTCATCTGAGATAATTTAGAATCAGCTAACCAGTTATGCTCATGATAGTCATTCCAAATGTTATATGGATCACACACATCCTGTGCCTTGTCTTGCCAGTAAACCTCTAAGCATAATTCACTACTGAACAGATTGAAAATTAGTACTGTTGCTGCACATACAAGTATACAGGTGAAACTCGAAAAATTAGAATATCGTGCAAAAGTTCATTTATTTCAGTAATGCAACTTAAAAGGGGAAACTAATATATGAGATAGACTCATTACATGCAAAGCAAGATAGTTCAAGCCGTGATTTGTCATAATTGTGATGATTATGGCTTACAGCTCATGAAAACCCCAAATCCACAATCTCAGAAAATTAGAATATTGTGAAAAGGTGCAATATTCTAGGCTCAAAGTGTCCCACTCTAATCAGCTAATTAAGCCATAACACCTGCAAAGGGTTCCTGAGCCTTTAAATGGTCTCTCAGTCTGGTTCAGTAGGAATCACAATCAGGGGGAAGACTGCTGACCTGACAGTTGTGCAGAAAACCGTCATTGACACCCTCCATAAGGAGGGAAAGCCTCAAAAGGTAATTGCAAAAGTAGTTGGATGTTCCCAAAAATGCTGTATCAAAGCATATTAATAGAAAGTTATGTGGAAGGGAAAAGTGTGGAAGAAAAAGGTGCACAAGCAGCAGGGATGACCACAGCCTGGAAAGGATTGTCAGGAAAAGGCCATTCAAAAGTGTTGGGGACTTTCACAAGGAGTGGACTGAGGCTGGAGTCAGTGCATCAAGAG
Source organism: Vipera ursinii (assembly GCF_947247035.1). NCBI lineage: Eukaryota > Metazoa > Chordata > Lepidosauria > Squamata > Viperidae > Vipera > Vipera ursinii. The sequence continues at coordinate 163,758,231 of NC_139516.1, read as the reverse complement.
CCACCACACACAGATGGATCCTGGACATGGGCTTCAAATGCCGTATTCCTCTTGTCAAGCCTCTCCTGAACAACAAACAACGTCAGAAGCATCTTACCTGGGCTAAAGAAAAACAGACCTGGTCTGTTGGTCAGTGGTCCAAAGTCCTCTTTTCGGATGAGAACAACTTTTGCATCTCATTTGGAAACCAAGGACCCAGAGTCTGGAGGAAGAATGGAGAGGCACACACTGCAAGATGCTTGAAGTCCAGTGTGAAGTTTCCACAGTCTGTGTTGATTTGGGGAGCCATGTCATCTGCTGGTGTTGTTCCACTGTGCTTCATTAAGTCCAGGGTCAACGCAGCCGTCTACCAGGAGATTTTGGAGCACTTCATGCTTCCTTCCGCAGATGAGCTTTATGGGGATGCTGACTTCATTTTCCAGCAGGACTTGGCACCTGCCCACACTGCCAAAAGCACCAAAACCTGGTTCATTACTGTGCTTGACTGGCCAGCAAACTCGCCTGACCTGAACCCCATAGAGAATCTATGGGGCATTGGCAAGAGAAAGATGAGAGACATGAGACCGAACAATGCAGAAGAGCTGAAGGCCGCTATTGAAGCATCCTGGTCTTCCATAACACCTCAGCAGTGCCACAGGCTGATAGCTTCCATGCCATGCCACATTGAGGCAGTAATTGCTGCAAAAGGGCCCAAACCAAGTACTGAGTACATATGCATGCTTATACTTTTCAGAGGTCCGATATTGTTCTATGTACACTCCTTGTTTTATTGATTGCATGTAATATTCTAATTTTCTGAGATTGTGGATTTGGGGTTTTCATGAGCTGTACGCCATAATCATCACAATTATGACAAATCACCGCTTGAACTATCTTGCTTTGCATGTAATGAGTCTATCTCATATATTAGTTTCCCCTTTTAAGTTGCATTACTGAAATAAATGAACTTTTGCATGATATTCTAATTTTTTGAGTTTCACCTTTATATAGCTTGGATGGCAACAAGTAGAAAGAAATCCTTTCATTGGGAAATCTAGTTGTATTGGCTTTATCTTCATAAGGTGACAACCACATTGTTCCAAAATTTATGCAATATAAATCAGTATGTAATTTAGTCTGTATTTGCTAAGGGAGTTTTGTATCATTTTCAGAGACTTACATAAAGGTAAAGGTAAAGGTTCCCCCGCACATGTGTGCTAGTCGTTTCTGACTCTAGGGGCCGGTGCTCATCTCTGTTTCAAAGCCGAAGAGCCAGCGCTTGTCCGAGGACGTCTCCGTGGTCATGTGGCCGGCATGACTAGACGCCAAAGGCGCACGGAACGCTGTTACCTTCCCACCGGAGTGGTCCCTATTTTTCTACTTGCATTTTTACATGCTTTCGAACTGCTAGGTTGGCAGAAGCTGGGACGAGTAACAGGGGCTCACTCTGTTATGCGGCACTCGGGATTCGACCCGCCAAACTGCCGACCTTCTGATCGACAGGCTCAGCGTCCTAACCCACTGAGCCACCGCATTACATAGGAAGATCTAAAAAGTGTAGAGTATTTGATTTCCTCTTCCTATATTTTTGTTTCATAGCATTCTACATTTATAATGCAGAAGCAAGATCAATGGTTGGCTTGCTTCAATTTTACTTAATTATAGGCTCTACTTAGAAATCAGCACTGTAATCTTTTGAAGATATTTTATACACATTCTATAAGCATAGGAAAGTAAATAAAAATGATTCACTGATTTTCTTTAGTTAAATTTGTGGAAGTGGAAGAAAGCTCTTTATTCTCTCAACTACTAGCAAAATAGTTATTTGGCTTCTCTTTATGCTGGTTCACTTTTCTGGTCATTGACCTAATAAATATTGATTGATTGATTATGGTGATTTAACTGGGACAAATAACCTATAGACTGGCAAATTGTTATTTAACAGCATTTATTTTTATTAATTACTAATTGACAGTAAAAAGGTAAAAGTTCCCCCACACATGCGTGCTAGTCGTTTTCGACTCTAGGGGCTGGTGCTCATCTCCATTTCAAAACCGAAGAGCCAGCACTTGTCCAAGGACGTCTCCGTGGTCATGTGGCCATCTGCCAAAGGCACACAGAATGCTGTTACCTTCCCACAGTAGTGGTTCCTATTTTTCTACTTGCATTTTTTCGTGCTTTCGAACTGCTGGGTTGGCAGAAGCTGGGACGAGTAACAGGCGCTCACTCTGTTACGCGGCACTCAGGATTCGACCCGCCAAACTGCCAACCATTTGATCGACAAGCTCTGCATCCTAACCCACTGAGCCACCGCATCCCTTAATCGAGAGTATATAGTCTTTTATTTTAAGCTATGTTCCTTATAGGAGATGCATTATGGATCCATTCTGTATAGTGTCAGAACTAAGTGAAATAGCTTAATCATCCTGCAGCAACATATACTTGTGTTTTGTTTTTGACCAAGATACAGCTAACAGTATCCATTAATTTATTTATGTACAGAGTGACCACAAAAAACCCTCCTACAAAGTACTTTCTGATTATTAATGAGCAGAATGATAAGGCTCTATTTGCACACAGTAGCTGACTTCAAGAAAGAAAGGGGCAAATCTTTTTTTTGCCCCTTTTTTGCTGGAAGAGGCAAGTTTCTGTCCAATAGGTTTTTCTCTTTTCCAGGATCTAGGGACTGGTATAATGTAAAAAAATAAGTATTTTGTGCTGTAGATCAGACTTGCCTCAGCAACTCTAAGATGTATGAACCTTAACTCCCAAAATTTGCCAGAGCAGTCAGAATTCTGAAAGTTGAAGTTCACACATCTTAAAGTTGCTTTAGATTGAGAAACATTGCTGTACAATATTCAAATGGATTCAAGGATTGCACAACTGAATGTTACGTAGACTTTGTCAATTTCAATCTTTTGTACTAAAATTGCAAGATGCGTGGCTGACTTCTTCAGAGTCTGGCAGTGACTGATTGGGCTTTTGTCTTTATAGTTTAGTATCTTGATTTCTAATTGGCCTTTATCTAAACTGATTTCTGATTGGTACAGGTTGGTGAAGAATGGTCTCTGATTGGTTCTTTGTTTGTGCCCAATCCTGATTGGTCATTTGACTTGATCACTTTGCCTCTGAAAATGCTTGCCACAGCTACCATTGAAATCTCAGGAAATCTGTTATTTAGACCATGGTCACTAAACCCTGAAACCCAACACAGCCTAATAACTAGCTGTGAAAGCCTCACCAGATTAGAAATGCTGGTACTCAGTGAAAGCATTTTTTTAAAAAAATATATCAAAGCCTTTTCCATGAATCTTCTGCTAAGCTCGTCCACGTGTGTGCGTCCCTATAGGGAAATTTATTGCTATGCCCACAGTTCAGTTTCTAATACTTATCCACATTAAATGTTGCTTGGATTGCTGCCTACACATCTTGGCCTGAAGTGCTCCTCTCAGCTAGAACTAAGCTGGAAGACTAAGAAGACAATTGTCCTCAGCGACAGTGCTGTTTCCCAAAGTTTATTTTATTTATTTTATTTTATTTTATTTTATTTTATTTTATTTTAATTCCATTTATATCCCACCCTTCTCCGAAGACTCAGGGCGGCTTACAAGCTTAGCAGTAGCCTTCATTCTATGTATATGCCTGCTTATTAGGGCTTTCACACACACTCCAAGCGGCATTATTACAAAGTCAGCTTAATTGCCCCCAACAATCTGGGTCCTCATTTTACCTACCTCGGAAGGATGGAAGGCTGAGTCAACCTTGAACCTGGTGGGACGCGAACCTGCACTAATTGCAGGCAGCTGGTGTTACTTAAGGAGGCATTAGCCCACTGCTCCACCAAAGTTCCCTTCAAGAAAGAACAAACCATATTTTTCTATGTTTCTAGTTTGATTTTTAGGTGAACCAATTTTATGCTGTGGCTTGTTTATCCTGAAAATCAGGATTTTTTCTTTCTTTTTCCTAGCCAGGCCCTCAGACTAAATTTCTTATGCTTCTACCCTGTATGTATACATATGTGTCAGTATGTGTCAGTAACTTTCCCAAACCCCAAGTTTAATTTCTTCCCTTTGGGACATGCTTTTCTTTCTTTTAGAGCTTCCCCAAAATCCTTACATACTGTAGCTATTAGGAAGCCTCTAAACCAGACATGTCAAACACAAGGCCCGGGGGCCGGATCCGGCCCGCGAAGTGGTTTCATGTGGCCCACGAAGCCATCCTGGAATCAGTGAGGGAACGGCCCCCACTGCCTTGGCCCTGGCCCAGAGACCCTCCTTCTGCCAGAGACCCTCAGATCTGTCCCACTCCTGCCCAGGCCCCCATAGGCACCCTTGATGCGAATGATGTAGAGCTGGCCACGCCCACCCAGTAGGCCATACACACTCTAGCCACACCAACCTAGTAGGCCACACCCACCCTGGCCATACCCACCTGGCCTCCTGAGGGCAACCGCAATGCTGATGTGGCCCTCAATGAAATTGAGTTTGACACCCCTGCTCTAAACCTAGCTTGTTCTCTATTTCTATTTAGGTCTATTTGTTTTAATATTTTTAAGAATCTCTTTTACTCTGCTCAAACTTCTTCCTATTTTGGAAAGAATAAGTGATCAAGGATTCCTACAACCAGATCCTAGTGTTCAAGTTAATTTCCTTGGTTCTGCCTTGGTGGAGCAGTGGGCTAATGCCTCCTTAAGTAACACCAGCTGCCTGCAATTAGTGCAGGTTCGCATCCCACCAGGCTCAAGGTTGACTCAGCCTTCCATCCTTCCGAGGTAGGTAAAATGAGGACCCAGATTGTTGGGGGCAATAAGCTGACTTTGTAATAATGCCGCTGGGGGGGCGAAAGCCCTAATAAGCAGGCATATACATAGAATGAAGGCTACTGCTAAGCTTGTAAGCCGCCCTGAGTCTTCGGAGAAGGGCGGGATATAAATGGAATTAAAATAAAAAAATAAATAAAATAAATAAATGTCCTACCTTTTGCAGATCCATATGTTTCTCAGCTCTACAGTAACTTGATGTGTGGACAGAATTGGAAAATATTAGGATAAAGTACAATTTGATGGTGAAGAATTTAACAGTGATCATATAATAGAAACCAGAGGCTTTTCTTTTAGTCTTAATGAATAAAAATGGTAACATGTTATGGAACTTTGTTTTTATTTATGTAATGGCAATGAAACTTTTATATGTCAAAGGTAGAAGGAGTTACAAATACTTACAATGGAAGAATGGATAGTGAACCTGGTAGAATTGTAGAAATGGATAAGTTGACAGCCTTGATGAAAAAAAAAAAAGATTTTGGCAAATTTTATTTCTACTTGGAAATCACTGTTACAATTTTTGTAGAAATCAAAAGCTGATTTTGGGGTTTGATTATTAGTATCGTATGGGACTAGAAATAATATAGACAAATGTTAACCTTGGAGTTAGAATTTGATGTCTTTTTAAAAAAATCTACATATCAAAGAGAGTCAAAAGTAATGCTTTTTCTTTCTTTTTTTTCTTCCGTCTTCTCTGCGCTTTTACTTTTTACTTCCTGTGCTTTTTTCCCCAATTCTTCTTTTTGTTTATCTTTTATCTCTTCGCTTTAAAAAAAATAGTTATTTTTTAAAAAACGTCTATAGTAACTTTTTGAGTTAACCGGTGTACATGTGTGTGTATTTATTCATAATTAAACCTACACTTTAATGCATGTAGTCATCAGTTCTACTTTGTCAGATTGGACAGGACACCTACATTCCTTTTTCACTTAGTTTTGCAAACACCCAATACATCAATTTTCATTTGTCATTTATTAATTCATACTTTTTATAATTTATACTATTATGTTCTAAAATGCCTGATTCTAAATGCTATATAGACATCAGTAGGTGGACCTATCCAGCCTGGATGTGATCAGTTAAGACTTTCACATGATACTTTTTAGTAAGCTAGAGAAGAGTTAACCTAGGTTACCAGTCATAGCTGGATCAGTGCCAAGACATAACTTCCCAATGATATTTTGGCCAGTATGACAAAGCCCAGTCGAACCATAAAAGCACTCATGATAATCTATGTAAGCTAGAATCTCTAACGTAGAATCTACCAACTCTTGTGCAGTCCTACTTGTTCAGAAATACATGCAGTAAACTACATTGATTCTTTTTCTTCAAACAATGGCTTGTTGTAATGAGTGCCATGTTGTTGCTCAAAATATTTTTGATGACAGATAAAATATACAATATGTAATATGTATGTGTGAATTCTTTTGTCTACATCATGCAGATCTATAATAAATTTTTGAAGTATGTTGTGTGTTTTTGTGACTCTTCCACTATCTTTCTATTTTTTGAATTATTTTACTTTTACTTTAGCAATTGGATAGTGATCCTTGGGTTGCTTTATCTTATCTTTGGGACTTTATGTTATAACACAAATATTTACATTTTTCTGTACATCTCAGCTTGCTGATTCTGTCGTTCCTTCCTTCCTTCCTTCCTTCCTTCCTTCCTTCCTTCCTTCCTTCCTTCCTTCCTTCCTTCCTTCCTTCCTCCTCCTCCTCCTTCTTCCTTGTATTACCTTCTGAAAATATTTTCATTACTATTTTATAGAACAAATAGTTTATAGTTATAAATATCAGTGATTAATCATTTAAAATAGACATTCAGGTATTCTTCCAATGCCCCTTCTTTTCCTTCAACTGTCTGGTGTATTTCTAACATTCCACACCTACCTATAAAGATTTAATGGGACCTAGGAATCACATCTTCTCAGTAATGGCCCCTGCCTTGTGATATACCTTCCTTCTGAGAATTGACAGGCCTCCACTCTTCTAGTCCTCAAGAAAGTTTTGTTGTTGTTGTTATTGTTATATTTATTTTTATCCATATCTACACAGTCAACTCAAGGCAGGATACATACCTGCCTCCTATTTCCACCACAACAGCTCTGTGAGTTGGATTAGATTGAGAGTGACTGGCCCAAAGTCACTCAACCAGTTTCATGCCAGAAACTTCTGGTTTCTAAAACAATAACTTAACCACTATACCAAACTAGCTCTTATCATTATTATCACCTTTAAAGACTTACATGGCATGGGGCCAACTACCTGCAGCACTATCACTACATTCCCCTGAGGATATCTGCCCATTCCACCAGATTGGATAGGAATGGTGCACTCTTGCTATGAAAGTTGTCATTTAATGGGATTTAGGAATCACATCTTCTTGGTAATGGTCTCTGCTTTGTGATACACTCTCCTCCTCCTGAGATCTGGCAGTTCTCCATTCTTCTAATACTCAAGAAAACTTTAAAAAAATAGATCCATTCCCCAGGCATTGGGGCTTAGGAAGATTGTAGCCCAGTGAGTTGAAATTGTTGTTATTGGGGAGTGAGCATTTACTCTGTGTATGTATACATAAGTACACATTGTTAGAGGGGGCTGGATGCTGCTTTAGAGATTTTTTAAAAATTGTTTCTTAGATCTTTTTATTGTTTTTGCAAGCCACTCAAAGTATATAAGATGGATGGCCATGTAATTTTCAAACACACACACACACACACACACACTCATGGAAGAAGCTCAAGGATTCTTTAGTAAACAAATCCCAAGATTGAATCAGGAAAAATACGTTCATTTTAGAAAGATCTGAACCACATTTTAAAGAAAATATTAGTCTGGATTGTATCTGTGTTTGTCAACAGAACAAAAGAAAATGTCATATCCCATCATTTAACCATGGATGTTTTAGTTACCATTTCATAAGAACTGATATTCGAAGGACATAAAAAGGTTCTTTGCAGATAATTACAGTACTTGAAACAGAAAGATATAGAATGCCATGAAATCTATGAATAGAAAAAAATATCAGCAAGCAATGGTTATAAAATAGTCCTATTACCAATCTAGAGAGAGCTATAAAGTAGTTTCATGAGCTGAAGCATAATTCCCATTAAAAAGAAGTTCTATACAGCTGAATTAGTAATGATCGTAATGAGTGCTTCAGAAGATATGATGTATTTCTCTTAAAGCTGAAAAAGCAGACTGTAAAGGGAAAAAAATAAGTAAAAAGAGTCTACAATGATAGTTTTTTTTTCATAGCAAACCTGTAAAATCATTTGGCTCTTAGTGTAAGTTATACATTTTAGTCTGGTTCCTACACCAGAATTAATTCCCTATAAAGAAATACATTGGCAGTACTTTGGACTAATCTATAATGTGGTTTGTTTTGTTTTGGCTAAGTGCATTGAATGAAATGTCACTAAGTCATATCATGTTGGAACAAGAAAAGTTCTTTCCAGGTGGAATTGTGATGCATTTTAATGGTGATTTTGCAGTGTAGAAGTACAAATGCAATTTCAAAAATATGCTGAATTATGATGAGATATATTTTTATGCTTTTAGATATGTGGATTTTAATTTCAATTTAAATCATGCTGGCTGGAGAATTTTGGGAGTGAAGGCCATACTTCTTCAAGTTGCTGAGATTCAGAAACACTGAAGGCAAGTATGAAACCTGTACTATGCAATAGAAAGTATGGTATCTCTCCCTTTTCCAAAGCCTAATATTCAAAATTGAAAACTAATATTTAACTGCAGGACCAAATTAAGAGTTGTGCGTGTCTTAGAACAATTCAATTTATGGGACACACTGCCAAAAAAAATCCACTGTCAAATTACTTGCTGTCATTATTATGTAATATTTATTAATTTATTTTATCAAATTTATATACCTCCCATCACACTTATCATCATCATCATCATGTGCTATACAAAAAATAACAAGTGTGGATAAATAGTGAGCTGAACTAAAATTAACAAAGGCTCTTTCTGTGCTTCAAAAACAGAAAATGGTAATAGAAATCAAAATACTGAAGACAAGTTTTATTTCCGAGCATGGTAGATCTGTAGGGGCTCCAAATTCACAACTCTGAAATATTTACCATGATAAAAGCCTCTATGCCTGATGTCTAATTAGGATTTGTCAAAACTGGAAGTGATCAAAAAGAGGGTTGTTTTTTTTTCCTGAGCTCACAATAAACCTCAAACACTGTGAAAGCTGTCTGGTTTGATGGCATGGACGCAATAGAAGCAGCCACCTCATACACAAAGAGGGCTCAATCTGCCTCCTCAGCCTACCCAGTTTGTGCATTATGCTTTCAGCCTTGTTTTTTTAATTGTTATATAAGCCTCAGAAGGAGATAAATCAGAGAGAGAGAATGAGAGAGACAATGAATTGCTGTTGCTGTTTTGTTACTGACACCTCTGCTGCAACATAACTCCACCATGGCTTCAGCAACAGTTTTGTCATGCTCCCGCCTGCCTCCTTTTCCTCCTTTTCTCACTCACCTGAATAGTTGGGGGAGATGTGTCAGTAACCTTTCCCCATGTCTGGAGACTAACAGGTCTGGATATATAGAGAGTAAGGGGATTGATTTTTGATGGAGATATGCAAACTCTGTTGTCAAGGTGACAAGGGATAAAACATTTTCTAAGTCCAGAATATCCAGTTAACTTTCAGAAGTGGTTCAGGCAGATTGACTGATTATCTGCCACCAAGTTACTGTATTCATTTAACTATAAGAACAAGGAGAAAGTACAACACAATCAGTCTTGCTCCAGTCTGTTATTATAGCCAGTTTGAATACATCCTGTAGACTTGATTTCTTGCTCTGATGAATCTAGTAGGGCTGAAAGGATGGGAAATAGCACACTGAAATTGAACCCTAGTAAATCAGTGTTACTGTTGATAGATCTCTACAAGAGTTGCTCCTTGATGGGCAAACTACCCATTAGGGAACAAATTCTCAACTTGGGATTCCTTCTGTATTCATGGCTCCTGCTGGATCTGCAGGTAAAAGCCATGCCAGAGGGACCTATGCACAACTCCAGCTGGTGTTTTATTTGCAATCTTACCTGGGACAGAAAGTCTTGGCTACAGTATCTCATACCTTTAATATTACCCACCTGGACTACTGAAATGCACTTTACTTGAAGCTGCCTTAAAAATATTCAAAAAATTGCAATTGGTCCAAAATGTAATTGCCCACATACTTTTGGCTATCAATATAGGGAACATACAACATTCATTTTGTAGACTGTATTAGTTTCCAATTTGTTTCCAGGTCTAACGTAACATACAGTAATATTGACCAATAAAACCATTCCTAGTTTGGTATCCAGATATCTACTGAACCACCTTTTCTACAATTTTGGCTCAACCACTTAGATTTACCAGAGAGATAGTGCTAGAAATCTCACATTTTGGGGAGGTTGCATGGGACTGAAGCAGAGGGGAACCTCTTTGTTGCAGCACAAGTGTTGTGGAACAGTCCCCTTATGGATATCACACTGGATCCCTCTTTGCTGATCTTTTGAAAATCTCGAGTATTGAGCTGTTTCAGAGAATCTTAGCTTGCTTTGTTTTGATGTTGCCATCTTTGCTATTCAAATATTTTTGTACTTTTGTAATGCTGTTGCATTTTTTTAAATGGGTATACACTTTTTAACCTGCAAAAGTAGTACGCGCGCACACACACACACACACACACACACAATAAACAAATATAAACTAAAAGACAATATATATATTTAAAACACTATAAAGAGGAAATAACAGGACAAAAGTTATGTTTTAATTTTTAAATGATATCAAGTACTAATATCTATGACCGCATCCAACTTTAAAAAAATATGACATTTGGACTACGGTATGATAAATGAAAACTTCCTTTCAGTAGCATTTTAGTTTTATGAATATTTTCAGCCTGACATTTTTTAAGGTTAAGCTGTTCTGACTTTTCTCATTTTAGGTACTTATTATTTCAGTGAAGCAAATGAATTGTGCAACTGGTTGTCTTCAGGGTCTTTCTTTTGTGTGTTCATCAACAACTGCAGACTGATCAGCTTTCACACATAGAAGTGAATGGCTGAATTAGTTGTGACACAAGGAAGAAATTTGCTAATGGGAAAATCTTACTTTACTTTTCAACTTAGCCTTTCCATTTCTCTCTCGAAAAGTAGATCCTTTGTAAGGGCCACTGTTTCCCTCCAGCATCATGCTTCATATTATTACACGTACAGTATGTGACCATTTGTATTCCAGTGTAGCAGTCTGATTTTCTGAAGCAGCCTCCAAGAAAGGTGAGGCATTTAAAACTTAGATGGCATTGGGATGGTGGTGAAAGCTGATGAAGTATAGAATGCAAACAATGAGACAACACCAGAGTTAAATTTAAACAGTTTCAGACATTTGCCTCTCTGCAACACAACGAATCTCAAAATGTGGTGTAAACTAATGATCCAAGGAAGTCCAGCAGATGGTCCAGCACAGCCTTGCAGAATTGACTAGGCAGAGTACACTCCCCAACTTCATCACCTCTATTTACTGATAATCTGACTATTGATACAGAGGAGGAGATACTGTAGGCTACTTGATTGACAGCGAGGTGCTGTTAGTGGTAAGAGCACTAAGTGATCTGCTGAGTGGCCCACGTGCAGGGAGGCAAGCTGGTGGAGCCCCTCCCTGGGTCAGTCCTACCTCCTCCTGTTTACCAACAGGTAGCTAGCCAGAACTTTTTGGCTGCCCTAACCCTCCCCTCAGTGCTAAATACAAGTTTAATTTGGGATTAATTGTTTTAGTACAAACTTTAGTATAAAAAAGCCTTTTGGAATGGAAAGAAAGTTGGTTTGACTTCCGGTGGCTCCGCGGCGACGGAGACAGCCCTCTCGGGCTGCCCGCGGCTCAGCTGTTGTTCTTTCGCCCGAAACAGCGCCGATCAGCTGTTCGGGCGAAATTGAAGCCCCCTCCTCGGGAGAAGAGGAGGGGGTGAGCCCCCAGGTAGGGGTAGAGTTCTCCGGGGCCGCCTGAGCTTGGAGCTTGGGCGGCTGAAGGTTTGAACTCCCCCGTAGCCTGGGCTGCTCCCAGCTGACCAGCGTCTCTGCTCCGGATTTCATGGAGCAGAGCCAGGCGTCTGCGACCATCCCTGCTTGAAGGAGAGACTATGAAAGGAAAAAAGCAGGCAGAGCAGTGCAAGAAGGAAAGATAAAGAGATGAAGAGGATTATTTTGTTTTACTCTCAAGCTTGATGGACTTTGCTTAAAACTTAAAGTGAAAGTGCGTCACAATTGTAAGTAAAAGATGGCGGCTAAACCTCCCCCTAGAGCTTTTCGGAGTGCTGGAAATTCTCCGGTGCAACAACAATCATTACTGCAGGCGTTGCATTCTCCTGATGTACTGACATCGAAGGATCTGGAAAAACATACCCAGTTAATTTTGGAGTCAATAGGTGTTAAATTTCTACAGATGGAGGAGAAATTGGAGAAATTGGAGCAGAGAATGGAAGAAAGGATGGAGCAGAAACTTAGAGAGATGAAGGTAGACATTTTGTCCTCAGTGCATAAAGTTGCTAAATGTGTGGAGATGCTGGATGATCAAGTGCAAGACTTAATTCAAAAGAATGTGTTATTAGAAGCAAAAGTATTGGAATTGGAAGATTTAAAAGACAAAATGGACAGTGAACAGAGTTTGGCCCAATTTTACCAGATGCAGTTTGCTGTGAGAATTAGAGGCCTAAAAGAGAATATTAAGGAAGATTTAAAGCAGCTGGTTTCTGAGGCTTTTGAGGGGGTATTGAACCATCCAGCATCTGAATTAAAACAAGGTATGGACAAAGTGTTTCGTGTGAATTCGTGGATTGCTAAACAGAGAAAGTTGCCTAGAGATGTGGTGGTTTATTTTGTAAAAAGGGAAATTAGAGATGAAGTTATACAAGCTGCCTATGATACCAAAGTTATGATTGCTGGTCAACAAGTTTTGGTTCTAAAAGAAATTCCTCCAAAGATTTTAAAGAGAAGGAAGGATTTTATATTCCTGGTGCAAGAGCTTAAGCAAAGAGATATAAGGTTCAGATGGGAGATTCCAGATGGGTTGAGCTTCATGTATGATGGCAAAAGGTACTGTTTGAGTAATGTGAAGCAAGCGCATGATTTTTACAACAATGTTTTGAAAGTAACCCCATCAACACTTTTGGAAGCTGCAGAGGGATCTGGAGAAGGAGAATGTCAAGAGGATGAAGATGGACAGATGGACGAGAAGGGTACAGGAGGAGATCAAGCTGCAACTCTTTTGGATGATCTTAGAGAACAGAGGGTGACGCGTGCTGCCTTAAAACGTTCAAAAAAGACTAAAAAATAAGACCAGTAGAAATCTATGGAACTTCCACAATACATTTATAGTTAAGTGGTAGTTGTGTTTTTAAAGGTTTTGGGATACTATGTGTGGTAACAGATTTTTTTTCTAATTTGGAATTAATGGATAACTTACTATAGAGGAAGAGGAAGAAAGTTTTTTGGCTTAATGTGGGTTAATTTGGGTAAGAGCTATCTATTATAGCCTATTTTGGTTAGAGAGGTTAACAGGGATAGGTGTTTGTGATGTGTAAATGAGAGTATGTCTAGGTAATAGTGAATTGTGGAAGAACATAGATGGGAATAATGTTAGTTTTCTTTTATTTTAGTTTTTTATATATATTTAGTATTATTAAGGATTGGTTTACCCTATATAAGCTAGAGAGTGATGGATTTTAGAGTTTATAATTGTTAGTATATGATTGTTTATGATTGCCTTTTAGATATATACCTTGTATTTTGCTCTGGGAAGTCGGGGGGGGGGAGGGGGGGAGGAGGGGAATTAGAGGGGGTGAGGTAGGGGAGGGAGGAGGGAGAGGGGGAGGGGGGGAGGTAGAGGGGAGGTAGGGAGGGGAGGAGGGAGGGGGAAGGGGGGTTGTTAAGGGAAAATTGTATTTTATAAAACTTTTCAATAAAAAAAAAAAAAAAAGGAATGGAAAGAAAGTTAAGCCAGACACAGATGCTAGTGTAACCGTTATTTTATTCATTGAAAAATGGGAGCGTCCATGCCCTTAACAGTAAAGATAGAGGAAAGATGTGTCAATTAATTGGATGTTCCATCCATTTTCCAAACATTTATTTGGTGTACTTCAATAATGGAAAATATGAGGCTCTAGCCTCTGACAGCCTGTGGAAGGAAGAGGGAATGGCCCTGAAGGACAAGAGGGACTATCAAGGCAACAGTTTGATAAAAGGAGCCTGAACTGAAGCCAAGACAGTAACTTGAACTGTAAGCACAGTTGCGGTCATGTGATTTTCACTTAGTGGCCACTTTGCTTAATAGTCAAGTTGTCCATTCCAATTGCTTTTGCTAAACCAGAATTACCAGTATAAATATTGAAAACTTTTTTTTAATTTATGCATATGTTAAGAATTTTGTGCTATATCCAATTGACAGTGAATTTACCAAAGTGAGAGGCATGTTTAATTTTTAACTGTGTTTGAGACCTAACTTGCATATAGCAGTTGATGAATACATTGATTTATCAGGAGATTTTGCAGCAAAAATAAACATAGTGTGGGTGTCTGCCTGGACAAGTCCCTGCAGGTTTTTAGCAAGATTTTCAGAAGTGGCTTGCCATTGCTTTCTTCCTAGGACTGACAGAATGACTGCCATAAAGTCACCCACCCTGGATTTGTGCCTAAGGTGGGACTAGAACTCAGCATCTGTCAATGTCTAGCTTGGTTTCTTAACTAGTGGACCAAACTGGCTATCTGAACATTATAGCATTAACCTTAATTCTTGACCATTTCCTTAATGGAGAACCTCTTCTGTGTAGTGTTGAATTTTTCATTTCTTTGAATTTCCTCTGTGGGGAAAGATAGGGAAGTCTGGATATCTTTGACTTCACCTTGCACAAGTCTGTGCCTTTGGCCACGATGGCTATGCTAATGAAAATTGAAGTAATGCTCTTAACCAACGTTTACCAAATTGGCTTTCTCCAGATAGATCTGAGTCTTTAACTCTTCACCATGCTAATAGGAAATACTGGAAGTTGCAATCTCCAAACATCTGTAAAGACTTTTTTTCACTCTAGATTCAAAATTCTAAGCTAGAAGAAGAATAAAGCGAGATTATCTAGAAATCTACATTACAGTATATCTAGCTTTATGACAGCTATTAATAACAACAACAGCAAGAAAAAGTATTTGAGTGTATCTCTGTGGTTCCATTGCTCAAATTTCTGTCTAATTCCCTTCTTAGTACATTTGGAAGTATTACCTTAAATATTTAGAGGAAAGTTTTTAGATTTTGTGAGTGGACTCAGCTGGATCAGACCTCTCCTACACACCAAAAGGAGCTTCTGACCCCCATACATTAGCATTTATTTCTTCTGAATAAGAAATTATATGGCTCAGGGCAGGATCCCTTTTTCCTCCATAAATTATGTTAAACAAGTAGGAAAATGCAATTCTGAATTCACTTAAACCTCTAATGCTTGATTTGGCATCTTAGCAGAATTTAATATAATACTGCTCAGGATGTCATTGTAGAAGTATAGAATTACTGTCTCTCAAGTTTTATTATCTTTGAGGACCTTGAAATGTGAATTTCATTTGATTATTGCTAATTTGCTAGAATGCAGTATATTCCGAGACAATATAAAATGAAAGACAATATAGTATAAAATGTAATGAAGCAATTGTTACTTTTGCTGCTCTGAAAAAACTTTTAATAACTAGTGGTCCATGAGATTTTAATGATTTCAGATAAAATGAGCAGTTTGGCATTCTTGCCTGAAATCTCATGGGATTTTACTGTTCTTGTCTATAATATGACCCATAATCTCACCAGTTATTAGGCAGAAACACCACAATGTCTCAAAAGTTAATGTCAACTAAAAATTTTTTTTTAGGATATTCTAGAATTCCATGAGAATAGATCAGACCTCCATTTTCAACATGGAGAGAAGGAAAATAAACGTGGACTTTCTTGTACCTAACTTCCAAATTATTCAGTTATTCAAACATATTTTATCATTCTGGAGAGTTTTTAACAGTTTTTAAACATCTACTTATATACAGAACTAAATATTCATTTATTCAGTTCATCCTTCACGGAAGAGTATTTTTCCTAAATACATTATCCTTGTTTAATGTTCCAGTCATTAACTTTTACGAACAGTCATCATTAGGCTTGAATAAGAAGGCTCAAGTCTGGTACCCTTAAATAAGGGCACTCCAGAGACTACACTGAAAAGACAACAGCATACCAGCAAGCTGATGGAGGCTGCAGCTGCACTCCTTTTTAAGTTATGTCATTTTCTCAGTCTAGCAGCATGACGTTGTGGCATTAAATGGCAAAGGGGTGCCATTCCCCTATTTGGCTACAAACTGAACTGTCCGTCTCTGATCATTTAATCTTGCTAGGGAAACAATGCAATAAAGTGTACAGCTTTCAGCTGAACTGGTTGGCCAGAGAAGCATTTGCAGCAAGGGGAAGGGTTTGTTGGTTTTTACTGATAACCACATTTCTTAAAAAAGAGGGAGTGATTGATGGAGGGTAGCCAGACAAAAGGGAGAAAGTATTCTAGAGTGATGCTCAATAAACTCAAACTGTATAGCACTGTTATGTCTGTGCCTGTAATGGTCAACTAATGTTGCCATGCTGCCATGCATGACTAGAGCTGAATGTGACTTATTTCAATGATCCTTGGTTCTTATGGCTTGGCACTTGATGCCAGTGTATTGTATTGGATTAGGACTAGGGGAGATTGATACTCAGTTCTACACCTACAGTTATGGAAATTCTAGATGAACGTTGGGCCAATGATGAGATCTCTGTCCATCTTATATCTTGGGACTGTTATTGTGGAGAAAAGGTGGAAGAGGAGCTCCTAGGTTAAAGGTGAGACAATCTGTCTAAGAATAGAATAGTCATGATGACCAGGTTTAAAGAACCTGTCAGTACAGCCATATCCCAATTAGTCTCTCTGATATACCTTGTTGGCCAACTAACTAGGACTGTAGATGAAGGTGGGTGGCAGCCCACATGCATTTTAGTAACTTTCCAGAAGAAGCTGAGTGATGGGAAAACATTATAAAACTTTCATCCAAAAGGCTTATTTTATTTAAGAGGTTTCAATACTGCTAAACCTATTGAACTAAAACGAAGAAACATATACAGGTTAAAATTCAGTAAACAATATAGAACAAGAATTATATTGGGTTATAAGAAATGCAGCCTTCTTCCAAGAAACACAACACAACCTATGTTCTAATAATGCACACAGTTTAACATACTTAAAAATACTTTAAGAGACTGTACAAAGTTTTGTGATATAAATTTGCTCACTTCTCACTTTTATCCACAAAATGAAAAATTCGGGTTGTGTTAAATGTACTTTAGAGCCTAATCAACAGTCTTTATAGGAGTTATACAGGACTAAAGAATTTATCTGCATAGCTTATTAGACATGCTTGTCTATTTTGTTGGGCTGGGCAAAATTGTTACCATGTCAAATTTCCCTAGCAAGTTTATCTTTAGATCACTTTAGTTCAGATGATGCTTGTATGAATTTCATTTTGATTTCACCAGTGATGGGAATGTTCTTTCTTTATTCACCAGTCTCAAGTGTGGCTGGGGTTCAAATGACTATCAGAATTTATCAAAATAAAAGCTTTTCTGTTACCATTAATATGTTACATTTTCTTAGACTAAGCACTGAATTATCCTACTAAGAGTGTTTATTGTTACTATTTAGATCTACTATTTTGCTAATTAAAATGAAGCAGGGTTTAATGTGTTTTCATCTAGATAACTTAATTCCCATTTTTTTTAAACTGAAAATGGAATCAATAACATTAATTCTTAATAGAAAGTTTTCATCCTTCAATGTAAAACTAAAAAGATGTTATTTAATGCCACAGGATAATATGATTAGGACCAAAGTATATAGCAATAGTGGCAATGTTTTAAGTCACAACTGTTAATTCACAACAGTTGTGTCCAGAACTAAAACCAAAGATTGCAACATAGTTTTATAAGTTACAGGTGTAAACATTTACATATTAATTTTGTAATTCTTGGAAATGGCTATTCATAACTTTTTTAATTGTATATTTTGGATTTAGTTTTTTTAGCTGGTTTAGTTATTTAATTATTTATTTAACTTAACAGGTTTTACAGAAGTAGAAACCCCAGGCAAAATAAATTTGTGAATTTCTTTCAGTCCTTAGTGAACAAAGTTTTAAATGCAAGTTTAAGGACTTTAAAAATATTTTTTTGGGAATAAAGGGCAAACAAGTGATTAGAACCTTGATTTTGGATAATTATAAATGGACCAAGGATCCACATCAATTTCAAAAAAGATTCTGAATTTAATTATTAGACTCCTTCCCATGGGAAAATATTGTTTTGAATTCTTTAAAAAAAATGATAGGATGGGACTTTGAAGTTTGGACACTGCAGGGAACCTGAAGGAACTACAGATTGCAATTAATAGGAGAAAAACATTTAAATTTGTCTTACTAATATAGAACGGAGCAAAATACTATGATAATATTGGACATATTAAATTTTTGTGAACAATGGACCCCAAAATTTATTTTAAGAGTATCTATCATTATTGGTAGTCTGTGTTTGATGCTATAGAAGAGGAACAAGTTGCACCAGATAAAACTGAGAAGTGGAATTTAAACTAACATGCTACAAGAATGTGAAACTGGGCATACAAATGAAACTTGCTGATGTCTTAATCATTAAAAGGGATATTTAAATAATTTTCTTAAAAAGTGACCTGGATAATTTTTTTATATTGGATTTACAAAAGAAACTTATGAGGGTTTTGGAAGATTTTGTGGCAAAAGGAGAAAGAAAAAATGAAAAGAAATCAAGTTGTAGTACATTATTTTTTTTATTGAAAAGTTTTAACATACATTTTATCTTTAACAGTCCCCCCTCCCCCTCCCCTTTCCCTCCCTCCCTACCCCTCTCCCCCTCCCCCCCCCAACTTCCCAGAGCTAAGTACAAGGTATAAAAAAAAGAACAATCATAAACATCCATATACTAACAACCATAAACTCTAAAATCTATCACTCTCTGGCTCATATAGGATAATACAAACACTAATAATATTAAATATATAGAGAGAAAAAAAGGAAAAAAAAGAAAAAGAAAAGGAAGACTTATTCAAATGCTACATGAAACTTTTTAGTCCTATATTTGTTCTGGATATACTCAATCCATTTTCTCCATTCCATAATATAACGTTCTTGCGAGTGATCTTTCAAATAAGCCGAAATCTTTGCCATCTCTGCCAGCTCAGAAACCTTTAAAGTCCATTCTTCTATGGTCGGCAGTTCCTCTTTCTTCCAATACTGACCTATTAAGAGTCTTGCTGCCGTAATTAAATTCAACATCAACTTAGTATCCACAACCGTAGCATCTGTAATTATTCCCAACAAAAAAAGTTGCGGACAAAACTTTATCCTTTGCTTGAAAATCTTCTGCATATTCCACCAAATTTTTATCCAGAAGGCCTTAACCTTTTTGCAAGTCCACCATACGTGAAAATATGTTGCATCTTCATCACCACACCTCCAACATTTTGGCTGATAATTCGGATACATACCGTACTTGCAAGCTTTTTAGGATCTAGATGCCATCTATAAAACATTTTATAAAAGTTCTCTCTTAAATTTTGAGCTTGTGTAAATTTTACGTTCCTCACCCAAATCTTTTCCCACGTATCCATTGTAATAACTTCTTGAATATTTTGGGCCCATTTTATCATACAGTCCTTAACAAGTTCTGTTTCTGAGTCAATCTCTATCAATGCAAGATATATCCGTTTAATATGTGCTGGTCCCTGATTTCTAATTTGCTTTATCAGATTTTCATCAGTCATTGTAAAACCAATTTTCTGGTCTTCTTTCCACCTGGCCCGTAGCTGAATATATTGAAACCAAGTTTGAACAATCTTCTCATCTCGCAAGAGGCTATATGGTTTCAGACACCAGACATTTCTTTCCAAGCTTAAAATCTCTTTATACGTAGTCACATCATGTTTAAAACCAACATTTATATTTTCTATTGCGTGTTTTGGAATTGCCCACAATGGTATCTTACAGTCTAACTTATGTCTATACTTCTTCCAAACTCTCAGCAATGCCTGTCTTAAAATATGCACTCTAAACACATTATCTACCTTCTTATCATACAACAAATATGCATGCCAGCCAAACAGCAAATCATGGCCCTCAAGATTTAATAATCTCCCTTGTGTCAAATTAATCCAATCACTTATACCTGCTAACGCAGCAGCTTCATAATATAATTTAAGATTAGGCATTTTAAGACCACCTCTTTCACGAGTATCCTGCATAATCTTAAGTTTAACTCATGGCCTTTTCCCTGCCCAGACAAATTTATTGATACCTCTCTGCCATTCCTCCAGATTAGAATCTTTCTTAAGAACCGGTATCATTTGAAATAAAAATAAAAATTTAGGCAGGACATTCATTTTCACTGCTGCGATTCGCCCCAACAAAGACAATTGCAGTTTTTCCCAACTCTCCATTTCTTTTTGGATTTTTCCCCATAATTTTTCATAGTTATTTTATATAGTTTTGTATTAGAGGGCGACAAAAGCACCCCCAAATATTTGACCCTTTTAACAATCTCAAATCCAGTTAACCCTTCTAAAAGGGCCTTTTGCGATGCTGTCATGTTTTTAGCCAGAATTTTAGTTTTTTGTACATTAACTTTAAATCCAGAAACCTTCCCATATTGCATTATTATCTCCATCAGGTCCACAACAGAGCTCTCCGGCTGGGTCACTGTAACAACCAGATCGTCTGCGAACGCTCTCAATCTATAATCCTGATCTCTAATTTGTATACCGTTAATTCTTTCCGAGTTCCGTATTTTTACCAGTAATATCTCCAATGTTAACACAAATAACAAAGGCGATAACGGGCACCCTTGCCTTGTACCCTTCTCGATATTACATGCTTCTGACAAGCTATTATTAACTATTATTCGGGCTGTTTGTTTTTGATATAATGCCCTAATTGGTTGCAGAAATTTATCCCCAAAATTCATTTTATCTAAAACTTTCATCAAAAATTGCCAATTCAATTGATCAAAGGCTTTTTCAGCATCTAAAAAAATTAGCGCCGCAGGGATCTGGTTGTTCCATTTCCAAAAATTTCAACACATCAACTATATGCCTCACGTTATTTTTCATTTGCCTACCACTAATAAACCCAGTTTGATCCCCATGAATCACCTGTTGCAGAACCCTCATCAATCTATTAGCCAACACCTTAGCAAATATCTTGTAATCTGTATTTAATAGTGATATCGGTCTGTAGTTTTTTACTTGAGTAACATCTTGGTCTTCCTTCGGAATCAAAGAAATAAAAGCAGTTCTCCAAGACGGAGGCACCTTTCCCCCTCTCTGGATTATCTGGAACAATTCCTTTAACGGTTTTATCATCTCTGATTGTAAATTTTTGTAGTAGGCCGCAGTCAGACCATCTGTACCTGGCGCTTTATCCACCTTCAACTCCTTAATTGCTGTAAGTATTTCTTCTTCTGTAATCAATTGATTAATCTCCTCTTTTTGTACTTGCGTAAGAACCGGAATGCTAGCATTCTCCAAATATACATCAATGTCTTTTTCGTTAATCTTCTCCTTAGCATATAATTTAGAATAAAAATCCACAAAGGCTTCCTTAATAAGATCCTGTTGAAACACTACCTTTCCCTTATATTCAATTTTGTCTATATTAGAAGCCCTCTGCTTTTTCCTTAGTCTATAAGCTAGCCATCTACCTGGCTTATTAGCATTGCAAAAAGTGTTATGCCTGGCAAACCGCAAATTGGTAGCCACCTGGTCAGCCATTAGTTTATCAAATTGTCCTCTTAATAGCTTAATAACCTCCTTAGTCTTCACATCCAATGGATTCAGAATCAAGGCATTCTCTTTTTCCTTAATTTCCTTCTCCAATTCTTTCCTTCTAGCTTCCAAAGTACGTCTGTGTTTATTATTCATATATATCAACACCCCTCTCATATAGGCCTTGCTAGCATCCCAAACCATGTCCATAGAAGTATCCTTATTCATATTAATTTCAAAAAAATCCTTCATTCGCTGTTTACACTCTTCCACATTTTTCTGATTTCTAAACAAGTCCTCATTTAAGCGCCACGAGCGCCTATCTCTATTGTCCTTATTGATCTCTAACCATACTGGACTATGGTCAGAAATAGCTCTTGCACAAATCTTTACCTTCTTAATCCTAGAAAAAAAATCGTTAGTCAACAAAATGAAGTCAATCCTGGAAAAAGATTGATGTCTATCAGAAAAAAAAGTATAATCCTTTTCATGCGGGTGTGTGTCACGCCAAATGTCTCGCAATTCCAAATCATCCTTCATTTCAAAAAAAGATTTAGGCAATCTGGCATGACACGGAACACGCTTAAAAAAACCAGCCTTATCCATCTGTACGTCCAAAACACCATTCCAGTCCCCCATAAAAATAAACGATTTGTAATCCAACTGAGTAAGCTTTATATGAAGTAAGCTAAAAAAGTCAGCTTGTTGTTGTTGTTGATTAGGAGCATACAGTCCAACTAAAAGCGTTTTTTTGCCTTCTAACAACAAATTTATCATTACGTATCTTCCATGCTTATCTGCTTCAATTAAGTCCGCTGTTAAAGCACTTTTAACATAGACAACCACTCCATTTTTCTTATTCATTGCAGAGGCGACAAATTGCGTACCCAACCTTGAGTTCAATAAAAACTTTTGGTCCATAGCCCTAATATGCATTTCTTGCAAGCATATAACATCAATCTTAAATTGTTTTAAATATTGAAAAACTTTCTTTCTCTTCTGAGGCGAGTTTAGTCCATTAACGTTCCAGGTTAGAAATTTAGTCGCCATGCTTGTCATCCCGAAGCTGTTGGAGCACATCTTTAATAGCCCCTCTGTCGCCTTTGGGCCACGCTCCTCCCACTGCCTCGCTGTAAGTACGCTTTGAAATTTCCATAAACTTCTGCTGGTCTTGTTCTTTTATTTGTTTTGCTCTTTTTAAAGCAGCACGCGTCACCCTCAGCTCTCCAACATCAGCCAACGAAGTTATAGTTTGATCACCTCCAGCACCATTCTCCTCTGTCTGTCCATCTTCGGCCTCTTGAAATTTTCCTTCTCCAGATCCCTTTGCCGCTTCCAGAAGTGATAGTGGGGTTGCTTTTAAAACATTATTGTAGAAATCACGTGCCTGTGTCACAGTAACCAGACGGTACCTTTTGCCTTCATGCATCACCACTGCTGCCCACGACTGAACCATGAGGCTTTAAGGATTTGTTTATAGAGGAGAGACATGGGAAGAAGAGGTCATTTGATATATTTTAAGAAAAGATAACATTAAAAAAGAAGGGGTAATAATTTCTTTATATATGCACCCCAGATCATTCATTTTTGTGCTACATTAGGAGAACAGATAGAAAGTTTGTGATACAATGGGCATTTTGATAGCATTTATGAATGGCAGTTCCAAAAGAGCTGGAGAGCACTATTTTGCAGAAGGTTAATATTTCTCATTTTCTCCTTGAAATGAGAAAGAAAAATATATACAAGTCCAAGGCTTCAAGTATGTGCACAGGGAATACATTTGTTGTCATTCTTTCTTCGATAAGATTGCTCTTTACCCCACAAATTATATTTAATACATAATTTAATAGTATCTACAGAAAAATTGTAGGATAGTCTACAGAAAAACCTACTTTTCAATTTGTGGTTAAAAACAATAACTGTTTTTTGAAAGAAAATACAGATGATTTAATGTTTATAAGTAAATAATGTATGTTTTTTCTATGTCTTCATGTGGACTGAAATGATTATAGGCTTCTATAGTTCCCAGACAAGTCAGAATTAGTTCCATTATTGTTAATAACATTAGAATCAAATATTGGTATAAATGACATGCGAAACTCAACATATTGACAATTCTATACCTGAAGATTGTGCTCCTGTATCTGTGCTGCAAGCATGGATACCTCTGCTGATCAGATGCCAGTGGAATGACTTTTGAAGTGGGTTGGGCCATCCCCATTGCTTTTGAGCTAAATGCAAATAACTCGATAGAATATATTAATTGTGTTTTCAAATTTTCAAATAACTATTGTTTTGAAGAATGGATCACATTAAGTGTAATTATCAGATATAGTTTCCAACCCATTCATCAAAGTTTTCCAAAGTAGTCCTCAAATGGCAGAGCAAATTTTAATTTACTTCTGAAATGCAGAATCCCAAATTATGTAAGGTTCTCCAGGGAACTAATCATATGGAAGACAACTTGAATATATACTTTAACATTAGAAAACTCTCTGGGAATTGTTTTCACAATTGGTTTACATCTGAATTAACTCTAGAAAGACTGAACTTTTTATTAAATCAGTGGTGTATTTAAATTCCACTGACATAGAAACTAAATTAAAGCACATGCTTAATAATTTCCATTGGACCAGTGGAACTTTGAAAAGTATTTCACAAGGTTGAATTGTATCTAGCCTCATTAGGGTGATCATGCAGTTCATATGCAACAAACTACTTCCAAAAGCTTTAAATTAATAAGTAATCTAGAATTCAATATTAAAAGCAGAAGGCTTGGCTATTTAATCTATTAATATTTTGAAGCATAGTTGGCAGGCTGCTACCATAGCTTCAATGTGCTGGAGATATTTCATCAGTTATCTATCAGTGTCCCTGTCCTACAGAATATACAATATTTAAAGGTTCTTTTAATGTTAAAGAAATTGGAGGTTGGTTTGCTGCAAAATTAGTCATGAACTCCAACATGATCTTTATATATCTCTGAAAGGTTCTTGTAAATGTGAGTGTTATATGGTTGTCGCTCATCCAGAAAATCAGCAAAGATAAGCTTGGGTGGCACAGAACCAGCCAGGAGCGAAACAAGTAGAAAGAACTTTATCACACTGATCCTTGGAAAGGAAGATTTGTGACTGACCAACCCTAGAGCACCAGTCATTTTCTAAGAATACTCCTAGCATATACTAACTTTCACCACTATCGCAAGTATATTAACTTTTTCAAATGTGTTGTTAAGAACATTTACAATTGTTGGAAGTTCATGGAAAAGTACTCCAGAAACAAAAAAAAGAAAAAAGGGGAAAAAGCAATAGAGTTATATAGCATTACATAGTGCTTTACAGCACTGTCTGAGTGATTTACAATATCAGCATATTGCCCTCAACAATCAACCTGAAGCCCCATCAGAATCAAACTCTGGACTGCAATATTGCATTCTAACCACTGCTCCACTAAGCTATATTTAACCCTGTTTCCCATTTAGGGCATATAACTTTTATTCACTCTGCATAATTATATTCAGATTCATGATGCAAATTCTTGATCTTGCTACTGCAGCATACTCCAAGTCTTACATTTTAAATTCAGAATCAAATTTTATCAATAATACTTAGAAGCTATGGTAAATTTATGAAAAAATAGAACCTGAGATAGAAATCAAATTTTTATCAGCGTCTCCCTCAGCTATCAAATATTTGAGCTGGAAAATAAATTACCCCTTCTTTTCCAAAGAATTTAATGAGTGAATCTATTAAAAGAGCAATTAATTTTCTTCCCTTCAGACAATGAGGTGTTTTAAAGCAATTTCAGTTTTCAGGCTCTATGTTAACATGTTAAAAGACAAACTCAAGTTATAAAAAAACTACTTCCATTTTTTTTGTTTAAGTAAAGGAGATATTAGTTGAATGGCAGCTTCTGGAAAGTTTCAGTAAAACTCCATTGAACAAAATTATTGTGCAAAGAATAAAAATATTTATCCAGTGTAGTATTTCTTATGTGATTGACTTGAATATTAAGACTTAGACTAATTAGTAGCCGCCACTGTACTTATGAATGGAATGGAATCCATTTTCAGTGAGACAGATTATTTGAAAGCCTCAGTAGTATTTCAAAGGAATCATTTGGGAACTGCCTGGGACAAACAGGAAGTTCTTCTGGTATCAGTTGAGGATGCCATAGGCAACAGAATGAACAAGAACCATATTAGCTATTTATTGCAAGTTCAGCAGAGAAATATTTATATATATTTCCAATTGTAATAATTATTATACATTAGTTTTCATTGTAGCTCATTGGTGGGACCCCTTCTTTGTATGCATGCCCCAAGTCAAGTGGAAAGTATCTGCAGTTTTTAAAAATAAATATTACAGAGGCTCATAGGAAAGCCAGGTGGCTCATAGGGAGGACATATTTCCTATAATGAATTGTCTAGACTGAGACCCCTTCCACCCATTGTACCATAAATCTTCTGCAGATGAACCACCAATCAACTTACAGTTCAACTGTTGCTTTAAGGCAGAGATCCCCAATCTTTTGGGCACCAGGGCCCGGTTCTATGGAGAAAAGTTTTTCCGTAGACTGGACAGTGTGTGGTTTTGTGGATGGGGCTTTGATTGTTTGTGTGGCCCGATTGCTGGCATGCTGTGGCCTGGTACCGGTCCATGGACCGGGGGATTGGGGACCCCTTCTCTAAGGGAGGGAGGTGGATACATACAGTACATCAATGGACAGACAGATAGACAAATAGATCTGGTTTCAAGTTAATATTGACTCCTGGAGACTGCCTTGAATATTCCCTGCACTTTTCTGGCAAGATTTTGAGTGGTTTTCCATTGCCTTCTTCCTAGGACTGAGAAAGCGCAATTGGCCAAAGGACACCAAGCTGGCGTCCTCTCATGGAGATGTCTTCAGTCCACCATTACTCCCCCAGAAGTCTCCTAATGTATTTGGTTATTTTGAATAGCAGCTTTGCTACTCTTTTTTTGTACAACAGTCAGTTTACATAGTTTTTCTCAAACCCTGTGAACCTGGGGGAGGAGGACATCATGGAGTTCTAGATATAGTGCTCTTTTTTGAACACACGCACCCCATTAGTCACCCTGGGGAGAATGCGGGTTTAGCCATGAGGTTCCTTGGCAACAGTGATGTCAGGAGCAGAGTTGTGGGAGTCAGGGCTAGTGGATTGTCCTTTTACATCTGCTGTTGGCAATTAGTTTCCTGCACTAGAATTAGTTTCCTGTACTCAGAAAATTTGGAAATATTATTTATATGACTTTCATGTGATATTGTTTGGAATTCTCTGCACCAAACATCAGTGTTGGGGAAAAAAAATCAGGAAACTCTAATCTGAGCTGCAAAGTAATGTGGTAACACTGCTTGCAAACTACTTGTAAGCAAATTCATTTATTGACAATAATTTTAATGTGATTATTGGGATTATTTCATAGTGTTATAAAAATAATTCCAATGTCTTTATTAGTAATACAGTTTTTTAAGTCATATATTGTAAACTTTTTTACTGATCAGAAATGCAGTATAAGAGGAGGAGGGAGATGGAGGAGGAAGAAGAGAAGGAGAAAAGAAGAAGGAGAAGAATCCATCATGAAACTATGCCCTTGATATTGTGAAAATGAAATTTCTACAGGGTTTATCCCATCTACCAAAATTTTCTCAATGGATACAGCTTATTATTATACTATTTAACAATTAAGAAAATGAATCAGGAAAGTCCCAATGAATTTACTATATGGCTGTAGGCTAACTCCTATCTCTTAGTTCAGTCCATCATCCATAAAATGAATGAAATAACACTGCCAATTATTATAAGGATTACTGGATTATATATGTGATATAGTTTGAGCACTTAGGAAATTAGCAATAAAATGCCCAGCATTATTATTCTCTCCACAGCATCAACTGAATTGAAATTTATCTATTTATTTATAAGATTTATGTAGCAACCCAACTTATGTAATTGTGACTTTGGACAGCATACATCAAATAACCTATCCTGCTGCCCATAAAAATATTGCAAATAAAAAAATACAACAGCAACAGAAAATCCATCAAACAACATATCAGACAATATATAACTAGAGCTTGCCAACTCTATACTCCTTGGGCTCATCTATCATCCAAGTCCTACGCTAGAAGGAGAAGCCAAGTTTTTAAAGCTTTCCTAAAAGCTAAAAGGATCAGAGGCCATCCAAATCTTGGGAGAAAGATTGTTCCAAAGGGAAGACACTACAGCAGAAAAGCCACACTTCCCAAGTCTCAACAAATGATGCTGCCTCAACAACAGGACTATCTTGTGAGCATATGAGAAGAGAGAAAGTAACACAGTCCTGTGCCATATTGCTCTTTTCAGGCAATGACCAGCACCTTGATTTGCATCCAGAAAGTTTTTGAGAGCCAGTGCAACACATGAAGTAATGTGTGACATGGTTCTATTGTGATAGAGTTGTGGTGGTACAGTGGTTAGAATGCAGTACTGTAGGCTACTTCTGCTGACTCCCAGCTGCCAGCAGTTCGGCAATTCGATTCTCACTGGCTCAAGGTTGACTCATCCTTCTGAGGTTGGTAAAATGAGGACCCAGATTGTTGGGGGCAATATGCTGACTCTGTAAACCAGGGGTGTCAAACTGCTGGCCCATGGGGTGGACACGTTATTCGGAAGCTGCACCCACCCCATTGCCGGGAATGGCAAAATTCTCCCGATACATTGTGCGATGTCACGTGACATTGCGAGTTTGACATGTCTGCTGTAAACTGCTTAGAGAGAGCTGTAAAAGCACTGTGAAGCAGTATATAAGTCTAAGTGATATTGCTGTATACCCATAACTACCTGGGCAGCTGCTTCTACACAAACTGCAGCTTCCAGATGATCTTCAAGGGCAGCCAGTGCAAACCATTTTGCAATATTCCAACTGGGAGCTAATTAAGGCAGGAGTAACTGCAAACAGAGCTTCCTCATTCTAGTCATGCAATTACTGTAAAGGATGTTGGTGTGCAGAGAACCTCTTAGCTATAGCTATCATTTACTGGTTGCTGTGAATCCAGGAGGACCCCAAATTGCACTAGAGTTTTCAATGGGGGAGTGTGACCCACTCCAGAATCAATGTAGAAAATCTCTAGTTTCAGGTTCCAAGGGACCCACATCCACTTGCTGTACTATGCCTGAAGAGTGTACATGAGTGATCCACCTCAGCTGTGATTTTTTTTAAGAAACAGGGGTTTCCTAATCATAATCACTTTGGTCATATATCCCAAACAGCAAATATATTGATAAGATCTCTATTAAAATAATAGACTACCAACTGCTTTGCTGCAGAGTGTGGGAATTAATTCCATTGAACAAGTTAATTTCTGAGTTAATATGTACTAGTATGGCCTAACTTTGTTTTAACTGAGGGTCTCTATATGATTATTAATGTCAGATTTCTTAGACCTAATCAATGAACAATCAACCACTACCACATATTTATTTATTTTATTTATTTTATTTTAATTCCATTTATATCCCGCCCTTCTCCGAAGACTCAGGGCGGCTTTACAAACTTAGCAGTAGCCTTCATTCTATGTATATGCCTGCTTATTAGGGCTTTCACACCCCTCCTAAGCGGCATTATTACAAAGTCAGCTTAATTGCCCCCAACAATCTGGGTCCTCATTTTACCTACCTCGGAAGGATGGAAGGCTGAGTCAACCTTGAGCCTGGTGGGATGCGAACCTGCACTAATTGCAGGCAGCTGGTGTTACTTAAGGAGGCATTAGCCCACTGCTCCACCAAGGCTCTTGGTAATATATTAGCAACATAATCCCATAGATACTATTTTACAAGAAAGGTCCATTAAATCCAGTGCATTTTACTACTAAGGGAATATAGTACACACAAACTATTTCTTTGAGATATGTTGGGGCTTATTATCACTACTAGTTGTATTAAATTGTTTTATTATGGACGATGCCCCTATTTTTTCCTCAGTGCTTTCACTTATATTTTTTTCCTTTTACAACAATCCTCCAAAAGGACCTCTGTATTCTGATCATCTAGCTTGCTCATATTTGCTGACATGGCATCCCTGAAATGTTGTAAGAAGCGATGCAAGAAACTCTGTCTATTTGAGAGATGGAACATTTGTTCTAGACATTAATTTGTAAGAGTTGCCAAGAAGCTGCCTGCCTGGCATCCCCGTTATAGCTTTCATTTCAGCAGACACTTCATCAGAAGCAATTAAGGTGGTGCTGACTATGTAATAGAAAGAAAACAGCTAGTAGTAACAGCAGCAGGAGGAGGAGGAAGAGGAGGAGAAGGAGGAGGAGGAAGATCTGAATAGAAATAGATTATTAAGAGAAGCTGGAAGGTTCTCATTGCCTTGAATCAGTCTGGGAAAGGTGAAACATTCTTTGGGCTATTCTGTGTCCATTGACCAGATCTGATTTAAGAGCTAATATAATGCTATTGTGAATAAAAAATTACCAGCAATAGCAATGGGATATTGATCTTGCTTCTCCTTCAAACTATAATTAGGCCTGGACTTATTGTAACTCCCTTTCCTCATTTCGTTCCTCCCTTGTCAAATTCTGAGAAATAACCAAAGTTTAATTTCCCCGCACAAAACAGAAAAGATCTGGATGGTCTTGTGAAAGCAAATAATGTTTCTGGCTTCACGGCTATTGGAATATGAAGATGAAATGTACTGACCAAAAAACATAGATAATGAATAGTTTATTTCCTGGAATTAAAAGTACTTGATTAAATAAACCAGATAGGTTTCAATTACTACTTAAAATGAGTAAGAGTAAAAACATGTGTGAGAATAGATACATAATTATGTCAAAAAAAATCATGCTATTACGCTCCTCCACAGAACCCAAGCCCTTGATCTATAAATAACCACCTTGTTCTTATCTTTTGTTCCTGAATAGCTAAACAGATGGTGTTTTTACTTTACTGGTGTATAAACTGTTTACAAGTCAGGACCTGCCTTATTATGTTGGCTGAGTAAAACCTTAAAGCAGAGTCCTAAAAATAAATTAGATTTTATCTGTTGCTATTATTAAGAATATTGTAAGAGATGCTATCTGTACAACTGTTCTAATGCTCTCTGTTTATATGTTCCAGATGTATTAAGGATTATGACATACAAACTGAGACTGTGTCAAAATGATGACACATGTATCATGATGTCATGTATTATGACATCATGATACAAATTTCATCCTTATGTTTGCTTCCTGCCTTCCAATGTAAATATAGAAGTTGTGATTATTGAATCATGATACACCTGAATAAATGTATTGATCACAATTTTCTCCATCCATACTCCTTGCTTTCTTTAATGTCTTAAAAGGGCAGATGGCTAACATTTATAAGGAGAATTTCAAAAGTAATCATGTCTGTGCATTACTTCTTGGAAATATTAGTTGCAGATCAAGAATTTTTAGTCCCTGATTTTAACTAATTGTATAAATCAGGACAAAACCAACCACCTGAGATGGTGGACTTGTGTTTTCAGAATTAATTTGAGTTGTAATTGGTAATGGATTTTCACAGGAAAGATGAACACAGTTTGATAGTTTTCTATCCCATGTTGTATTGTTATTTCTGGTGATGACTGATACTGTTTTTTGAAAATGTGATGATACATGATATGGAAATGCTTATTTCTAACTATTTTCAATTTGATTAAAATCTATATTTATTTCTCTTACTGCAGACATTTTTGTAAATTCTGCAATGGAAACCATAGTCAATACTGAGAAAGGAAAACCACTATCCAGCATAAGCTCCCAACTACCATTAAATAGATACTTCTTTCAGTGCTAAACAGCATGCAACTATCATCATCCTACTCTCAGACAAAGGCCAAACCACACTTATTATGGACAGAGTACAATATTTACAAAAAGCAAAATAAATACTAGTAGACAAAGACAAAGAAACTTCACCCATCCAGTGAACACTAACAGAATACAAAAACTAGACAACTGGATCAAGAGAACTCTCAGTGACCTCTCTAAGAATGGCCAAATTACCAAAGGGGAACAGTGGCAAATGAGAAGCACTGGACCCATCATCTGATGCCTCTACAGATGTCTAAAATACACAAGCCTGACATACCTGTTCATCCAACTGTATCATCATCAGGGACCACTAAACACAGCATTGCAAAAGGAATTAACTAAAAAGCTTGGGCGTCTCACAAGAGGAAGAAAATACTCTCCACAACAGTGCATTCAAACAATCAGAGATGTGACTATAGATGAGGATGAAATCAGGGTCTTGTTTGATGTCACAGCCCTGTTCATCTCCATAGATCTGGAATTAGCCAAGCAATCTATGACCACATTGCTCCATAGCACACCTGACTTTACCAAATACATGCAAGTTGAAACACTCAGCATTATGGATCTTATAAACCTCTGCCTAACCACATACTTCCAATTTGATGGACAAACTTACCAACAAATTAAAGGGTACACCTATGGGATCACCACTTTCAGGACTTATAGTGGAGGTCATTATGCAATGTCTAGAAGCCATAGCACTTCCATAAATATAACCCAAAATATGGATCAGATATATAAATGACACCTTCATCATAATAAAAAAGGACCAATTAGAGAGCACCCACAGAACCATCAACAACATTTTCAAAGGAATCCAGTTTATCAGAGAAGAAAACATCATCTCGCTACCCTTCCCGGACATGACTACAAATATTCTCCTTAATTGGTAACATGCAACAATTCCTTCAATCAAATGCAGTTTATTACTATTCTTCAGAAACATTTAACATAAACATTGTTTTGAGAACAAAATGGAAGAGGAAATGCTATAAATTCCACTGGAAAAGATACTATGGTTACTAATTCAATATTTTTTCTAACACAATATTAGCCCATTTACTTCAATAAAAAGTAGAGAGTCTTTTAGCTATTGTATTCAGTTGTGGAAGAATATTTTATTTTATCACATTTTTTTCTTGTAACTATTTGGTCCAAATGTGTGCTTTTAATTGCCCCATGCTTGGAATGTAGTATTCTTCTAATATGGTATGCTGGTTCAAGCGTGGCATGGTAGTTGGCATTTTGTATATATTGTATACATATTGTTTATATTGTGTTACAAAACTAATCACAATTCAAATAGCTACAGATCTGCACAATAGCTATTCCAAAATAAACCTACCTCATTATCATAACTTTTCACTCTATGTGAAAATTAATTCATGAACTATAGCTTTGTGGCTGAAGTAATAATATAATATGGCAAAATTTAGGCCTTCTCTAAGAAAAAAATATTAAAAGGATTGTAGAGGCAGACATATATAATTTTGTTCTTTCCTTGTTACATTTGTATAACCATTTATATGAACAGTGCAAGGCAATTTGAATATGGAATTTACATTCTTGAGAACTGAAGTGTAGAATGATTACTTTCTTGCCTGTAACAGAAATTGTCCCCCACTTGCAAATTCATTCTGAAATGCTTGGAAATATTTCTATATTAGTGTTTTGATTAATCTTCCACAAGATATGGGAAAATTTTACAGTGTGCCTTTCTTCTGAGATATGTATTTATTTATGTATGTATACCCCCCACACACACATTCACGTAATCCTTTGTTAATGACACCTTGTTCAGTGACCTTCAAAGTTACAATGGCTCTGAACGAGTAGTACTTATGACCAGTCCCTGCACTTTTCAAGACCTATGACCCAGCACTTCCACAGTCATGATTGTGACCTGGGCTCATGACTAATCTGTCCTGCCTCTCCAGCTTCCTACAAGCAGAATCATATTTATTAAACTCTCAGTATATGATAGTTATATTTACTGGATTAGATGGCAAAGAAAAGTCAGGCATGTAAATAAAACAACAGACTTCCAGACTGAAAAGCTCTAAAACACACAAAAACAGAAGTACCCCATTAGGGAATTGATGGTGGTAGTGTTTGCTTTATAAAATGCAATACTACATTAGATAGTTTTTCTTGATTTCTTTTGCGGTTTAATGATTAAACACTGTTTCTAATTAAACAGCAAAGTTCAAAGGCATGTTTTGATTACTGAAAATGGCTTCTCACAATATGAAAAGCTTTGGGAAGAAGGGAAGGAAAGGAGGGTATATATTGTATCTAATCTCTATTCAGAATGACCATTGTAATTGATCAGTATTTGTTACCCTAATGACAGTTTTCAGATATGTGAAAAGTAAGAGTTCTCAGTCACTTAGACAGAGGTGTCAATCTGGCATCCTGCAGGCCACATGCATCACATGTAGGCCATGCCTACCCTGGCTCCACAAAGGCAAAAAACATCGCGATATGTCACAATATATCATATGATGTGATTGAGTTTGATACCCATGACCTAAGGCATTAGCCAGGGACTATAGTCAGGGCAAAAATTAGCCTTGCAAAACATTATTGGAAATACTATTTTGCATAAGCAATCACAGAAAATGTTTACTATGGTCAACAGGAAACAATAAAAATACTTTGCAAAACATCTGGGATGGTTTATGACAAGGTCAGAAACCCCCCCCCCCTCAATACTGCTTGGAAAGTGTTGAGACACTTTAAGGAACAGCTGAATGACTTTCAAGGTGAGTTTTGATACAGAAATACCATTTCTTCTTTCATCCTGCCTTGTACAAATGAGCAGCTTGTTGTATTTCTCTTTAAAGCCTTGGAGAGAAGATCTGCAGGATCATATAATGGAGACAGCATTTGGAGTTAAGCCTCTCTGCAGAAGGTTCTTTGTGATAGAATTTCTGATTTTCAGTTTGAAGAAAAAGAATACCCTTTCTGCAGTGGACAGGGATTTTTTTGAAGGAAAATTTGCAAGCAAGAATGGAGCCCTAGAGGGTTTTTTTCCCCTGAAACATATTTTAGATTAGGGAATGAATTGGGGCAAATTGCCACTGAGTTTAAAGGGGTAATTGTAAGCTATTTTTGATGTAATGAGTCTGAACTGAGCAGTATGTTTTTTCCCCAAAGCTGAAAAGTGTTTTTGTATAATTCAAAACTATATATACAGTTTATCCTTTGATGGCTTTAAGGGAATTAAAAATTGTTTTGAGTATATACCCAAAGTATCCATTAAAAAAAGTATTAAGTAGGGTAAAAGTACATTCTTCCAGTTGAACTGAACATTTGATAAGTACATGTCCAAGCATGCTCTTATTTCTTTATGCTATTTATGTAACTCATATACTGCTTCAAACAGTTATTTTCTTAGCAACTACAGTATATGGAAATTATCCATTGCCTTCTTATGCTTTTGTTTTTAAAAATTCACAGTCTATAATCCTGGAATTACCTGATATTCTCTTACCAAAAGACTAAACAGTCTGACCTTGCTTGTTTTCAAGGTCACCAAGACAGGCTAGATGCTTTGGGCAAACATTTCATCAAGGTTCATAAGAGCTGAAGTCTTCAGGCTCTATTCTAAAGCAAAATGTTTATTGAAATGGATGAATGCTGTGCAGAAGAGATCTGTTTCCTTTGCAATTTCAGGTATATTTACACAATAACAATATTGGCTATTATCACCAGAATTCCTATATTTCTCTATATTGATCTTAGAATAAAGGTAAATATTATCATATTTTTATATAAGTCCAGAGTTATATAAATATGTCAGTCTGTCTATCTCAACTTGCAATATGACTCTGAAAACATATAAATATTGTTAAGCTTGCCTGAATAATGTGGCATGATTTCTTTTATAGGAATTGTTTTGTAGTGAATAGAATGAAAGTTTATGGTCTAGAAGTCAAGTGGTACATACATTTAAGAGAACTGGAAAACCACAAGTGGCTACTTTCTACTAATTCTAAAATTCTAAATCAAATTAAATTTAGTATCTTAACCCCTTTTATACATTGATGTGGTATTAAAATCCATGTTAAACTGTCCCAAACTATTCAAGTTCTTGATTTGTTATGGAGATATGCAATCTGGAATCCAAAAGTGCATAATTTGTCTTGCTATAGTAACCATTCAGACATGGTTTGTGAACTCCCTTATGATGAAAAGAAACTGTACATAGAATGTACAAAAGCTATGATGACGCAGTATTGCAGGCTGAATCTGCCCACTGCCAGAAGTTTGATCCTGACCAGTTCAAGGTTGACTCAGCCTTCCATCCTTCTGAGGTTGGTAAAATGAGGACCCAGATTGCTGGGGGCAATAAGCTGACTCTGTAAACCGCTTAGAGTGTGTTGTAAAAACGGTACATAGAGCTAAGTGCTATTGCTATTGCATATTCTTTTCAGATACAACCAGTTATATATCTCAGGAATCTTCTGCAACTCTGACAGCTATTCATTTGTATCAAACTGTTCAACCGAAATGGAAATAATAAAGATTATTTAAAAATAAAAACACCAATTTTAAACCAGTAACTGTGACAATAGCAGCAAACAAAAACAAGCTGCACCACACAGTAGATAATCAAAATAATAGC
The DNA here is from genome assembly GCF_947247035.1 of Vipera ursinii. Lineage (NCBI taxonomy): Eukaryota > Metazoa > Chordata > Lepidosauria > Squamata > Viperidae > Vipera > Vipera ursinii. Next base: position 163,722,042 of record NC_139516.1, on the reverse strand, counting down.
TGACAGGAAAAAGTGTGAAAAATCCCCAAAAATGCTGCAGTGGTACCATAAGGGGGAAAAAAAAAAGTGTGTATGTAAAGGCATCCATGTGTGCAAATAATCAGTTCTCCCTTGCTACAAAAATCTTATGGCCTACAATGGAATGCAGAATTGAAGGAAAACGTAAAATTCCAAAAAAAGTTTTCTAAGTGGTCTTTGTAGGCATTCCAGTGAGATCACCATAACTCAGCTGTGATGAAACTAAAATTGATACATATGTTTTCTACAAGCAAGGTCAAGGTCAATATTGTTCATGTATCATTAAAAAAAATAAAAGAACAAAATTGCTCTCAAAATAGCTTAAAATATAAAAACAATGACATAATTAATGACTAATCCCACCATTATAATAAAATAAGCATCTTTTTGAAACATTATGAACATCCAATTCAAAATAAAGCAGTACCCAGTGAAAGAAAACAAGTGAAGAAAAATTATGGGACTGAGCAGAACCATTGTATAATAAAAGATTTGTCTAAAAACTCCCAGAGTTTGAGATACCTAAAGATATTTCAAAAACGTACAGCAAAAAAAAATGTCTGGAACACAATTAACTTAAAAACATTAATCCTTTCCATTCGTTTTCATGCCTGCATAAAGCACAAAACAGGATAAAGAATCCACCAGTTGCTTACGAGAATTGGTGCCTGATCTGTAATTTGCAATGAAATATCATGAACTCTGTCATGCTACATAAGCGTTTAATTAGAGTAATTTAACACATTGTAACTTACCAATGGATTTGCAGTCAGTGCATTTCAAACAGCTGAGTTTTAGAATAATGCAGTGATTTCCTTTCCACTAAAACTTCATTGGGGCTCTGCAGCTGTGGAATCTCATGAATTTGACTTACGCATCAGCAGACAAATGATTTTTCAGGAACTTGAAAACTAAAGATAACAGACCTACCTCACTCTAAATCAAAAAGGATTAACTATTCAGGTTATTTACTATTTACCCAGAACAAATGAGAACCTGGTTCCTACCACCTTTCCCAATTCCAATTGCCAAGCATCATTTCTTTACTCTGCTATCAGCTTGAAATAAATAGAGTAGTAGAAACATGAAAATAGGTGAAAATAAGGGACTACCACCCAATAAATTGTCCCTTTAAAACTCCAGAATGAAAAAAAATGCTCTTATGCAAGTGTATAATATGGCTTGGCCAATTGTGTATCATTGCTTTGCCCTTGCAGCTGCAGTTCTTAAAAGATAATGTTTATTCCTGGTTACTAAACATAGCAAAGATTTTACAGGTGCTAATGGACAATTCAAAATGCTAATTTTATTCTGTTTCAGTCAGGGTTGTCTAAAATTCTTTGTATTCAAAAGATTGGAAAGCATACATAGAATTGTTGCTTTGGTTAACATGGTATAGCATAGCATAGCATAGCATAGCATAGCATAACATAGCATAGCATAGCATAGCATAGCATAGCATAGCATAGCATAGCATAGCACACGGGTGTCAAATTTGCTGCATCACATGTGTTGCAATGTATCGTGGCTTTTTTTGCATTTCTGGAGCTGGGATGGGTTGCATCTGTATGATGCAACCTGACCACGGGCCGGCAGTTAGATACCTCTGGCATAGCATAACAGTAGAAATGAGTGAAATTGATACAGTTTGTTGCAAGGTTGGGCTGGTAAGCTGGATGGTCAGAATTTGTAAATAATTGAATATAGAAAAGAAGCTTTGGGTGTAAAGGTAAATAGGGGAGGGGAAAATAAAGTAATTAGATCACATAATTAGATAAGGGACTTCTTAATAAACTAAGGGCAGTCTGTAAGGAAATTGGAAGTTGAAAGGTTTTTTTCAAAGGGAAGGGGGATATCACCCTATAGGAGGTGAAGGCTGAACCAACCAATTCAGAAAAGACAAGGTGTGTAGCTGCTAGGGCAGGAACAGCCAGACCTAGGAGGTCTGCTTGGTGCAGAAAGACTTCATCTGGGTAAATCAAAGGGTGGGTGGGTGGGTGGGTGGGTGGGAAGGGCTGGAAAAAAGAAAAGGAAGCAATTAACATGGGAAAGCCCAAAGAGAGAAAAGGGGGTCAAGATTTAAAATGAGACAGAGAGCAACAAAGACAAAGCTTTCAGGTGAGATTAATTATAAACCAGAAGCAAATTTTGAGAAGACAGGGATCAAATCTTTCAATTAGGAGAACCAGAGACAAAAAGATTACTTGTGAGTAAAAAATACTGTTGTTAAGATTAAAATTATAACTTCCCTTTCTATTTCTTTCTTTGCACTTTCTTCATTTATTACTTTCCTTTTTCTTATTTCTTTCAAAATTTGCATGGTTTTTATTCTATTAAAAATTTCTTTAGTAAAAATAATGTATTAGAAAATGTTGGGAGGAGGGGAAGGAGAGGCTGAGTAAGCCTCCAGACCCTGAGATTCCAGCCCTCAGGAGCTACTGTTGTGTAAAATTATTCCTGTATTTGTACAAAAGGTTGTAAATCTGTCATTATTATACTGCAAGTAGTAAAGTAAAAGTAAAATAAAAGTAAAGTTCTTTAACTTTTATTCTTTGAAATTAACAAATTTTGTTTGTAACGAGAATAAATCTTGGGTTTTAGTTGATGGTAAACCACCTCTTAGAGGTCCTTGCTGGTTGGAAAATTGTCAGCAGGTGTGGCTAATGGGGTGTGAGAATGGGGATTAGATGAGAAACTGACAAGAAACATGATGACTGGGAGTTCTTTTGGAAACAGTTCCTCAAACTTAGAACTAGCTACCATTAAAAAAAAAACTACAAATGTAAACTCTTTGCTTTTCTCTATTATGTGGATCTTTGTAACCAAGATCAGGTGGCTGTAGGAAATCTCAAAAATCCTAGAGAAATGTTTGAGAGCATTTTCTGAAATAACAGAAAATGAATTCAATATTCTTCAAAGGTGAGATAAAATGAGCAGATGCAAGAACAGACAAAGGCTATTTTTAATAGCTGTGACCAAGATACAGTTTGGTTTTGTGACGGGTTGCTTTTTTCATCTTTGCAGTTATTAAGTTATTTCTTAAACAGATCTGGTCACTTTAACATATGGGTCAATATTCTTGTCTATTTACAGATAATATATTCCCAATCTCTTTAGTCTAAACTACTTCTGGTAGCTGATCAAAATCTGATATCACTTGAGATCCCTTAGGGTTTAAGCAAACCCGATTAGGATCTTACCATTGTAAGAAATAAGAGTGTTTCTATACTACCTTGCTGCATCCTCCTTTTTATATATATATATATTGTTGGAAAAAGCTTGAAGTTTAGTTCTCACTCAACTCCAAGAGTCAAGATGCACATTATGTTGCCTTTGGAGAAGTTTTCTTTCTTTTGAATTGGGGGCAATGTAACACCCATCTCTATTTCACAACTTCCTATGTTTATCTATTTCTTATCCTATTTATATTGTTAAGAGCACATGCAGGAAATCATTCAGTGTCTGGACCCTCCTTGAAATTTGATTTTTGTTGCATCTTCAAATTTTCTTCCACTACAAGCTGTGTTCACCCAATATACTAATCTAAGATTACATGAAGCAGATTTATTGAATTAACCCAATTCCAGGGTTTACATAACAAGCTAAGCCATAAATGAAGCACATTATTTGGATTAATGCAGTGTTTCTCAATCTTGACAGCTTTAAGGTATCTGGACTTCAACTCCCGGAAGTCCCCATCCATTCAGGGTGACTGGGGAATTAAGGGAGATGAAGTCCACATACCTTCAAGCTGCCAAAGTTAAGAAACACTGAATTAATGAAATTAGCCAACGCCTTTGTAGGCAATGCCAGTATGTTGTATGGATCCAGCCATGTTGATTCTCCTGATCTTGCTCTTTTTCCCTGCCTTGAAAACAGCAGTTACATTCATAAACGCATTTTTCCATAGTTGTCTGAACCATAGTTTATGGAATTAATGTACTCTTCTGGGATTGTAAAACATACTCGACCATAAACCCACTCCACTCATAGGTATGCTAAATATGGCTAGCTGATTTATTAAATGTTTTATGAAAGTAACTCTCAACTATTTTTTTGTATAAAGTGGTGGAGGAATCTCTGCTGTCTCATTTCCCATTGTAATGCAGCAATATAGTTACAGATGAACAACTATTTTCAAAAAGTGAAGATATTTTTTTCCATTTTACCTAACTCTTCTGAGATAAAGCATTGTTCTTCCTCGCTGATGATTAGACAGCTTCTTCAAACACTGCTACACTAGTACAATGAGTAAAAGAAACAAAAAAACAACAAACACTTTATTGTCGTACAGCAGAGGTGATATATTTGTAGCTCTCCAGAATTGCTCAGATACAATTCCCAGCATTACTAGGCACTGACCATACTGAGGTGGCTGGCAAATGTAGCATAATAATATTTAAAGAATTACAGTTTACCCTTGACACCCAAAACAATAAAAGAAGAGGAGGAGGAGGAGGAGGAACAAGAAGAAGAGGAGGAAGATTATTTACTCACCTCTGTGTTATAGTGCAGCACACACACACCCCAAACTTTTGAGCATCAGGGACAGGTTCTGTGGAGAGAGGTTTTTCCATGGACTGGAGAGGGCGAGATTTTACATGCTGCCTGCATCCCATGGCCTGGTTGCTGGCAAAAGCATACACTATTTTCAAATTTTAAAATTTGTGTTGTTCCTAGGAGAATTAATAATCAGACACAGGAAAGCCCTTTAATTAAGAGAAGCGCAAACACAAACTCTAACTCCCTTATAAAAATGGTTATCAAACAGTACATACTCATGTATAGTGAAGATTCCTAGTTCATTGGGTCTGATATTACAGGCATTCCTTGAGTTACGACCACAATTGACCCCAAAATTTCTGTTGCTAAGTGAAACATTTGTTAAGTGAGTTTGTCCCATTTATGACTTTTCGCCATGGTTGTTAAGTGAATCACTGCAATTGTTAATTTAGTCACACGGCTGTTAAGTGAATCTGGTTTCCTCATTAACTTTGCTTGTCGGAAGGTCTCAAAAAGGGGATCATATGATCCAGGGATGCTGCAACCGTCATAACTACGAGTCAGATGCCAAGCATCCAGATGTAAATCACATGACATGGGAACACTGCAACAGTCATAAGTGTGAAAAACAGCTATGTTTTTTAGTGCTATTGTAACTTTGAACGGTCACTAAGTTGTAAGTCGAGGACTACATGTATATGTTCATATGCTTTGAGAGAGACATTTCTAGGGCTAATTTCAGCTCAGCCAAACTATAAAAAGCACTTTTAGGCTTTTATTTATTACTTTCAGCTCTGCCTACCTGCAGTGGTTATACCTAAACAGTACTATAAGAATTGGAAGTGCTTCAAGAAACAAAACTAGATTAAATATGCACACTTGCTATATAAACATTATAACTTTCAGGTTATTAATATTATCACAGCAAATGTTTGCTCAAGATTCATTTATGAGTTTATTTTAGGTTGCAATTTTCTGCATACTTACCTGGGAGTAATATCCATTGTATTTAATAGGACTTACATAAGAATAAGCATGCATGTACATCCTTCTCAGGATACCGCTGGTTAGGGAATGCCGGTGGGTTATTCCCAGGGAAGAGCGTTCTTTGTGGGCGCGCCGGCCCTATGGAACCAGCTCCCATGGAACTTAGGACTGCCCCCGACCTTCGCTTATTCCGCAGGGACCTGAAAACTTGGCTCTTTGAGCTGTCTGGCCCAGGCTGAGGGGTTTTAATTTTTATTAGGCTTTAGTTTTAAATTTTGGGGACTTTATTTAATTAATTGTTTTAATCTGATTTTAATTTTTGTATGTTTGTTTTCATCTTCCCTGTACACCGCCCTGAGTCCTCCGGGAATAGGGTGGTATATAAATTTAATAAAATAAATAAAAAATAAAATTATATTGTAAGTCAGGTTTTTACTGCTGACCAGCTCTTCACATCCCAAAGTCCAAATAATTACATTTTACTTTGACATGTTATATGATCTAAAATAAGTATGATGATTTCTGCATAAGCTCAATAATGGTTAGTCCATCAAAAACAATAATTACATATTGATAGCAGTGCAATACCTTTATTAGGACAAATCAAAATTGTTCAAATAATAATGCAGGCTTTCAAGTTCTGTGGAAACCATTGTCATTAATACAGTATTTCTTGAGAGATATTCATTCTGATAAAGCTACATGGGAATTCTTTCGAACAAAATTGACACATTTTCTTCTATATTTTTTATCAAATATTTTTCAAAGATGCATTTCATTTTTAAAGCTAAATAATGAATAGCTACAGTAATTACTAGCAATCATGCCACCCCCTCTTGGTTGATTTTCACACATTTTCCTAATATAAGCAGTGAGGGAAAACATTTTTGATATATTAAAATTAATTATAATTGGATTAGTGCGTTTGATTATTTCAGCATGTGTGATAATTTATATATGGTTATCTCTTCCCTGTTCTTTTAAGTCACAGGAAAGGTATACTCATCGCCACTTTACCTGAGTCCATCCACCTTGCTGCTGGTTGACCTCTTCTTCTCTTTCCTTCTACCTTCCCCAGCATTAGAGAAATGGGTCTTTGCATAATGTGTCCAAAGCAGGGTAATTTGAGCCTTGCCATTTCTGCCTTGAGTGAGAACTCTGGGTTGAGTTGTTGATGATTCATTGGTTTGTTTTCTTGGCTTTCCAATACTTTTCCTATCCTACTTTTTAAAATCCAACTTCCATTTCCATAGAGTGTCACGGGAAATACCATAGCTTGCACAATTCTGATCTTTGTAGGCATAGACCAGGGGTAAGCAACCTTGGCTCTTTTATGACTCGTGGACTTGTGGCTGGCTCAGGAATTCTAGGAGTTGAAGTCCACGAGTCATAAAAGAGCCAAGGTTGCCTACCCCTGGCATAGACAGATAATGGCATTTGATTATCTCTTCCAAATTCTTCATGGCTGCTCTAACAAGTGCTAGCTTGTGACATATTTGTTGACTACTTGTTCCTTTATTGTTGAAGACAGAAGCTGGGCCCCATTTTGATATCTTCATTGCCAATTCTAAGGTTGGTTGTTCCTCCTAGTCTTTAGTTTAGTCTTCTTTATATTTAATTTTATTCCCATTTTTTTCATTGCTCTCTTTGATTTTTAGTATTATAAGTGATAGTTCCGTCTCATTTCAGTTTAGTGTCATCAGAATAGTGCAGGATATTGATGTTTCTTCCTCCAATTTTCTAATTTTCTTTCAATTTACTTTCCCTTAATATATGTTCCCCACACATGTGGAATATATAAGGGGGAAGTATGCAGCCCTGCCCCATTATTTTACCAACCTGGACCCAGTCTGTTTCACCATATTCTGTCCTGACTCTGTCTTCCTGATCTGTATATATACATTTCTCATAAGAACAATGAAATGTTCTGAGATTCCAATTTTTTGACCATTTTCCACAACTTGAGGTGATGGACACAATCAAAGGGTTTTCTATAACTGATGGAGCACACACTGACTTCTTTTTGGGACTGTTTGGCTTTCTCAATGATCCCGTGTGCATCAGCAATAATGTCTTGTGTTCCTTGGCCTTTTCTAAAGCTAGCTTGAACATCTGACCTATCTTTTTGCCTGTAGGGCTCTAATCTGCATTGGATAACCCTAAATATTATTTTTCTAGCATGTGAAATTAAGGATATTGTACAATAATTTACACACTATTAAGTCTCCTTGTTTTGATTTGGAATGTAAATTGACCACCTCCTTCTTCTTCATGATGATTGATGCAGTAGAGCAGGACTTGGGCAGGAGAGGTGGCTTGGAAGATTATTATGTTTAGAGTCACTAAAAAGTATATCAATTGTTTTCCTTTAGGAACATGGCAAGTAAAAAGAATGCAGACTGTGCCAATGAGACCTAGCTGGGTCAGAGTTGTTGAGATTTAGATCCTTGTATAGGTTTCCACCAAGTATGTTAAAATGTTATAAAACCCAACATTTTGCATTTTCTTGGTAAGAGTCTGTGGTTCATTTATTTCCTTTTATGGTAAAACGTGCTATCAGAATAGTGTGATCTAAGTGAATGACTATTATACACTCAGCCAGCACTTTTCTCTCACAACTATCCTTTTTTACAAGGGTCCCAAACTCCAGTAACAGTCAGGCCATGGCTCATTCAAACTGAGATGCAGAAATGGCAGGTAAGCGCTTTCTTGCACAAATGGAGCTGCGCACGAGCTCCCATCACCACTCATGCAGAATCATACCCTCCCCCCACCAGTTCACAATGCCAGAAAGGTTGGGAACGCTGCTTTATTAGATGAATAATTGATTTAGCTACCAGTTCATACAGGATACTTGGCTTGTTAGCCTTTCTATAAAGTGTAGCGTGATGTGGATATTTACACTTTATTAAGCCATCTTAACTTAATGGATATATTCAGATGTAACAATCTGCTGGATGCCATATCTAAAATATCTCCCAAGGAAATCCAATAAAGAAAGGCATGTAGCTGATAGATGTTCCAGCAGTGAAATTTTAGCACTGCTGTCATTGGTGGGTGGTTGAGAAAATATTTATCTAGTCTAATGTTTCCATGGATAAATAGTTTTATAGCATTACATAAGCATATTTTTAACATAAATTTGTAGGTTTCTGTTTGCATGTTTGCCTTCCAACTCATTGGAACTCCTCACTGGAAATCCTTGGATTGGTACTTTAACAATATCTTGTTGACCCCATATTTTCTACCCCTTCTAATATGTTTTGGAATAAGACATACAAACTTTGATATTAATTTAGAACATATGTAGGTAAAAGTAGTGGAATTTGTGTCAATAAAAACAAAAATATTTACAGAATTTATTTTTCTCTAAGCAGTGAATATCCAGGATATTGCCTAGGCTGACGTAAGTTTTCAAAACAGGGAATGATTCCCTTTTAAGACTTTAACTATAATATTTCAACTCTTCTAGTGTTGAGACTAATTAGTATTCAGACCTTTTCCCCAACATTATTTTCTTTCTCTTTCTACACCCATATCTACAAAGACCTCAAAAGTTTCTTAAAAACCTATAGAGTATAGCTCCACTTAAGAAAATGTTATTTTGTTTCTGGAAGAATGGGATTATAATTTATTTCTGGGCTTGTTCTGAATTGAAACTACTTTTATCACTTAAAGAAGCAACAGGCCATTGCATCTAGGCATATTTTTGAAAGTAGTGCCTCAGACTCAACCTACTAAATTTAGATGGTCCTGCAAATTGCAGAATTAAGTCTGGCCCACTTCCACAAAGAGCAGCTGAAGTAACCAAGACAGAATAATATGAGATTCTTCAGATGCTGATCTTCCTAGGGTGTGAACATGTTAGCTTCATGCAAAGTTTGTTTGTACTATTATATCTTGAGCTAAGTAATGTTGTTAAGAGAACAGAACCTAGAAATGGACCTCAGATCTAGCAGGTAAACAGACATCTGGATTTTCCAGGCCCAACAAACCCTGTTACATTTTTTTCATGCATATATAGATTAGATATTCAGCTCTGGATTTGTGCGTCTTTTCTGATCATTCTCTGTTAAATTGATTGCAGCTATTCTAAGATGCTGAAACACTATGATGAAGTATGCAAAATAAGAAAAGAGCCACAGGAGATCCGTCCACCTCCTTAATTTGCTAGGTTTGTCTTCTGTTATTAGTATTCAATGGCATCAGATCTTATGGCATGTGAAGCATTCATCTCTCTGTCCGGTAAATGTTTCTGCCATTGAGATCCCTCTAACTTCCAATAAAATAGGCGGATGCCCTGCTTTTATGTCATCTTCCTGAAGGTAACGCAGCAGGATGCTTTTCATGTCCATGTTTTGAGAAAGTGTGATTATTTTGAGTTTATAAATTAGCATCATTCTTGCTACAGTTTTATAAGGAATCAATAGATACTCACTTGCAGGAGATATTTAATCCATGCTGGGTTGTTGATAGCAAAACTGAGCCTTATTCTCTTTTTAATAAACCTAATTGTTAAGGGGAGAAAAATAAAAGGTGATAGAAAAAGAACTCCTTATATTGAACAGCGATATAGCTTTCTGCATAGTTGGTGGTCTGCATTGGTTTAAATAACTTTTTATTCTTTGTCTCTTCCATGATCCCTGTCTGTGTACTGTGCTGACCAACTTTATTGCAGTTTTTTTTTATTGTTACCTGCTAGGAAACGTAGGCATGTTAAGCATCATTTTTGATGCTTATTCATCAAAACTTGAAAAAAAATATCTCTTAAGGATTATTCTTGTATGGTAATTAAACCACTAAACAAAACAAGAGGAATACATTTCAAAAACAGTTTGCAAAAATAATTGAGATTGGGTCAGCATCATAGAAATACAGTAACTGATCTCTAGGTGCTTGCATTTATATTGAATAAGTTCCATGGAAATCAACAGTAGTTGTTAATAGTAGTTAGTAGTTGTGTATTTCAGGATGATTTCAGTGATGGAGAATGTACAATGCATAAGGTACCAGAACAATCTCTAATATATCCAGTTATAGAAGGAAAAATTCCAGCCAGAAATTCTGGATTGTTTCCAGAAAGCAAAGTATGGCTTAGTGTATTGTTGGAATTCAATCACTGTGGTTTCCAAAATAAGTTAATGACTTTAACGTATTGTTTGAGTCTAGTTGCTAGAAAATCTTGGGCCAATCATTCTAAGGCTACAGATTTTGTGAGACAAAAAGAACAATAAGTGCTGCCCTAAGCACCTGCGAGGCAAGATGGGATAAAAATTGAATATTTATATGTAAAGGTTATATTGATAATCATGGGACAAAGTTTTTCAGTGAAATAAATAGGAGCAATATAACTGCTACATTCTTATGCAGGAAAAAATAATATTTAATTTGCCCTTAAAGTTTTGATTTTGGATGCAGCATTACAATCTCAACTGTTGCATATATAAATGTGGAATTTAGAAGAAGTGATGAATTTTTCACCATCTTTGATTTATCAGAATTTACAACACTTACTTCATCACTCTGTTGGTCTTTTCCCTCTGATTGCGATTGAAGTATGTGTAGCAATTATATTTCTATATATCTAGGAAATGGAAGGAATATAATCCAGAAGAAATATGTTCTGCTCAGAAACATGAATAGATGGATGAGAAAGTGGTCTGGTCATTTAAAGACCCAAAAATGAATATGAAGATGACTGGCAAATATCATTTTAGAATAAAGTTCTGTGGATTTTTTTTTTGTATAAGTCTTTTCATTCATGCACATAGCAAAGGAATGGTTCCAGTTGAGCGGAGCCCTTTTCGGATATAACATCATCACATTTGGAAACCAGCTTACATTTTATATATTGTTTTTTTTTTATATTGCATGGTTATTTCTTTTTTTGTTTGTTTATTGCTTGTTTTTGTTGTATGTCACCCAGAGTTAATATTGTTTAAATTGGGTGGTCCTATTGAGCCAATAAATAAATAAGTAAATAATGAATAAAGTTGCATCATGGAATGTTTTGTGAGACTTTAGAGTTGAAATTTGGTTGTTAAGTATGATTAAGAGTAGTATATGATGAACGTAAAGCATGAGTGAGAATAAATAGAATTCATAACAAACAGTTCAACACTGAAAGGCAAGGGTAGGTTATGAGTTCTGAGTTCCTTTTTTACATCTATAAGGAGCAGTGATGAAGATGGTGGAAATATATTGATTGAGAATGTGAAACTGTGTGTATTTTACATATACAGTTTGTTGGGCACTTTTCAGCAAATGTTACTGTATTTTTAGTGGAGCTAAAAATTAGTGCATCAAAGACCAAGATATTTGTCTGATAGGGAAAATGAACAAATGAAAATGAACATTTGCACATTTTATATAAACATAGAAAAATAAAAGCAAGTAGATGAATTTGTGTATTTTATATTTTTTAAAAAAATTAAAGATGTAAAAATTGAGAAATTTTAAGAGGTGAAATGAGGGAAGAAATGTATGTTATAAAATTTGTTGTGAGAAATGAATGTTGTTTCAGTGAAATGAAAATGGCTTTAATAATAATAAAGTTGCAAGGGACCTTGGAGGTCATCTGGTTCAACCTCCTGCTCAGGCAGAAACATTTCAGACAAATGGCTGTCCAGTCTCTTCTTAAAAACTTCCAGTGTTGGAGCATTCACCACTTCTGGAGGCAGGTTGTTCCACTGGTTAATTGTTCTAACTGTCAGGAAGTTTTTCCTTAGTTCTAGGTTACTTCTCTCCTTGACCAGTTTCCATCTGTTGCTTCTTGTCCTGCCTTCAGGTGCTTTGGAGAATAGCTTGACTCCCTCTTCTTCGTAGCAGCCCCTGAGATATTGGAACACTGCTATCATGTCCCCACCCCACCCCTTCCTTCTCTTCATTAAACTAGTGATACCCAATTCCAGCAACTGTTCCTTATATGTTTTAGCCTCCAGACCTCTAATCATCTTTGTTGCTTTTCTCTGTACTAGAGTCTCAACATCTTTTTTACATCATGGCAACCAAAACTGGATGCAGTATTCCAAGTGTAGTCTTTCCAAGGCATTGTAAAGTGGTATTAATACTTCACATGATCTTGATTCTATCCCTCTGTTAATGCAGCCTAGCAATGTGTTGGCTTTTTTGGCAGCTGCAGCACACTGCTGGCTCATATCTAAGTGATTGTCCACTAGGACTCCGAGATCCCTCTCACAGTTGCTACTATTGAGTAAGTTATCACCAATACTATACCTGTACATTTGGTTTTTCTTGCCTGAATGTAGAACATTACTTTTTTTCAGTACTGAATTTTATTTTGTTAGATAGCGCCCAGTGTTCCAGTTTATTCAGATCCTCTTGTATCTTAAGCCTATCTTCTGGAGTGTTGGCTATTCCTGCCAGCTTGATGTCTGTCATCTGCAAATTTGATGAGTTCCCCATCTATCCCCTCGTCCAAATTGTTGATGAAGATGTTGAAGAGCACTGGGCTCAGAACAGAGCCCTGGGGCACCCCACTACACATTTCCTTCCATGTAGATGCAGTTCCATTGAGGACCACATGCTGAGTACAGCCGGTCAGCCAGCTACGAATCCATCTGGTGGTGATGCTGTCTAACCCACATTTTTCTATTGTATCAAGTAGTAGGTTGTGATCTACTTTATCAAATGCCTTACTGAAGTCCAAGTAAATTATATCCACAGCATTCTTCTGATCCACTAATTTTATCACTTGGTCAAAGAATGCAGTAAGATTTGTCTGGCATGATCTGTTTTTGACAAACCCTTGGCTTTTAGTAATGACTTTGTTTGCCTCTAGGTGTTTGCTGATTCATTGTTTGATTATCTTTTCCAGAATCTTCCCAGGTATTGAGGTCAGGCTGATAGGTCTGTAGTTTTCTGGATCTATTTTTTCCCTTTTTTGAAGATGGGAACTACATCAGCTCTTTTCCAGTCCTCTGGTAGTTCCTCAGTGCTCCAGGATATTTGAAAAATATAGTTCAGTGGTTCTGAGATCACATCTGCCATTTCCTTGAGAACCTTGGGGTGTAATCCATCTGGTCCTGGTGATTTGAACTCGTCTAGGCTGGACAGGTGCTCACTTACCATTTTCTTGCCTATCTTAACTTGTTTCTATTTGTTTCTTTATGGCACTGGTTTTGATAGGTTGGACTGTTTTTTCCCTTTGTGTAAAGACACATGCAAAAAATGAGTTAAATAGTTCTGCTTTCTCCTGGTTGCTTGTCACCTTCTTGCCACTTTCCCCCACTAATGGACCTATCATTTCCTTAATTTTTTTCTTGATTTTTACATGTTGAAAGAAGTTTTTTTTTGTTATTTTTGACTTTGGTCAAAAGCCTTAGTTCATTTTGAGCCTTAGCTTTCCTCACTTCATCTTTGCAGGCTTGGACTATTTGCTGATATTCTGCTTTAGTTATGTGCCCCTCTTTCCACTTTTTATACTTGTCCTTTTAATATATGAGCATGTTTCTGCTCACTATGTTTTACAGGAATAAGAGTTGGTATGTCAGGAGAAACATAAAAGTCAATTGAATGAAGTGGGAAGGGAGTATTTAGGCATTGTGTGCTGTAAATAAAGGAATTAGGATTAAGAATGAATGAGTGCTATTGTGCTGTATATAGCTTGAATACAAAAGTGATGGCACTGGAGTTTGAGGGTCTCTTTACTTTGGATCCTATAGTAGTGCCATTTGTGGACAAAACCAATCTATATAACCACCAAGAAGGCAAGTGCAAGAGATGTGGAAGAAACTGCACTGTTTTCTTCCTTTTGTCCCCAACTCTTCCCACTTATTCAATTTGGTGTAGCCCGTATAGCCATGTTCATTTCTTATCTTGCAGAATTGTGCTAGGACCCAGTTTGGGTTCCACAGTTGATATGTTAGAAGGGCTGTAGAAAGTTATGGTTCTGGCTATCAAGAAACAGCATGAAGATGTGGAAGGGAGCCCACATGCTGCTGAAGTATTCAGTGTCTTGGAAGTGACTTGTCTCTCTGACCAAAGATTTTGCTTTTTAAAAAAAGAACTTTAAAGACAAGAGGTAGATAGGGAACATGTGAAAAATGCTTGGCTTCTCTTTATTGCAGATCATACTTTTGCTTTAGCAAGTTTCTCTTAGTTATCAGTTTGTCTTCATTAGCTGTTCTGTGCTTTACCTTTCCATTTGCATACTGTCATTCTGGTACAGTGACAGATCTTAATTATCTCCTGCAAAGATAACCAGGTAATTTATATAATGTCAGGACCCACCCCAAGCCACGTCTTAGGAAGACAAAACTCTTGGAGCCAAATCTAGTCCAAAAGGAATCTTTACTATGACATGCTTGGTTGTAGGAATACAAGACAGGACTTAATATTGTTCTACAAACTAAAACCTTATAAAGAGTTCCCAGTTCAACCCCCCCTTAACCTCATTTGGTCAGTCCCCCATCATTTACCTTGTATCATCCCTCTCGTGGGAAAAGGAACTTAGGACCTTTTATGTTTATTGCTCTCTTCCTGGACACAAGCCAGATGCTACCTGCCCTAACCCTCCCTTTTGTTCCCCCAGTTCAAAAGGCTTCTCTTTTCCTTTGAAATGCCTAACACAGGCTCAAAACACATTCGTTCCCTCCTCCTTGGGAGATGGCAGAATCTAGGAACAACGTTTTAAACATACATTTATTAATATGATATAAACGGATTCTGACACATAAGTTAGTATAGTCTAGGATGAGGAAGTGACTACTCAGCATTTTAAAAGGCTATACAGGGAACAAAGTGTCTATGTGGTCAAAAATGCAAAGCAAAAATATGATGATGATGATGATGATGATAAAGAAGTAAAAATGTAACCACATGAAGCAAAACTATCAATTAAAGTAATGAAAAATGAACATCTTATGCTATTCATGTTGATTAATATTGTAATTATGCTGGCTCCCTGCTCTTGCAGAATAGATCTAACTATTCCTGTTGAATAAATGTTTCTCTATGCTGATTGGCCTTGCTTGCTAAGGGGGTATAGAATCATTATTCTACAACACTGGTAAAGTAGTGTTTTTTGTTTGTTTAAAAGTAGAGTTATCTTGCAATTTGACATTAACCTACTGCGTCACTGAATCCCTTCTAGCTTATTTGAAATTTTAAATTACTCTTCAATTATCTCAGAGTAAATTGGATGGCTTCTTGAAATTCTTGAAGGTAAAAAACCAGCCCAAAGTAAAAGTGCTGACCCACTGAAATCTGTCATCAGATTTAAGCTTAATTGAAAAGAATATGCAATATGTTTTGTGACCTGCTGCACTAATTTACCTGGGGACTATTCCATTCAGTTCCGGAAACATTAATTTTTAAAAAAACATTAATGGTCAAATCTCTGAACTCCTCCCCCCTCCCAATCTTCCTTGCGTACTTGGTGGGTGGGGGGGGTGGAAGCAGCTCTAAAATGATGTTATTCTGACAAGGTTGTTATGCATTTTATGTGCCAAAGAGACTTCCATTAAGTTCACAACCATGTTAAGTGTTCCCCCTGGAGTGGAGGGAAAAAAGTAAAACCTTCATCTAAACATTTTCAAGTTTTATTGGTGAGAAGGGGCTATTTGGCTTTTTTCATACAGTTATCCTTATCTGAGGTACTATAATTTAGAGTGTAATTTAGGCAAGATTGAAATTCCCAGAATGCTGTACTGCAATGAATATGTCTGCCGTGTTTTAGGCAATACTTTGTTCTAAGTTTAATAAGTTATTGAAGTTCCTATCTGTTGATATTGTTGTAGTCTGACTGCTACTAAAGAGATGGTAAGAGTCATGGAAGTACTTTTGACATCAAAAGCAGGATGGATCATATGTATCTCTTTTTCCCAGATTATTTAAAAAAAATCCCTTTTAAAATCAAAATTTCTTTTTCCTCATTAGCTCATGAGATATTTTTTGAGCTTTTATTTGATTGTAATCTACATCAGTGCTATTTCATTGTCTGTAGGATTCCTATATTCTGTACTTCAAATGCTGTTTATTTTATTGTATTATAAGATTATGCATTATGTATTACTGTATTATATTATTTTATTATTATTATATTACCGTATTATATGTTTACTGCATTATAAAATTAAGCATTATGGAGAAGAAAAGACAAGAAGGGAGAAAGTACAGAGAACATCTGTTATTATTACACTAGTAAGTTCTCTTGTGCTGTAAGTAATAAGTAAGTGCAAGTGACTTTTTAAATTATCAAGAGGAATTATCTTTCTCCCTTTGGGCATGTCATAGCTAATATAAATGGGGCAATCTGCTGGTACTTGAGACATATACATCCTTCAGAGGTGACATCACAGGACAAAGATTGTTTGACTAACATTGTCTTTCCTTGGTTTTTCTGCCTAGATCCCAGCACCAAAAAAATGCAGGCAACAAAGATGGACAAAGCATAGTCCTGCTACCCAAGCCTTTTTTCATTATGTGATACAATTATGTAATCAAATGGATCTTTTTGTGGTTGGCATTTAGTATTAGCAACTATCCTCTATTTGATCTCTTGTAGTTCTTTACATAATTTGTCTCAAGCCTTCAAAAAAGATACTTCATAAGACAAACAAATTTGGAAACACTGGCTATAAACCAAGGTTATGAATCAGCAATTGCTGCTATTAAGTGAGGAAAATCATAAGAAGCTGCCAAACCACCTAAATGGAGGCCAACAATTGTTAAAAGGAAATAGACCATGGGCCAACGTAAAGGCCGTCTCCCCAATGGCAGTACAGGCCCATATAGAAGATATCGGAGGAAGGGAGGCAACACATGGGATGGTTCAGATAGAACAGGAAAAAAGGAATAAGTCTCGGCACATGATAGGGAGCATTCAGTGGCAGTGGGGTGAAAGAGATGATCCAGAGATGTCTATAGAGATACAAAAGAAAAAAGATGCACCATCTGTAATTGTTGATGTACAACAGCACTGGAATCACAATGGAAAGATACCATCTGTGCCTGCAAGGAGGATACAGCAGAATGTAAAAAAGGAGGTTCTGTCTTCATGTGTCACTATGCAGCTAGAAGAGAATCTAGGAGGAGAAATGTCACTTGAGAATATCCACTGGCACTTTTCCAACACGCCTAAGAATATATCTCCTGTGAAGAAGCAGGCACAACATAGGGAAGAGATAATAGCTGCTAAAATGAAACAGCAGCAAGCTGTTATTTCAGAAGAATAAGAAAAATAATTTAATATATGTGACTAGAGATTCAAATTGTTGATATTATAACATGAAAATGTGATTACTTTAATTGGATAGTTACCTAAAGGTTATAGAACTGAATATATTATATCTGAGTAAATTTGGGAAAAAGATATATCTAAGCACCTGGGTATGAAGTATCATAAATAGTTTACCAAATTATTAGAAATTAAGATGTCCTGCAGTAAAGTATAACAAATAAGCATTTCAATTAATTATTTTTATACTGAGGCAATATTTGTACAAGACACTGAAAAATTTCAAAGATGAAAATTGTGAATATTTTATATTTATATTTATTAAATTTTTATACAGAGGAAAGGGCACCTGGGATGGATTCTAAGGATGTCTGGCAAGAGGCCAAAGAATCCATGCTAAAAGAAACCATATCACAGCAGCTTAGGTGGAACCAAGACTCAAAGCAGCTAATGCTGACAAACTTTTTACAAGAAGACCAAAAAGTAAATAAATTAAAGAAAATGGTCACTGAGAAGAAATTGCATAATGAGACCCAAAATGCAGAATCAACAGGAACTTTAAGTGCTCATCTAAGGAATGAAAATGAGGAAGATTCAAAAAAAGCCAGTTCAGAGTTCTTACAGAAGAATGTTCTTGATCAACAACTACTTAGTTTAAATAGAGGAGTGCAAAAGATATTTATAGAAGAGAAGGAACCTGGCCATGAAGAACAAATAATGTATAAAAAACAGAAGAGTCGTGTACCTAACTATTTTGTTGCAATACCAATAACAAATGACCAGGTAAGTGATTAAATATGGCATAATTATAGACATTAATAAATTTACAAAAAGTCTTTATCTCTGATTAGTGCCTGGTCTGTCACAAAAAGGTGAATTTTATTCATAATCAATTCTTCATATAATCCAAGCCCTTCCAGCAGGAAACACATTATTATGGTTGGTCGCACAGCCAGTCAGAAGTCACCCAGTCAGACTTTATTCTGAATGGAGACATAGACATGGGTGAATTCTGACTGATCATTACCCAGAAATAGATGCTGTAGCCTGCACATTAAAAAAACCCAATTATCTTACCCAGGGACCATGGTGAAGTGCACAATTAAAGTATTTTGTCTATAAAACTGGAATATTGGCTTTTCTACAAGGATGTTATATAACTGATTGACTAATCTTGCTTTATTTATTTATTTATTTATTTATTTATTTATTTATTTATTTATTTATTTATATACCGCCCTTCTCCCGAAGGACTCAGGGCGGTGTAAAGGTCAATAAATATAAAAAGCGGAATATAAAAGTTAAAAAACGATTAAATATTTAGCCCAGTTTAAAACAGTATTAAAACATATTAAAACCCCGACCATAACCCATCAGACCAGGTCAGAACTGCTCGAATAGATATGTTTTTAAGTCGCGCCGGAAGGAGCGAAGGTCGGGGGCCGTCCGGAGCTCAACCGGCAAGCGGTTCCATAGGTCTGGCGTGCCCACAGAGAACGCTCTCCCCCTGGGGGCCACCAATCGGCATTCTTTGATCGGAGGCACCCTGAGGAGGCCCTCTCTGTGGGAGCGCACTGGACGGAGGGAAGTTGCTGTAGGTAATCCAGACCCATGCCATGTAGGGCTTTGTAAGTCATTACTAACACCTTGAATCTCACCCGGAGGGCAACCGGCAGCCAATGCAGCTCGCGGAGCAAAGGTGTAGCATGTGAGTATCGGGAGACCCCCAGCACAACTCGCGCGGCTGCATTTTGCACCAGTTGGAGCCTCCGAGTGGACTTCAAGGGCAGCCCCATGTAGAGATACATTGTGAGATAAGGAAGAGATTAACAAAATAAGCAGCCCAATGTGTTGCAGAATTAGAAATTACTATGTCTGTAGTCTGCTCTGTAGTTGAATTAGCAGCAGTCTGGTAACACCTTTGATTAAATATCTACTTGGTTTCAGGAAAAAAAACAAAGAATTGACAACGTCCAGGAGTGGAGAACTCAGAATTAGGGAAGAGGTATCGGAATCTGAGTGTTCCCCGTTAATTAAATTAGAATTACTCTTATGAAAAGTGCCAATAAACATTTATCTGATTGCCAACTAACTCATTTCTCAAACATTTCCATCTATCAATGCATCATGTACCTTTTACACAGGGAAATATCCAGGATTATTTCTGTGGTAGTTCTCTCTCTCTCTCTCTCTCTCTCTCTCTCTCTCTCTCTCTCTCTCTCTCTCTCTCTCTCTCTCTCTCTCTCTCTCTCTCTCTCTCTCTCTCTCTCTCTCTCTCTCTCTCTCTCTCTCTCTCTCTCTCTCTCTCTCTCTTATTGTTCCTAATAAAATCATTGATCCATTTGTTGTGCTACTTTCTGAATCTCAGAAAGTTGCTTAGTCCTTTGTGCTCTTTGTATTGAAGTTGGTGGTCTGATCCATGCTTGTGAGTTGGTGACAGGCCACCTATTACCAGGAGATTGTATTAGAAGGCCTTTAAAGTTCTTTCCAATCTTATGGATTCTGTTCAATGAATTTTCTTGCTCGGGATCCAAAATAGAGTTCTTTCTTGTCTGCTGGCACAAGCAAGGAAGACTGGTCTACCTGTTATGCTTTAATCTGATCTGCTGCTTCCATTCCAATTGGCCAGTCTTCATTCTCAGTTTCCAAAGATTATTTCATATTGAGCTGCTGGGCTATCAGTCACAAAAGTCTGGACCATTGGGTATGCTTTGAGGGGAGCGGGAAACAAAAGTAGATCAGTGAAACTGTTGTGTAGTGAGTTTGTTGCACAGGAATGAAGACGAGGCGAGTGAATTCAGCAATGAACATGTTTATTTGCTTGCAGGATCTGAACTGAGGAACTGAGCTGCAGCCTGCAGCAATTTATAGCCTGGCCCCTAGGCAGCAGCCAATAGGTTTAAAGCAACCCATTGCTGCCTAGAGGCAGCCAACAGCAGCACTGGAGACGGGATGTCTGAGTTGCTGGGAGCCGTTAGCTAGCTCCAGCTTACCACGTGGTGTTACAATACATAACACCCCTCCCCTCTTAAAATGAACAAACATCATAGCAACAATAAGCGTGAAAATAACAAATCACAAGATTTAACAATAGTCTGAATAGGTTCCAGTTAACAACATTATAGCTCCATCATTTAGTACAGTCTCATAGTCAACAATTATCACAAGTACATACAACATTATAGTTCCTTTATTTTACTATATAATATGCTAAATAAGCAGGAGGATTGCGTGCCCTTGTGGAACGCCTCAGGGGTTCAGTCACTTTCTGGTCTACCAGCTTACCCACTGGGCCGGGCACACCAGTGTCCTTTGATGCACTTGAGCCAGAAGGGTTTGGTGCTCTCTGGTTGGCCTCTCCAGGTTGGCCCACCCCACAGTCAGACTGTTCAGCAGAGTTGGCACAGCAGTTGTGAAAGTCAGGTTGGCTTGCTCCATCAGGGGATCCATGTTGCACTTCCAGACTCCCCTCCTCTACGGCCAACTCCTCATTGCTGTGAGAGTCTTCAGAGTCTATGCATGGGCTGGCTTGGTTGCCAGTTTGGGGATCTTGGGAGGGACTTATGATGTAGTCCTTGCTTAGTGGCCATTCTGGAAACAGCTTTCTGAGTTGGTCAATGTGGTGTCTGACAACTCGCCCTCCCTCCAGCCCCACTTCATAAGAGAGGGGACCATATGATTTAGTGATTTTTCCAGGAACCCACAGATTCCCATGCCCATAGTTTCTAGCCCACACCCCATCACCCACTTGCAGCAACCTCAGGGGTTTTGGTCGAGAGGCTTCTGCTGCCACTCTATCTGGATGCAACCTGTCCAGTTTCGTGATCAGGCATCTCCCCCAACGTAGTTCTGCTGAGCTTTTTCCAGTAGCAGTGCAGGGCATGGAATGCTGGCAAAGTAAAAAATCTGCCAATCTGTGATGCCAGTCCCCAGTTACTATGTGTTTTAGTGACTCCTTTGTGGTCCTTACCATACGTTCAGCTTGACCGTTACTGGACAGGTGAAATGGGGCAGATGTCCTTACCATACGTTCAGCTTGACCATTACTGGATGGGTGAAATGGGGCAGACGTTGCATGTCTGATGAGATTTGCTCTCAGGAAAGCCTGAAATTCAGCAGCAGTGAATTGGGCCCCATTGTCTGAAACTAAGACATCTGGCAACCCATGTGTGGCAAAGAGTTTTCTCAGCACCTGGATGGTCCTAGCAGTAGTCCTGTTAGCTACTGGAATTACTTCCAGCCATTTAGAGTGGCTGTCCACCACTATGAAGAAGAGCTGTCCCTGAAAGGGCCAGCGTAGTCTATGTGAATTCTAGACCAGGGAGTGTACGTCTCCTCCCACCTGTGAACTGGAGCCTGTGGCATTTCAGACCTAGATTGCTGGCATGTTTAACAACCATGGACTTGTGCCTCAATGTTCTTGTCAAGGCCAGCCCACCAAAGGTAGCTTCTTGCTAAAGCTTTCATTCTGACAATGCCTGGATGACCTTCATGTAATGACTGTAAAACCCTGTCTCTCAGGGAAGAGGTAATTATGACTCTGTTTCCCCATAATATGCACCCCTTGTGGGCTGATAGCTCATGCCTTCTGACAGAGTAATTCTGAAACTCAGAACCTGGGCTTTTATCCAACCACCCCGTGTGTACCCATGAAATCACTCTACTAAGTGTTCTATCTGTAGCTGCTTCTGCAGCAATGTCCCCAGCATGGAGGGGAAATTCAGGCAGGTCCTGTATGGACAGAATTTTGGATGCAGGGGCTGGGTCTGGTTCCATTAGTGGCAGTGGGAGTCTGCTGAGGCCATCAGTATGGCCCATGTCTTTACCAGGTTTGTGAACCAATTTAAAAGTGTATGCAGATAAGAAAATAGACCATCTCAGCATTCTTGGGGAAAATATGTGGGGGGTTTGTCTGTTGTGAAAAGTCCCAGTAGAGGTTTGTGGTCTGTAAAGACAGTGAAGCCCCTGCCATATAAATAGTCATGGGATTTTTTTATTCCAGCAACAATGGCTAGGGCCTCTTTGTCAATTTGAGCATAGTTACGCTCAGCAGAGGACAGTATCCTAGAATAAAATGCTATAGGGACCTGTGTTCCATTCTTTTTTAAATGACTTAAAACTGCCCCCACCCCGTAAGGAGATGCATCACATGCTAAACAGACTGGTTTAGACTCTCTGAAATGAGTTACAGTGGATTTATCTGACAAGAGTGCCTTTAAGTCCTGGAAGCTTTTTTCATGAATGCCGGTCTATTTCCATGGAGCTTTCTTATCTAAGAGCCTGTGAAGAGGCTCTGCCAATGCTGCCTTGTTAGGCAGAAAGGCATGGTAGAAATTGAGGAGGCCCAGGAATGCTTGTAGCTCTCCTTTGGATTTAGGACTAGGAGTCATTTTAATAGCCTTCACTTTGGATTCAGCAGGGTGAATACCGTTAGCATCAATTCGAAATACCAGAAATTTGGTTGAAGGGATCCCAATACTACATTTGATCTTTTTTAATTTGAGGCCTGCTTCGCAAAGCCTTTGTAGGACAGCCCTGAGCCTGCTGGCCAACACTTCTGTAGATTCCCCAGCAATAAGAACATCATCAAAATAAGGGCAGACGCCCTGAATGCCTTTAAGTGTGTGTTCCATGATCCCCTGGAAAATGCCTGGGGCAAGGCTGACTCCAAACTGTAAACGCTTTACTTTGAAAGCCCCCCTGTGAGTCACGATTGTCTGAGCCGTGGCTGTGGTCTCATCAACCGGCAACTGCTGATAGGCCTGTGCTAAATCTAATTTAGCAAAAATAGTACCCCCTTGCAAGGAAGCTAAAATGTGGTTGACCACAGGGACAGGGTAAGTGTGTTGCTTAAGGGACTTATTGATTGTACATTTATAGTCTTCACAAATGTGAATTTCCCCGTTGGCTTTAAGTGGGGTGACTATAGGAGTTTCCCACTCCCCACCATCAACTGGTTGTAAAATGCCCTGTTCTACAAGCTTGTCTATTTCTGAGTCAATTTTAAGGGCAAAAGGGGCCCTTTGTGGCTTAACTCTAATGGGAAATACGTTGGGGTCTAGCTTGAATGAGATAGGCAGGCCTATGTATGTTCCTAGGGCTCAATCAAAAACGTCTGCAAAGTCCTCACAAACTGATGAAAGGTATGCCGCTAGTGTCCGGTTGATACCAGTAATCTGAATGCCTAAGGCATCAAACCAATTGAGTCCATTGAGACTCATTCTCTGGCCCCCTACTACTATGACATCCAGGTGCCCAAAAAATCCCTTAAATTTTACAGTCAAGGTGGCTTCTCCCTTAACTTTAACTTGAGCATTTTGAAAGTCAGTTAAGATTATGTCTGAGGGCCTCAGCTTGGCCGATTTGTTAATGCGCCTGCACATGAAATTGAAGGTGTCCTGGGAAATAATGGAGACAGCAGAGCCAGAGTCCAAGTACATTTTACATGGGACTCCTTGTAGCTCTACCAGCAGTTTGAGTTGAGATTTGAGGGGGTGTCGGGCCCCAGTGCGGCACACACTTCTACGGCTTTTGCAAAACCCCACACTGAATGGCCCTGGGGCCCAGGTACCTCCTCCTGGTCGGCTCTTCCAACTGGTGTTTGGGTGGCCTGTCCCTCTGCCGAGTTCTGCAAACCGCTGCGATGTGGCCTGTCTTGCCACAGGCCCTGCACATGGCTGACCAGATTCTGCAATTGGTGCGAAAATGGCTGCCGCCACACCCTTTACATCTAAGTAAGAGAACTGCCTTGTAAGTGTTCTCTTGCTGTTTGCTGCTGCGCTGTTGTACGTCAGTTTGCTTGTGAAGCTTGTTGACTTCAAGATCTTCACCCGCAGTGGCTTTGTCTGCCATCACTTCGTCTTGAGCTTCTGAGAATGTTAAGTTTGGTCTGGCAAAAAGTCTCTGTTGGAGTGTTCAGTTCCACAGGCCACAGATGAGCCGGTCTTGCAGTAGCTCTCCTAGGTTCAAAAATTTACAAAGGCGTGAGGCCTGCCTCAAGGCCGTGATGAATTCTGATGCAGATTCGCCGGGTTGCGGCACTCGCTGATCAAACGTGAAGCACCAGGCTATTTCTGACATCTTGGGCTGAAAAGGTTCAGCCAGCTTTTTCTTGAGGTCTGCGTAGAAAATCAATTCTAGCGGTGTTGGAGCGAAGAGGTTTTCAGCCAAGTTGAAGGTGGCTGGGCTGCACACGCAGAGCAGCATTGCGGCCTTCAGCCCATCTTCAGCAATTTGGTTTGCCTGGAGGTAGTTTTCTACCTGGGTCAGGTAGGAAGGCCATCCCTCTGGGTGCTTGACGTCGAATTTGTGAAGTCTTCCAACCTTCGGCATTCTGTCTTCGGCTGGTTCCTGCAGTTTTTGATCCTGCTTCCCAAAGCCCAGGGAGTGAATCCACTGAGCATGAGGTCGCTAGTGTGGCTTGCTAGCCGACCATGGGGGGGGGGGAGAAATGCCTTTTCCCTCCAGGTGTGAGGTGCCTCTCCCCTAGTGGACTTCAGCTCTTTTTGGGAAGCAGGATCCCACCTTCATCGCCAGTGTTATGTTGAGGGTTCTTTGCGCAGTAAAGAAGACGAAGCAAGTGAGTTCAGGAAAACTCATGGTTTATTGCTTGCAGAATCTGAACTGGGAATTGGGCTGTAACTAGCAGCAATTTATAGCCTAGCCCCTGCATGGCAGCCAATAGGTTTGAAGCAACCATTGCCGCCTAGGGACAGCCAATAGCAGCACCGGAGACCTGTAGTCTGGGTTGCTGGAGAGCCGTTAGCTGCTCCAGCTAACCACGTGGTATTACATGTGAGCCCAATATATAATAAGAACTGTTAGTGGTTACTAAGTGTTTTGATTTATTTTGTTATTTGGGATTTATTATTTATTATTGAATTATTGATTATTTTGTAGAATGTATTGCTGCTTCTAGTGTTTCAAAAGCTACTGAAGTGAAGATAGTCTTTTTTCAAAGATTGACTAGTTTGTTTTTGTCATATTTTACTTAGAGTTGTTTATATTGCTTTCCTTGCTGGTATATGATTTCATTTGGTTTTGTCATGAGTTGGTTTGTTTAGTTCACATGGTGTAATAAGATGTAGGTTTGTTGTCACTGTGAGTTGGGGGGTGGGAGCACGAAGGGAGGCTCAGCTTATCTCAATCTATACATGGTTGTACTTTGACAATAAAGGTTCATTCGTTTAATTTTTATGATCACTACAAGTAAAATTTATTGCTGTGTTGTAATTTTTATGTTCTATTGGTTATTTCAATTTATTTATATTTATTGCAGACATTTTAACTATTACAGAAATTTTTGCTGATTGTTTTGTAAACAACAAAGTTGATATTGATTTGATGGCATATAACTAGAACAAAGAAATGAATAAATCATACATTTTGCTGTTTCATGATGACTTGTTACTATAGATTGCGCAAGCATCTTAAGGAAATTGGCCTGTAATGAATTTCTAACCAAACTGTGGGAATTAGTAGAGTAACCTATGCCAACCAGTTTCCCAAAAATTTGATGACCATTCCAGGAACTGTCTTCTTCTATTTGGGGTTAAAAGATGATTAGGGATACTGAGGATACACTTCTTCTCCTTTTGTTAAATCTACCCGCTTTACCGTGAGATCCACCATATTTTTTAATATTCCATGTTCATCTAGCTTCTGTAGTCTTGTGTTTTTATTCTCATAACACTAATTTATTTCTCCACTTTCTTTCTTAGATAATAAATGAACTGAATAACACTTGCTACCAATTTTGATAAGTTTTGCCCATTATAGATGCATATACTTATTTTATTTTATGTGAAATGTAGAGAGCTACTTTAAATTGCAGTTTTGGAACACAAATGAAATTGCTGACATCCAAAATTCTACAGTGTTGCAGAGATCTGGAATCATGATTATTATTATTTTTTTGTAGCATGTGTGACATTAAACCTGCCTGGAATGTTTTAAAATAGATATATCTTTTCCTTTGCTGTGGTGGCTGCTCTCTGCAGCTACTGTGACTGTACGCTCTTAGTAAATGATGTATTTGGTTTATGGCGATCTCTACATATATGCCTACACAAGTTCCAGATCACATTTTGCTCATTAAATCCTGATCTCTGCACAGCTTTACTATTATTTTTTCTTAAAATGAAAAGTTCTGGATTATTGATCAATATTTTGATTACTTGGTGTAAATCCTATGGTGAGATACCTTTGCCTGGCACAATTGAAATAACACTTTAAAAAAGAATTAAGATGGAAATAAACTTGCTCCTCATCTAATCCAATGTGATCTGTAGTCAGCATATCTTATGTTATCTATTAAGTTATATACCTGAACAAACATTTTTTAAAAAAACTACAAGGAAATAAACCTCTGTTTGGTTATCAATTACAGACACTCGCAGATACAGAACTTTTAATATACACAGTAGAAAACTACAACATTACATTACTTTTTGACATAATTGCCATTCAAATTGAGGCACTTGTCATAATGTCTTACAAGGTTTGAAATTCCTTACTAGTAGTCACTCGGCGTCAAATCTGGGCTATGGGGGTGAACAAAAACACCCCAACTGAACTGCTTCAAAGGTTCTTGGGTGCATCTAGTGGTATGCAGGCAAGCATTATCGTGAAACAACACCACACCGGAAGTGGTGCCATAGAAAATCCTGCCAAATGCGAAGATGCCAAAGAAGTACTGCTAGTGAAGTTCATGGAGCATGGTTTGACCACTAATTAAAAAGCCAACTGTGAAACATTATGAAAATTCAGACGGTCCATCCATAACAAGTGTCGGGGCATGCTGACTTCCAGTGTGGTGTTGGTTTACGATAATGCTCACCCGCACACCACTAGATGCACCAAAAACTTTTGAAGCAGTTCCGTTGGGATGTTTTTGATCACACCTCTGTAGCCCAGATTTGGCGCCAAGCAACTACTACTAAGGAATTCCAAACCTTGTAAGACATTTTGACAAGTGCCTCAACTTGAATGGCGATTATGTCAAAAAGTAATGTAATGCTGTAGTTTTCTAATGTGTATAATAAAAGTTCTGTATCTGAGAGTGTCTGTCGTTGATAACCAAACAAATGGAGGTTTATTTCCGAATTGCCCTCATATGTTTCTGTTAAATTATGGACTAGTGATGTAGATCTAATAGCATTCTTCAGAAAATAAACACTGAAGATGACTACAATCCAGTTCTCCATACCTATTCCATGAAGCAGGCAGCAGAGAAGACATACTTCCTAGCTCCCTTTGGATGACACTGCTACAGGAAAGATACCTGGAACATTCTCAACATTAGTCAGTTTTGGTGGAATAATAATAATAATAATAATAATAATAATAATAATAATAATAATAATAATGATGATGATGATGATGATGATGATGATGATAATAAAGTTGGAAGGACCTTGGAAGTCATCTAGTCCAAGCCCCTACTCAGGCAGGAGACCCTATACCATTTCAGACAAATAGTTGTCCAGTCTCTTCTTAAAAACTTCCAGTGTTGGACCATTCACAGCTTCTGGAGGCAGGTTGTTCCACTGATTAATTGTTCTAACTGTCATGAGTAGCAATGGTTCTGCAAATAGCCAGGCCCTGTGGCATGTAGGATTTTATGAGTAGCAAAATCTTGTACATCAATTTTCATTTTCCAATAATTTTTTTCAACTTTTCGGGAAACAAAATGAAATTTAGCAAAGCCTCTCCCCTCCACCCAGTCTTGTATTTAGTTTCTAACTTAGAAGAAAGATGTGTAAAAAAAATGGAACTGTTTTAGAAGATCAATAATAATATAATGTAGCTGCTCAAAATGCCTAGTATGTTCTAAGGTTACAGTAACAGTGTTCAGATTTCAGAAATTAATCATTCTGCTGTATTAATCAGGCCAAATTTGGATATATTGTTTACTGTAGGTCTGGGAATTTGTTTTTAAAAATTAAGAATTAATACATAAGCAAACAAAATATATCTAGGAAAAGAACTGATGAAAGGAGTACAAGGTAGGTCTTATAAAGATATAATTGGAAAGTAAACCTTTCTTTCTATATATCATCTCTGTTCAATTTTGTTTCTTTACCTGAAAAGTTGAAAAAAAGTCTCCTAAAGTTGGGAAATTGATGTACTACAAGATTTAGGCAAGAAAGCGTCCAAGCTTGTTAATTATATTGGATACTGTATTTCTTAAAAATGGTTGTAAAGAGACAGTCTTCCTATTTAATGTGTCATATGTCTTTAACTATTGGAATATATATATAGTAAATGTTGTCATTAGTACAACAAATTCCTGTATTTTAATCTGTTATGTATAGTTCATATTTATGTCTATCTTCCTTTTTTATTTTTAGACAAAAATATGTGTTTGTATAAACTGCAGACTTATAATTTACTGAGCATATCTCCCTCAAGCTCCATTTAAAAGGTTAGGGAGCTTTTCAACTG
Source organism: Vipera ursinii (assembly GCF_947247035.1). NCBI lineage: Eukaryota > Metazoa > Chordata > Lepidosauria > Squamata > Viperidae > Vipera > Vipera ursinii. The sequence continues at coordinate 163,692,890 of NC_139516.1, read as the reverse complement.
GAAGTGTTTTGTGGACTGCAAGTTATTTATTGATTTCTTCCTGGAGAATATGGAATCCCTGGGGTACAATTTTTAATGTTAATTTTTCCTGTTTCAGATGGAACAGTCTCAATAATGAGGATCAGAAACTGCATAATAATAATAAATTTTAAAAGTGACAGGAGAAGGATACCCTACTTTGAATATAAAGCAATAGCAGTAGAAAAGGTCTATGCATTGTGTCTTTGCAAACCTTCTAATATTTTTTTCAATAGTCAAGGCCATCAGTATCTTTGTTTTTGCTGATCTGCATTTGAATTGCTTATTAAAGATCTATATAACTCATGTGTATAATGCCAAGTGTCCCTAAACAATTGTTAGCTTTCTTAATGCACGGAAAATATTTAAGTGCCATTTTTTTCTTCTCCAGCAACATAAATGTATTTTGCTCTGTTTGAATTATACTAATCAGAATTATAAATTATACCAAAGCTTATTTTCCCTTTGAGATTTCTTTCATCTTTCATTCTCATCTCACATGTAAGTTTATGATGGAAGATTCTTTCAAAAGGTATTTTTCTTCTACTACTTCTATAAACCAAGAATATGCATTTGGAATGCATTCCAAAGAGATAAAAATGGGCCATACAGTTTTAGAAAAATAATGTATTTAAGAATAACAAATTTAGTCAATTGAATGGATTTATTATTACAATTTATCACATGGAAAATTACACCAGTTTCTTCTTGTAGTCATGTATGGTTAATTATGGAAATGCTATTCTATTTTCAGTCTACCAGCCACTGACAACTGCATAAAGATCATGTTAATACTTATAAAATTCTTTTATTTTTGTACTCACAGTGAAACTGTGATTCAAACAAGACCATCACTGATCAACCCTTCAGAATACAGATGACATGTAAACATTTCAAAAAGCATCTTATAGCAACGCTAGTTTTTAAGCAAACTGCAGATGCTTTTTTAATTGGGTCTAATTAATAATATTCAACTGAATATTCTGAAGAGGCACACAAGATTTTTAAAATCTATAATATAATGAAATAGTGTAATAAATGAACAATTTCCTAATAGAAACAGCTACAATTGTTAAGTTTGAGTCACTTCTTATCCCTCTTTATTTCAGATTTTAGATAAAATTGAAGATGTCCAAGAATCTATATTTACCCAGGAACCTAAACTGCTAAAAGCTCTAATTCCAATTCAGACTATGCATCTAACCATTATTGTAGCTCATCTGAAAACGGAAGATGATATAAAAAGGTAATCAAACTTAAGAGATGTTTTTGCCAATGTTACTACTTCAGAATGTTGGAAATGATTTTTTAATTTTTAATCTTATTGTATTTTTATATTCCTGGTTAAAAAACTCAAAAGCTATTTTTAAATTAAATTTAAATTAACTTGGATGAAGAACAATTTAAAGATGCCTGCCATCAATACATGCTGAGAACAGCTACTTCTTAAATCATAAAAAGATTGCATCACATTTAGCAAGTTCTAGATAAAAGAGAAATTGGTCCTGTAGCAACATGAAACAAGGGCCGCAGTAACCTAAGCTGCAGTGGTAGGTAAAGCTTAAATTAACAGTTTATGGTGAAAAAGATTGACCTAGCTGGGTAAAAAGTAGAGTATTTTCACGTTGGCATCTAGAATGATCATCTGTAAAATAATGGCTAAGAATGAGCATTCTAGATAGATGATACATCCAGTATATGAAATTACCCTGAAGGGGTTCATCTCTTTAACAGATTATATAGATTTCATACATTATGTACAATTTCCAATTATAACAAGAAAAGAGCATAGTCTAAATATAAATGTTTCCATTATAGGACGTCAGACAAGAAAGGTACAAATATCCAGGATTACCTACTTGGTGACTTCCAGCTATAGTTATCCACTAACAAAACAGCATGGTCTGTAGAGAGATAAAGCAGAACATAGATATTATTTTAAGCAAAAGGGTGCAATTTTCTTCTTTTATATCAGGTGTGTCCAACCTGTGGCCCTCCACAGGTTGCATGTGGCCTTGGATTGCTAGTAATACAAGATAATAAAAGATATTTAAAAACTAAAAGGACATTGTTAGTTATATACATTATATATTTAAGTATATGTGGCCCAAGATGATTCCTCTTCATTCATTGTGGCCCAGGCAAGCCAAAAGTTTGAGCAGCCATATTTTATATCCATTTGTTACCTATTTAGAGTCATATCCTGTCTTTCATTTGTGGCAATGAGAAGAAGCAATGCAAAGTTTCAATGAGGACCTTTACGCCCTTGTTTCGCATAGCACAGACTGACTTTCTTAAACTTACTTGTGAATCTTGACCCAAAAGTCAACTGGGCTTTGTTTCTCCTTGAAGACGTTTCACTTGTCATCCAAGAAGCTTCTTCATTTCAGAACTGAAAAAGCTTCTTGGATGAGAAGCAAAACATCTTCAAGGAGAAACAAAGCCCAGTTGCCTTTTGAAAAAACACTATTGGGACAACCATGACTTGGATACCTGATAATCTTCATAGACATTGTGAGTCTTGAGTTCAGCTAACCCAAAGAGGCATGTGTTAGAATATTTTGGTTCAAAATTGAATCCAAATTTTGGTCTGGTAGGTGTTTCAGATTACATGTTTTGAAAAGTGGAGTGGCCAGCAAAATATATTATTTTGACTGGTGCATTAGAAAAGCAATGACCACAATGATTCACCACTTTTTCTAATCTGCTGCTTGAGAAAGAGGATTCATTCTGCACTAAGATGGGCCCATTCTTGCTTAAAATTACTTTTTTTTTAATCTCAGAGAGAGTGAAGCAAAACAGTCCACAATAGGCTAATTATATTATCCTTCGGAAGCCCAAAAATAAGTGGGAATTAATACAATAAATTTGAAGCAAACATTACCTGTTTTATAAATTTGTATATTGCAAAAATGAATTTGCAGTCCTACCATATGTGAGGAAGTAGTGATACAAGGCATCATAAAATGCCAGATATATGCCATGCTCTTATTTTTATATTCTGAGAATCCTTTTAAGGATTGTAATTAAAGGAACTGACTGAAGTTCAGTTCTTCTTTTCTTCTTCTATATGAACAGCTAAAAGCAAAATATAATAGCAGATCATGCAGTGCATCGGACAACAATTAATGCAATTTAACTGGATAATGGATTTGTACTGGGATAATAAACAAAGAATCCTTGATGCTTTCTGATCTTGATTGTTTTCTTGCACATTTCATTACCAAACTAGGTAACAGCATTAGTACTGATAATGTTATCTAGTTTGGTAATGAAGCGTCTCCAAAAGAAGAACCAAGTTTAAAAAATACCAGGGACCCCACAGAAATAAAGGTGTCTGCCATTCACTACCAACTGTAAATTACTACTGTTCCACTGCCAACTGTTAGTTCATTAAACTTTCTGTTTGTATTTTTAACATTATCCCATTTTTTCCATTTTAAATTTCCAGCAATGAAAAGAGTGTATTCTAACAAGGGTAAGAAAGAGGCACCAAGAATTGTCTAAATGTTTCAGCCATGTTAATATAACAGCAACAGCAATAGCACTTAGACTTACAGTATATACCACTTTAAAGTGCTTTACAGCACTCCTCTTTAAGCAGTTTACAGAGTCAGCATGTTGCCTTCAACAATCTGGGTCCTCATTTTACAACCTTGGAAGGATAGAAGGCTGAGTCAAATTTGAGCTGGTGAGAATCGAACTGCCAAATACTGGCAATCGGCAGTCAGCAGAATTAGCCTGCAATGCTGCATTCTAATCACTGTGCCACCACAGCTCTTGACACTATCCATGGTGAAGGGCTTTGTCATTGCCTTCACCAGGTTCAAGTTCGAAGTTCCTTTACTTGATGTAATGGACTGTGAGAATAACCTTGGAGATAGGAAAAAGAATGACAATCAGGGCAAAGTCAAACAAACAATACCTTAGCCCATAGAACAGAGGTGTCAAACTTGCAACGTCACGTATTGTGACTTTTCCCCCCATTGCTGGCAATGGGGTGTGTGTGTGGTTTCGCTATGATGCATCCAGCCCAGCAGTTTGACACCCCTGCCATAGAAGGAAGGGGAGTGGAGAAAGCAAATCAGAAGGGATCTACTTCCTAAAAAAGTAAATGCAGGGAGAATAAAAGTACTTCCAGAATTGCAAGGTTCTGTGTGTGTAACTTTACAGCAAAGGTACTGTCAGTACTCATGGCTTTGGCTTTCAGTCTGAACTATCTCCAAGGGCTGACACATGATAAATAGGCTTCCTATATGCTCCCAGAGCCCTATCAGTAACTTCTTTCCTTTTAACCCCCCAAACTGACTGTCACTTACAGTTCTATTATTGCTAACACTTTTGTAAGGGTTAGTAGCCTATCAAGGTTATAATCCCCTGGGGATGGAGATAATCCTGAAAAATGCCAGATCTTCTGACTATGAGAATAAGATTTAATGTAGCAAATATTGTTCAGTATTTGCCTGAAAGGAAGATGACTGATTTAAAATGATTACACCCCCCCCCCAATGAAAATTAGGCAGAGAAAAACTCATCCGCATCAATTACCATATTCCCAGGCAATCCTTTTTCTAAAGGTAAAGCTTTTAGAAAAGCTTTAGGTAAATGCTGTCTTTTCCTGCCTCTGACATGATAGATATAGTATTATGTCACACTGTGTGATTTGAAGCTGGAGCTGGCTCGGTTCCAAGCTATGAGGGCAACAATCTAAGGCAGTAGATGCTGAGAGAAGACAGCCACAAGTCACACGTGACCTGCCCTCCTTCCTCAGAGCTAAGATGACGATATCAGGTGAGCTGGAGAATAGGAGTAATGCTCTCATTTCAGCTATCCAGTTTCTGAACAGGAGAGAGAGAGAGATTTGGGCCTTCAGCTCAAGCATCAAATTGTTTCTGCCCAACCTAAGCATGCTTATTTGAGAGAAAGTGAACTTTCCTTCACTTTCCATTCCTGTCCAAAATAAATATATGTTTAGGAAAAAGCTAAAGGAGCACAAAAGGTGATGCAGTTAAATACAATGCTTGAGGATGTATTCCTTTTGCTTAGTGTCGGAGCTAAGGACAACTGCACTAAATTATAAATGTGTCTTACATTTTCTTAGGTTGACCTTCTAAAATCTGCTTCAGTCGTAACGTTAATTCTATTATTGCTTTTTACGAGTAGTTTTCCTGCTTATGAGTGTGAATCATTCATTTGAAGGGCTATTTCTGCTCTAGAGCACAGCAAGGCTGAAGTGCAAGCTCTATTGCAGAGGGAACTCTTCAGCATGACATTTCGTGGGATCGGCCAGTTTAACAACAAAGTGATTTATGTTAAAATGTCAGCAGATGAGCAGCATATGTTAAGCAAAATTGCAGGTTAGTATTCAAATATACACTATTTGCATAAGACCAAGTAGATGTTGAAAAGCTAGCTAAAATTATTAATATGCTGAATTTGTATATAATGGTCATTTTCTCCTGAACAATTGCATTTTATATATATTACATTATTTATGTTTGCTTTGGCATTCATTCTCCCATCCCTTCCTTTATCCCTGGAGCCTCTTTTTCAAACACAAAACATTAGTATCCCAGTTGTTTATCCCAGTTAAGTCCATTTGATTTATGAGCAAGGATACTGTATCCGTAATGGTCTTTATAAGTATGCAAATGAGATATATCCAGAAGCAGACAGAAGTTTTGGTCTGACTCAGTTGCAGATATGCATGGCTGAAGTCTGATGTGATTGAGGTAATAAGTAGTGAATGAAAATTGCCTTTTAGTACACAAGATGATAAATATTTCTCTCACTTGTTTAAAGCTTGCATAATTCCATATTTCCCAACACAGAGATAATTACAATAAAAACAACCCTTATACAGAGAAATAAAAAGCCCATGAATATCACAAAGAAATGATGCAATGTCTTCATAATGTTCAGTTTTGATCAGTGCTCTGAAGTTTTGGTACTCAAGGTGGAACAGATGAAGAAAGAGATGCCATGTGTGCCTAAAATTACTGGATAAAATCACTGAATCTCTTGTATCTTCATGAGACTTCAAGGGATGTCTTCATATCAACCCCCTCCCAAAATCTGGGTTTAAGCATTATTTCTGTGTTAATTGCTTTCAAATTGGTCTACCATCTCTCTGCCAAGATCATCCTTTTTATTCTCCATGTTTATTTCAGCATTCTGTATTAACAGAAAATTCTGGACCATCTTCAAGGGAGTCCAACATGTAACACACACTGCAGTAGTCTAAAGTGCATGCATTATTGTACTAAGATTGTCTCTAACTAAGTTCTCAACAGGGTGAATCATCCAAAGCTAGTGAAAAGTACTTTGAGTCTCTAGTGGGAGGGTTGGATCCAGAACTCCCAAGCAATGAACTTGATTCTTTGGGGGTAGGAGTCCAGAGCAGGTTGATTTCTATTAACCTAGTGAGATGAACAGTGTCACCATCAGCTTTTCTGTCTGTCTGCATTGACCTTCAGTTAGTTGGCTCTTATTCAATCCATTATTGTAGCCAGGCAATTCAGCGATTCCTTTGCCTCACCTAAATCTGATGAAAAGCAGACATAAATTTAAGTATCATCAGCATGTTGATGACATTTTATTTTAAAGTTTTGAATGTTCTTATACAGTAGTTTAATATAAATATTGGATAGCATAGGAGTTAACTAGAACCTTTTTTAAATCCCAAACCCCATAGCGGAGTCAAACAGAAAACTCTAAGCACCATATTTTGTATATTGCCAGTGAGATATGAGTGGAATTGTCCTACTCACACTTGATTTAGATAATGTCTCCAGAAGGATACCATGATCAATGGTGTGAAGGTCATTGAGAAGTCTGGGAAAACCATTAAGATTACTTCCCCCTCTCAGTAAAGGCAATCCTATAGTCATCAAAGCAGTTTCAATGACCAACTTAGATTGAAACTGTGATTGCAATGGATTTAGAAACCTGGATTTGACCACCTGAGCACCTTGTCCTGACAAAAAGATATTGGCCATTAATCTGTAATAATTTAGACCTTCAAGGTCCAATTAAGTTTTTTATTCTATAAATGGTCTTATAATAATCTACTATAATTAGGATAGTACCGTTCTTTGAATGGAGGGATCCATACCTTCCTGGATATCTTCTTAATATATATAATAAGCCATGAGGAGCAAGAGGTAAGCAAAGTTATGTTAGCCAAAATAGGCAAAGCACCTTGTCTGCATCATCAGGCAATAAAGATTAAAGGTCATCCTAAAGACCTGAACAGAAAAAACTCAGGACATTTGTACAGATTGAACTGCCTGCACTGTAAAATCTAAGGCTTGATACACTTGAAGACCTTTGTCCTAAAAATATTGAGCAAGATAAAAGTAATAGTATATAAAGCTTGCCAAGTTATTTTAGAACTGCCTTTCTCCATCCTTGGCAGTAAAGATATAACAACAGGTTTATAATACTAATATTTGCTGATCTTTCATGATCCCTACAATCTGCAGCTTGAAGTGGCTACCTGATAGCCAAGTCAACCCTATTGCTTACTGTATATCTTGTTTCTTGGAAAATAAAGACTTGGAAATTATTATTTTTATGAAAACTAATGGATGGAATACTTGACTTTTCATGATCTTAGTCTTTTCTTCCCCTTTCGTATGGCTTAAATTAATCTTTTATGAACAAAAGAGGATCCAATCATGGATCTTTGATGGATTCCTCATCTCTATAACCCTTAGGCTGCATGAAGCTCTTGTACTACAAGCAATTACCCACTCCTCTTTGTAGCCCCTAAATCCCCTAATGTTCAAACAAATTTTCACTTGTAGCCAAATTAAATAGGAACACTCAGAGAACTTTGGCTTATTTTGAAAAAGCTAAGAAAGATTAAGGTAAAGGTAAAGGTTCTCCCACACATGCGTGCTAGTCGTTTCCAACTCTAGGGGCTGGTGCTCATCTCCGTTTCAAAGCCGAAGCTTGTCCGAGGACGTCTCCGTGGTCATGTGGCCGGCATGACTAGACGCCAAAGGTGCATGGATCGCTGTTACCTTCCCACCATATTTTTCTACTTACATTTTTACATGCTTTTGAACTGCTAGGTTGGCAGAAGCTGGGACGAGTAACAGGTGCTCACTCTGTTACGCAGCACTCGGGATTCGACCCGCCAAACTGCCGACCTTCCGATCGACAAGCTCAGTGTCCTAACCCACTGAGCCACCATGTCCCCCACAAAATCTCAGGTTACACTAATTAGTGAAAGAAATAATGACAGTGGCAGCTTTCCCCAAACTCTGACCATGAAAACCACAAACATCACAAGTTCAATGAGATGGAATCTTTATTTTTATCTTCAGTTCTCTAAATTGTACTCTCAAAAGTTTCAGTATGTGATGCTTGAAGTAAGTCCCCATTTTAGTTGGTGCTGCTTCCAATTCATTCCACATCTGAATGTACTGTCAACAAATGGTTTAATTTTTGCTCCCTTTCTGTAGGAATTGTAGTGAACTCTTTCACGGAAATGAATATTGATGTCTCAAACAGCAGAGACTTTAAACCACACCTGACATTTCTAAAGCTATCCAAAGCTCCTGCACTGAGACACAAGGTAAATAAGTAGATTTAAAGCTGAATGTTTGTGCTTCATTATGATTAGCTTATTTCATCATGAAAATATTTCCAACTTATGAATTGCTACATTGAAAAGGAAATGCCAATTTTATTCATGTCATTGTTATTTCTAACACAGTGGAAGGATTAAAATTGATGAGTTAGGAACCATTGATTTTCAGCCCTATCTCCTGACCATGAAGAGAACAGACAAATTTCTCTTTAGTCAAAAAAGCAGAAGAGAAAACCTAAAATTTGAATCCTGGAGTATAGGCATATACTGTATATATTAAGCTTCTAATTTGATGAACCGGTATAGGCAGATGTCTCTATCTCTGTCTCTCTCTGTCTCTGTCTCTCTCTCTCTGTCTCTCTCTCTCTGTCTCTCTGTCTCTCTCTCTTTTTCCCCCTGCAATAAAGGATCTAATCTTGTGAGACTCTTGCCAAAAACCCACGTTCCAGAAAAATGGTTGGTGTTTAGTAAGCTGAGATTTAGGGTTACAGTTAAAAGAGGGAGAGAGAGAGAAATCCTGCTTCTAGTTCAAATTAGGACAAAAATGGTTTTATTGGATTCAGTCCCATCCAGCTGAAGGAATAATTTTTATCTAATGGTTATTTCAACTGGCAGAGTGGAAAGAGTTATGATTATTTGGGCTTTCTGCTGCCCTTTCCTGTGCTACTTAGAATATTGTTCTGGAAGACATCCATTTTCTGGAATAAGTTGTCATACCGGTTCCCCTTATGTTAGAGAAGATATTTTAAAAACATTCTGTGAACAGAACCGCATTATTGCATTCAGCTTCTAAATGAATAACCATGCTTCTAAAAATGGCATTAGGATGGCAAGGAAGACATGCTGAAATGAAAGTACTCTTGTTGTCTGCCTGGAACATCACAGCAGGTGTTTCAGCTATGTTTTTTTTAAAGAGGATGGAATTACAGGTGAAACTCGAAAAATTAGAATATCGTGCAAAAGTTCATTTATTTCAGTAATGCAACTTAAAAGGGGAAACTAATATATGAGATATACTCATTACATGCAAAGCAAGATAGTTCAAGCTGTGATTTGTCATAATTGTGATGATTATGGCTTACAGCTCATGAAAACCCCAAATCCACAATCTCAGAAAATTAGGTTTAGGTTTAGGTTTTATTTAATTTGTATACCGCCCTTCTCCCTAGGGACTCAGGGCGGTTCACAGGGCATATATAATTACGATACAAAAGTTAAAATAAGATTAAACCAATGCCCAAATAAAAACAATAATACAATAATAAAAACAACAATTTTAAAAACCCATATTCCCCCATCAGGCCAGACCAGCTAATTCGAATAAATGGGTCTTCAGGCCGCGACGGAAGGTTCGGAGGTCTGATGTCATCCGGAGCTCCACCGGCAGTTGATTCCAAAGTGCCGGAGCGCCCACAGAGAAGGCCCTCCCCCTGGGGGCCACCAGTCGGCATTCCCTTACCGGAGGCACCCTGAGGAGGCCCTCTCTGTGGGAACGCACAGGGCGGAGGGGAGTTGACGCCGGCAGCAGGTGGTCCCTGAGGTAACCCGGACCCATGCCATGTAAGGACTTAAAGATCATAACCAAGACCTTGAACCTCACCCGGAAGATAACTGGTAACCAATGCAGCTCGCGGAGCAAAGGTGTAACATGGGAGTACCGGGAAACTCCCAAGACAACTCTCGCGGCCGCATTCTGTACCAGTTGGAGCCTCCGAGTGGTCTTCAAGGGAAGCCCCATGTAGAGAGCATTACAGTAGTCAAGGCGAGAGGTCACGAGCGCATGAGTGACCGTGCACAGGGTATCCCGGTTCAGATAGGGCCGCAACTGGTGCACCAGGCAAACCTGGGCGAAAGCCCCCCTAGTCACGGCCACTATATGGTCTTCCAGGGTTAGCCGTGAATCTAGGAGGACTCCCAAGTTGCGAGCCCTATCCACGGGGGGTAAGAGCTCACCCCCCATAGAAAGAGATGGAACATTTTGAATGTCCCGGGATGCCGGAATGCACAGCCACTCAGTCTTGTCAGGGTTGAGTTGAAGTCTGTTCCTCCCCATCCAGACCCGAACCGCCTCCAGGCAACGGGACATCACAGCGAGGGCATCACTGGGGTGGTTTGGGGTCGAAAAGAAAAGTTGGGTATCATCGGCATATTGATGATACCCAACTCCAAAACCACGAATGATCTCACCCAGCGGTTTCATGTAGATGTTGAACAGGAGAGGCGAGAGAACCGACCCCTGAGGAACTCCACAAATGAGAGACCTAGGGGCCGATCTCTGCCCCCCTGCCAACACCGACTGCGAGCGTCCCAGGAGATAGGAGGAGAACCACTGAAGAACTGTGCCTCCCACTCCCAATCCCCTGAGATGCCGCAGCAAGATACCATGGTCGATGGTATCGAAAGCCGCTGAGAGGTCTAATAGGACAAGGACAGAGGAATATCCCCTGTCCCGCGCCCTCCAGAGATGATTCACCAGAGCGACCAATGCCGTCTCCGTGCTGTACCCGGGCCTGAAACCCGATTGGTAGGGGTCCAGAAAATCCGCTTCATCCAGGACCAGAGGGAGCTGATGCGCCACCACACTCTCAACAACCTTCGCAAGAAAGCGAAGGTTGGAGACTGGACGAAAGTTGTTCAATACAGCTGGGTCCAAGGCAGGCTTCTTGAGGAGAGGTCTCACCACCGCCTCCTTCAAGACGGTGGGGAAATAACCCTCACTCAAGGAAGCAGATATAACCGCCTGGAGCCAGCCTCGTGTCCTCTCCCTGGCTGCATAAACCAGCCAGGAAGGGCACGGGTCCAACAAACATGTGGAGGAGCTCAGCCTCCCCATAATCCTGTCCACTTCATCAGGGGTCACAGAATCAAACTCTTCCCAGGTAACATTGACAAGACCGCCCGTGTCCTGATCGCCTGACTCTGCCCAGTTGGAGTCCAAACCGGTCCGAATCCGAGCGATTTTATCCGACAGATGTTGACTAAATTCCTCGGCACGACCCTGCAAGGGATCCTCCCTCACTTCCTGATTAAGAAGTGAGCGAGTCACCCTAAACAGGGCGGCCGGGCGATTATCTGCGGACGCGATGAGGGTGGAGAAGTAATTACACCTCGCCACCCTCATCGCTGCGAGATAAGACCTAATATAGGTTCTTAACCGCAACCGGTCGGGTTCGGATCGGCTAGACCTCCAACGGCTCTCTAGGCCCCGTTTCCGATGCTTCATCTCCCGGAGCTCCGTGGAAAACCATGGAGCTCGCTGGGATCTGCGCCGGGTCAGGGGCCGCAAGGGTACAACCCGGTCAAGTGCCTCAGTGGCTGCCCTTTCCCAGGCTTCCACTAAGGCATCCGCCGAGCTGTGAGCAATGGAGGCAGGTGGGGACCCCAGCGCCGCTTGGAATCTATCAGGATCCATTAGGCGTCTGGGGCGGTACCATCTAATTGGCTCCTTACCCCCACGGCGGGGGGTGGCAAAGCGGAAGACCAGCCGCAGGAGATGATGATCGGTCCATGACAGGGGCATAATAAATGGAGAGCCCCCACCAAGATCATCCAACCACCGTCTAGATAAAAAAATCAGGTCAAGGGTGTGGCCTCCCTCATGAGTTGGTTCAGAAATTACTTGCGTCAGGTCCATGGCCGTCATGGAAGCCATGAACTCCCGAGCTAGCTCAGATGAACCTCCCAGGGATGGTAGATTGAAGTCTCCCAAAACTATAAGTTTGGGAAACTCAACCACCAACCCCGAGAGGATATCAAGCAGCTCGGGCAGGGCTGCCGCTGCACGACTAGGCGAAATGTACACCAGCAGCAAGCCCAACTGCGCCCCAGAACCAAATCTCACAAAGAGAGACTCACACCCGACTATCTGAGAAACGGTGGTCTCCCGCGGACATAAGGTCTCCCTAATAGTGACCGCCACTCCCCCACCCCTACCATGAGCTCGTGGCCGGTGTAGCACCCGGAAGCCTGGTGGGCAGAGGTCAACCAAAGGGACCCCACCCTCTGGGCCCAACCAAGTCTCCGTGATGCAAGCCAGTATGCAATCAATAAAACAAGGAGTCTACATAGAACAATATCGGACCTCGGAAAAGTATAAGCATGCATATGTACTCAGTACTTGGTTTGGGCCCCTTTTGCAGCAATTACTGCCTCAACGCGGCATGGCATGGAAGCTATCAGCCTGTGGCACTGCTGAGGTGTTATGGAAGACCAGGATGCTTCAATAGCGGCCTTCAGCTCTTCTGCATTGTTCGGTCTCATGTCTCTCATCTTTCTCTTGCCAATGCCCCATAGATTCTCTATGGGGTTCAGGTCAGGCGAGTTTGCTGGCCAGTCAAGCACAGTAATCCCACGGTCATTGAACCAGGTTTTGGTGCTTTTGGCAGTGTGGGCAGGTGCCAAGTCCTGCTGGAAAATGAAGTCAGCATCCCCATAAAGCTCATCTGTGGAAGGAAGCATGAAGTGTTCCAAAATCTCCTGGTAGACGGCTGCGTTGACCCTGGACTTAATGAAGCACAGTGGACCAACACCAGCAGATGACATGGCTCCCCAAATCAACACAGACTGTGGAAACTTCACACTGGACTTCAAGCATCTTGCAGTGTGTGCCTCTCCATTCTTCCTCCAGACTCTGGGTCCTTGGTTTCCAAATGAGATGCAAAAGTTGCTCTCATCAGAAAAGAGGACTTTGGACCACTGAGCAACAGACCAGGTCTGTTTTTATTTAGCCCAGGTAAGACGCTTCTGACGTTGTTTGTTGTTCAGGAGCGGCTTGACAAGAGGAATACGACATTTGAAGCCCATGTCCAGGATCCGTCTGTGTATGGTGGCTCTTGATGCACTGACTCCAGCCTCAGTCCACTCCTTGTGAAAGTCCCCAACACTTTTGAATGGCCTTTTCCTGACAATCCTCTCCAGGCTGCGGTCATCCCTGCTGCTTGTGCACCTTTTTCTTCCACACTTTTCCCTTCCACATAACTTTCTATTAATGTGCTTTGATACAGCACTTTGGGAACATCCAACTTCTTTTGCAATTACCTTTTGAGGCTTTCCCTCCTTATGGAGGGTGTCAATGATGGTTTTCTGCACAACTGTCAGGTCAGCAGTCTTCCCCATGATTGTGATTCCTATTGAACCATACAGAGAGACCATTTAAAGGCTCGGAAACCCTTTGCAGGTGTTATGGCTTAATTAGCTGATTAGAGTGGGACACTTTGAGCCTAGAATATTGCACCTTTTCACAATATTTTAATTTTCTGAGATTGTGGATTTGGGGTTTTCATGAGCTGTATGCCATAATCATCACAATTATGACAAATCACGGCTTGAACTATCTTGCTTTGCATGTAATGAGTCTATCTCATATATTAGTTTCCCCTTTTAAGTTGCATTACTGAAATAAATGAACTTTTGCACAATATTCTAATTTTCCGAGTTTCACCTGTAAGTAGGTCATTTTCTTGCTATTGTAATGCTGTTTCTTTCCATCCCAGTTCTCAAAAACTGGATTTTATGTGCTTTCCCCCCATCCCATATTTTTTTTAATAAATCTGGCACAGTCACGATCAGTCAAAGTTCAATTATTGCTGTTTGGCTGCTGCTTTCAGCTGGAATAGCAATAACACTTAGACTTCTGTACTGCTCCATAGTGCTTTACAGCCCTCTCGAAGCAATTTACAGAATCAGCATATTGCCCCCAACAATCTGGGTCCTCATTTTACTAACTTCGGAAGGACAGAAGGCTGAGTCAACCTTGAGCCAGTTGGGATCAATACTGCATTCTAACCACTGTGTCACCATAGCTATACAGCAGAGAGAAGAAGGACTGAAAACCTCCATGCACGTGTGATCTGAAGCAAAGTCATTTGCAGAAGACTTCTGCATAGAGTATAATACCATAGGAAAGCATTATTCTAATTTTCTATAGACTGCTGGGAAGTCATGCCTTGAAGGCATAAACTGCAGTCCTTGTATCACTGAGTTAGTCTTGGACAAAAGGTTTTGAATTCCTTTTCTGGTTATGTCAAAATCAACAGCACAGAACAGTTTTCATTCTTTGAACAGAAGGGCTTCAAACCTTGTTTAATTAATTGCATGATTTATGTCAAAAACCGGTCAGGACTTTTAGGACTTTGCAATATAAAAGTGATATGTTGGTCTAATCTTTAACTGCAAAAGGATAAAGCATTCGAGTTTTATCACTTTACCGTTAAAATAAAACTTTGTTCTGATTAGATTACTTTTTCTGTAGAACAATGTCTGGGTTGGTTTTTTGCATGTGTATTTTTATGAGATCAATGTAATACACCAGTGGAAAAATATGATGATATACCATTGGGCAGTTAATGGACTGCTTTCATGGAAGAAGTAAATCTGTTTTTTGACCTCAAAGTTCTAGCTGTTTGTTGCATTAGGTATTTCTTCAGATATCAGTGTCTTCTTTTTGGCATATTAAGTACTGCCAAGTGTAGAAAATATCAGTGGTTTACAAAAATAACTGATTATTCCATGTCTGATGTAGCGAACTGAAATGTTTGCAGTGGCAAGCTTAATGGAAAGATAATGGCTATTTCTTTATTATAGACAATGAATCAGCAAGAATTTGGCTATGCATAAAAAAAATTTCTGCAGAATTGGGGCATCATTTTTTTAGAAGTCCTAAAATTAGTTTAACCTATCCCTGCATATAAATAATAGATGTGGACACAGGAAAAAAATTAGAATCAGTCCAAGGCAACAGTAAGTATAACAAGTATTTTCAGGAAATAATTCCCACTTCCCCATTTATTACTTTAGTTTTGCTCCCAGGATGCTTAGAAACCATGCATATAGAAAAAGTCCTTGTAGACTGCAACCCACATCCATATTCCTAAATTAGCATTTTTATCTGCTGCTCTAGCTATGCCCCAAAACTCATTTAAACTATTTCTAGTAGTCATTTTGCCAGTTCAGAATGAATAAAACATTTCATTTTCATATATAACTTTCCAAATATCTTCAAGTGAAATTTCTTGGAATGCCCACTCAGGCACTGCTCCCTTTTCCATTTAAAATTCTCCTCCTCTATAGGATTAGAGATGGCCTGACCCAGACATTCATTTAATTTAATTTAATTTAATTTAATTTAATAATTTAATTTGTATACCGCCCTTCTCCCGAAGGACTCAGGGCGGTGAACAGGGCAATACACAATAAAAATAGAATACAAAAATTAAAAAGCCATTAAACATTATGCCCATAAAATTAATACATATTAAAATTAAAACTATTTATAAAAAATCCCATTTATATGTTCCCTTGCTTTTTTTGTTCCTTTTACAGCATCCTATCCCTTCTTTTTACCATGGAAGTCAGTGGTTCACTAAAGGAGGATAGGCAGGGAACCGAGATATTGAAATAATTCCTGCAACTGCATTAGAAATGATCAATGTACTTGACATTTTAATTAGGCCATACTGTGGCTTATTTACTTGATCTTACTTATTTTGGACAATCTTGGACAAAATAACATACACACACTCTGCCTTCCCAGAACTCCGTGTGTGTTCTCTTCTGGTACTAAAAGATTGTCTATTCCGCATATGCATCTTAAAACCATTTTAAGAGTTACAGATTTCTTATATATAGAAATAACTTATTTAATCCATTTTGTAGATAAATCTACTCAGCTGCATGTTTTAGGCTTCAAGTGTCAAAATTCCTAGTCATATTGGTAGTCACTTTTATTGACCAAATTTATATTTTTTGGATGTGTTGGAATATGAAATAATTTGAAATTAGGTCAACTCTTAGCTTGTATAAATTTAGGAAAACAAATTATTCTGTACTTTTTAACATTTTTTTAATATGGACAGATAGAATAGTTATCAAAGGAATGACCTCAAATCTAGAAATACTTTTTAATAATTTTACATCATGTTGGGTTTCATTTCCAGAAGATACACATGAGAATTAATTGTTTGTAGTTTAAAGGAACTGGGCATAAATTCTTTATGCAGTGGCATAAAGATGTTATCAGCAAAGGCCTAAAGGTAGTCCTTAGATTATGACCACAGTGGAACCTCATAAGTTGTAAACCAATTTACTGCAGTCATTAAGAAAATCATGTGATTGTTAAGCAAACTACATGATTGTTAAGTGAACCAAGCATATCCAAGGGGATTATTTTTTTTTTGCGATTTTCTGCTGGAAAATGGCAAAAAACACATGACCACAGTATACAGTAACTGGTCATAAGTGCAAACCAGTTGCAAGCCAATTGCCTGAAATGCAATCATGGGCTATTAAGATAAATAAGAAACATTCCTGCTTTGCAAAAATGTGAAACCTATAAGGGGGAGGGAAGGATATAATAGATTTAACAACTATAATTATAGGAGGTATTCTGATGCCATCTACTGGTTATAATTTTTTTCATGCCTTTAAAAACTAGAATAACTACTGTATAGATTTCTGAATATTGCTTGTATTTTTCAATTTTAAACCAAGTATGTATTTAGTATTTTCCATTAGAAACGGGTTTATAAAATACATAGTATAGCAGCAGGGAAGAAATAAAGAATCTAATAATCAGATATCATTTAGAGCAGGGGTGTCAAACTGGCAGCCTGCTGATGCGTCATGGCAAAACCGCACCCACCCCATTGCTGGCAATGGAAAAAAAGTCACAATACGTCATGACACGTCACACAATGTTGCAAGTTTGACATGCCTGATTTAGAGCAAACAGCAATCAAGGACTCAATTGCCACCTTCAATAGTTTTTAATGTTATTATATAATTCATCATTTTTGCCTTATTTAAAATGCTAATTTAAATACAATTAAAAGCTAAAGAAGGGTAGTTGTAGGAGTTGGCTATAAATTTTTAAGATTGATGAGTAAATGTACCCTTGGAAGCTGGTTTAGTTCCAATAACTGAACTTGAACATGAACAATGTGAGAAAACAATGTGTTCTTTACGCTTTATACGTTTCTATTACTTTTATTAATGCAAAATATACTAATAGAATAGTTTGTGCTACATAATCAAATCATATGTAAAAGTCAAAATGAGGTGCAAACTATTTATTCAGATTTCCTACCGTTATATAAAAGCATTTTTCATAAATGAATAACATAATTCTATAAAATAATCCTCATAATCTAATTTCCTGCCTAGTTAACTTTCTTACAGGAAATGCAAGAGGAGTTGACAAATATGATAGATACCTGAAGGATTAGCTGAAGCAGCCTTTTTTGCATCACAAAATACTCATAAAATTCTGCCCTATGCTGGACTCCATCTGTCTTGTCAGTCTAAAGCTCTACATGTTATAAGAGATTTTAACATTAAAAGTGTCGGCAGAGTCCATTAATGGAAGCTTTTGCACACAGTATTAGACATAGCTTGATTTGTACTGATAAACAACCAATCAATAATCAGTGGATTTTGCACTTTTTAATGGATGTGTATGAGATGGATCTTCAGTAAAGTGTAGCTGTTCTGTCTAGTATGGGTTAAATTATTTCTAATACTAGAACAGAAAAAACAACCTGAAGGAGCTTATTACATTGTTTCTTCTCGCTAAATTAGTTGCAAAGATGCCTAAAAGGAAATTAGCAACTCAGTGTGAACTGATTAATAGGAAAATGACCCACAAAATTATACTATGTGTGTGAAGCAAACACATGTACATAGCTCATTGATGCAGATTAAACAAATCCATGGACAGCAAAATTTTTAATGGCAGCCAATAATTTTGGCCAGGAGTCAAGAACAGGAAGACTATTTCCTTATGCCTTCCCACTGGATAATGCCCAAACAGAATGCTGCATTGTCTTCTTATGGATTTCATATAGACAGTTTTGTTCTGTTCCTCTAAGAGTAACATATTTTCCTATGAAATGGTATAAAATATAATCATTTCAAATTTTATTATGTCCCGACGCTAGTATACTTAGAAACAAGTCAAACTAAACATCAGAGAATCCAGAAAAGTATATACTGTATCAAAATACTAAGATATATAATAATTGAAATAAGAATACTAGTGATGATCTTAATGTTAATGTTCTTCAGAGGTCATTATCTGCTACCTACTAAAAGGTAAGTAGTAAAAGTGCTTTTCCAGCAGGGCTATAGATGTAGCAGATTCAAGGATGTTTTTGACTATTTGTTCATTTTGGTCCGTAATGTCCATCTCTTCCAAATCTTGCAATAGAGCTAAGCGATTTGAAAAAGAGCCAGTTTATGTTTAAAAAAAAATCCAAGAAAGAAAGAAAAAATATATCTGGAGAAGAACTAGATTAGTAGAACACTACATATATCTTGGCCAATAGATCTCAATAAAAGGTGATACAATAAAGGAAATTGAATGGCGTGTTAAATGTGGTTGGCAGGCAATCAGCAAGCTAAGCCTAATTTTCAAAAACAATCTTCCCCCTATGTCTGAAGAGAAAAGTTTTTGATCAGTGTGTGCTACCTACTCTAACATTTGCTGGTGAAACATGGACACTAACCTCCCAACTGATACAAAAGCAAAGAGCCATGGTAAGATACATGGTCAGCACTATAAGACAAGACAGAGAGATCTGCACGTGGATTAGAGAACAAAGCAAAAGTATACAATATCATGAAGAGAGTAAAAGAATTGAATGGAAACGGGCTGGTCACGTAGCAAGAAGAACTGATGGCAGGTGGATCAAGGCAGTCATAGAATGGAACCCACTTGATAACAATCATCCAACATGGATCGGCAACATCAGCAATTATTGCAGGTCCAATTGGCAAAAGAAAGCTCAGGACCGTATTGGTTGGAAACATGCAGAAAAAGCCTTCATCCTGCAGCGGATAGACAATGACTAAAATGATGATGATACGTACCCCACATAGATACATATTATTTATTATTTGTATTTCTATAACTATCTATCTATCTATCTATCTATCTATCTATCTATCTATCTATCTATCTATATTTTTTTAATTGTAAACCATCCAGAATAGCCCTCCAATAAGATGGACGACCAATACATTTTATAAATAAACATAAATACATAAAGTAAATAAATAACTTTATAGCACAGAACTTTAAAATTGGATGAATTGTAGAATTTTGCCTAGCCAAGCCTGCTGATTGCTAAAAGAAAAGCAACATAAATACCATCTGTCCAGTCTGGAGTAGCTGCTAACAAAGACAAAAGTAACTTGTGTCATAAATCTGAATAAAATCTATGTTATGATAGATTATGAGTGATTGTTTCATCTATCCCAATCTCACATGGAAACACATTGTAAACTGTGGGGAATATATGTTGTAACATAGAGTAGAGAGTATCACTATGTGTCTTTGTAAAGACTAATAATAATTGGGTTGTGAAGGTGCGTAAAGATATGGGCTAGGTACTTGAAAAGCATTGGGAGATTTACAACATGCTTTAAATGACTATTCTTCTGTGTCTATACATTATTTATTTATAAATTTGTTGACTTGGTCCCAGTCTAAAATTGCAAACATGGCAATAGCACTTAGACTTATATAATGCTTCACAGAGCTTTAATAATGTACTATTTTCTCAATTAAAGCTGAAACAGGTTTATAGAAAATTTCTTGCATAGTAATAATTTTATGCTTCAATAAAGTTATCCTTAACTTTACATCCTCTTAGGACTGTGCTGACATATGTCAGACCATGATAATTAAAGTAATTTACAAATTTAAAGCATTATTTGTGTATTTCTGTGTTCTAAAATTCTATAGGCTTCATCATCACATTTATAAAGGCTTCAATCCTTTATGATGGGCTGAAAAAAACTGCACTACAGTTCTGTGATGTAGAAGCATGAAAAGATGTTATTACAGTATGTTAATTTGTTCTAAAATGACAAAGATCACTGAACATAACGTCTAGACTGCGATGACTCAATGACAGTGCATGGTGCATTCATATGCTTTACTTTGACACTTCATTTTACATGTTATCACAGCAGTAAAATTATTTCCCCAAATTTACTCTTATTATTAAACAGAAAACCATTTTGATGTAGGGGTTAAGGTGCTGGCTTAGAAACCACAGGTTTGTTGTGGGATATATAGGAAGACGAAGTAGTATTTGGCATGTCCATTGCCATAAGCTCTCTCTCTCTCTCTCTCTCTCTCTCTCTCTCTCTCTCTCTCTCTCTCTCTCTCTCTCTCTCTCTCTCTCTCTCTCTCTGTGTGTGTGTGTGTGTGTGTGTGTGTGTGTGAGAGAGAGAGAGATGGGATAAAAATATAAAAAAACACACATGACACCAGTGAGATTAGTGGAAATGTTTAAAAATACTTCAAAAATGTATTGGAAATGTAAGCAAAGACCAGGTACTTATTATCATATCTGGTGGACATGTCCTAAAGCTAAAAGGTTCTGGCTTAAGATACACTTATGGTTGGAGAAGATGATTAAAAAACAAATAGAATTCAAACCAGAATTGTTTTTGTTAGGAATGATAGGTCCCAACTATGACAAGGAGAGTGGATACCTAATATTACATGTATTAACAGCAGCAAGAATTATGTATGCCCAATACTGGAAAAATGAAAAGTTACCGACTGAAGAAGTATTAATTAAGAATATATTGGATTGTACAGAAATGGATAGATTAATTTTAGAGATTAAAGAGAAAGAGCATTCAGTTTATTATAGAATAAATTTTATCAATGGCTAGATAAACAAGTTAGAGAGAAAGGAATGTGATATGTAATTTTGAATTTATTTGAGTAAGAAAAATACTATACTGTACATTGAAAACTTAGTATTGTTTATGATAATTTATTATACCTATTATTATCAATTATTAGCTTTATTACTTCTATTTATGTATATTTACCCAGACAATATGCTGTTTGTCAAATATCAAATGTTTTGGGGATAACCCCAACCCTTACCCCCAACCTTCCCTGTACCCTAACTCTAATTCCCACCCCCTTCCCCCTTCCCCAACCCTATAAAAACTAATAAATTTTTTTCAAAAAAAAATCTTTTAAAAAACCCCCACCTCAAACCCAGCTATCCAAATAACATAACTCCTGGTATCTGTTCATTCCAAGAAAATAGATTATTTTCATAGTATGCCAGTAAGATAACTTACTTAAATATGTTCTTTATTTCTGCATATAGAATCCTATTGCAAGATGTAACTACTAAGATGAACTTGTTCTGCTTAATATGATAGGTGGTAGAAAGGAGATGACCTAACCAAAACAAAACAAAGAGATATGAATTTTGGAAAAGAAATTCTTGCTGAAAGTGATCTATGTGTATTGTTGAAAAGCTTCTAAGTGTAATTAATTGAAATTGGAACATAAGAAACCTCTAGCAGGAGAATATTTTGGAAGAGGGCAGGTAGAAAATGTCACTAATGTGGCAGAAATTTATTACTTATATTTGTAATTTTAGACCTACAAACATGGAGACATTGGACTTGTATGTCTACGGTATTTCTTATTTATGCAAATAAGGGGGAATTCTACCAAGCTGTAGAATTCTACCAAGCTATTAAGGAAAAGGATAAATTGAATATCTATTATATTCAATTTATATAGCTATTCATATAGCTGTTGAATATCTAATAAATGCCTGTTGCATCAAAACTATTAATTATAAAAGCAGGACGAACCTTTTAAAATAATCTCTTTCATGTCTATTGTATAATATATATATTCAAACACAAAGGGGTGGGCAAAAGGATAAGAAATGGAAGAGCTTTAATATATTGAAATGTTAATAGTTAACCAATAAGTAATTAATATTCTCATAAGAAAAATATGAGATCATTATGGATATAATTACTGAAATATATTTAGACACTTTTGCTTAATGGGTTTATTCTTAAGATGTATCTGGGAACCAAAAAACTCATATTATATTTGGCTTTTCTTTACCTCCTTTTCACTTGGCATATCAGGCTAGGACTGCTTCACCCTTCAGTTTGCTTGCTGTTCAATCATCCTGTTTCACTGCAAACGACCCCAGGAAGTCCTAAGAAACTAGCTGATAGTATATTTCTATAGGTAGAGACATTCTCAGGTGATTTTAGGTACATGCAACTTCAGTCTAGAAGAAATACGTTGATTGTGCAATAGTTCCTCTCCTAGAAGTTAATTGTGTCACAAAGTTACAGGAAATCTCACAAAGGGCAAAATAAGTAAGAGGTAAGAAAATAAAGTGAGGATTGTCTGAAGGATAAAGTAATCCAAATACTTGTGAACTTAATAATCTGTCCAATGATACTGTTGAGGTAATAGGGGTTAATTTTAGATTTTGTCTTTTCTTTAAGTATGGAATATTGATGGAGTTTGCTTGTTTTTTTTTTTTGTGGGTGAAAGGGAAACTATTGTGAGGGTGTTGGACTAGTGGAAGCAGGATGGCTTTTGATGGAAGAATAATTATCTCTGTACCATGTTCTATTCTAACTGTGGACTCAGGATATCACTAGGGGTTTGCTTTCCGGTTGCTTGGAGAGTTATGACCTCATTAGCAGCACGATTTTGCTGAACTACAAATTTTGCTGAACTACAAATTTTGCTGAACTACAAATTCCCCCACATCACCAATGGCTACTGCTGGGCTGCTGGGAATTGTTGTTCAGCAGCTTTTGCTGTCTAATAAAAGTTAAACAGCAATGTTGTATAATTGTACTCATGACAGGCATTAATGCTGGCAATATATCTGATCCATTCACGTAATGTCTCTTTTTTATTCTCAAGGGCTTCAGGAAAATTTGTGAAAGCCTGTATGTGGAATCTAAAGATATTCCTTTTGGCACAGAGCTCTTAAGTCAAATTGATCTCTGTGCCATGCATAAAAAAAAGCAAGATTCTGGGTACTATCACTGTGAATATTCAATTAATATATGCCCCGAAAATTCTGAAGATAATACAAATGTGGAGCAGCAGTCTGATGCCCTGACCGAAAAGTAAAACAGGTGTTCCTTGAAATTATGGTGCGTATAAAGAAATTGAAATGGCACATGGAGACAATTATCTTGCTGCTCAAAGAAATTGTAATGAAGCTAGAAAACATGCTGGTGATTCAGTAATCATGACAAAGTATGAAAACATAAAAGCTACAGCCAAGAGAGACACTACTATTAAATGGAAAGGTGTCCTCTAAACTAATACCAGCAAACTGTAATACAAATCAACTCATGAAGATCAAGAAAAAAAGAAAAGAAAAAAAGGGCACGTAGCAATTGGAGAAAATGGTAACAAATGGAAAAGTTTTTCCTAATGGGTAAAAATATAGTGTTTCACAAAGGATGGTAGAAATAAAATTGCGGCTGGAAACATCAATCAATCAACCAATGATTGTTAAGGTATTTTTCAGTTCTGATTGGAGAGAAAAGATATTTGTCTTTAGTACAAATATTGATGAAGGAAGCAGAAAACAATGAACATCACATAAGAACAAGAGGAGTAAGCAAATGATAGAAATATATGATTGCCTGCTTGGCTTTACATTTTGATATCTTTAATTGAAGTATTTTATTAAAGCATTATTACCCTGCAAAATTGCTTTTTCAGTGCTGTCCCAATTAGTGGGACGGCTTATCTGAAATGTATACAATACTTCATAAGAAAATAGCTTCAGTGTAGAATGATCTTATTTGGGAATTAAAGAAATAAAATTTGAATGTAATACTTAGCTATAAGGTAAAAAAAGTCTTATAAGGGTGAAAACTACAGCAATAATTAACAACACTGGATTCTCAAATTTCATGTTCTTTGAGTAATAAAGAATGTGGTATAAATATAATGATGCATTTGTTTATTAGAGACAAATGTGTGCTTGAATAAGTTTAACATGAATTAAAACTAGCAATACATATGTAAGTCAAATCATAGTATTCCACTCATTTAATTTATCAAAAATAAAATATAAAATTATTACATGGTTTTTATCTCTTATCTAGTACTGTATGTATTAAATTATGCAAGAACATTACACTGCTGTCAGGTATTAGTAGCGCATTTTGTCCAGCAGATGGCGCAAGTGAAAAACCTGGTGAAACATTGTGGCAAAAAAACCAGAAAGGAACCTGTGCCTTTAGTTTTAATTAAGCTTGGCAGACTAAAAGCAACTATATTTTTAATTCCTGTAATAAACAAATTTACTGGCCACCATCATTCTTATACTATTGATAATAGTACATATTCGCAAATAAAAGACATTATTGATTTTGAGACATTCTAATTCAAGGAACTCTTTTACAATAATTTGTCCTGTGACTCATGTGCCTGGCTGGGTCTTTGGATGCTGTAGAAAATTCTGTAACAATATTTTGCACTCTTTTTGTTTTATTTTATTTTAGCGCAGACTGGATGACCAGTTACAAGGACTGTTTTGCTATCATTAGCTGAATTTGAGCATGATGACTATTTAATGATTTTTCAAATTTTGATCCTATTATTCTGTACCAGTGCTTGTAACATCAGATGGACCATCCTATGAAATCAGTAGAAAGTACATACTCTGGAATATATTTAACATATGCCTGGAATTGTACGTTGCAAATAAACATGAGTAGAGAAACTTGTCCTTTGTTACTGAACTCCTTCAAAAATATTAGGTTGGCTTTGACAGAGAGCATTAAGATGCAATTGCTGAAAACAGAATGATGAATTAGTACAGGGAACCCCAACCTGTGGGTCACAGCCCACTACCGGGCCATGGCCCATTGGCCACGGGGCCACGAAACAGGCTGGCTAGTTCATGCACACACACTCACTCCCACTCGTGCTAACGCCACTGCTATGCAAACAGGGTGCCATGGAGCAAAAACGGGGCGGTGCTAGTGTGTGTCACATGGGCACTAGCACTGCCCCATTTGCAAAATGCATGCTCGCTGCCCCGTTTGTGTGTGCAGATGCAGGCATGCATAAAATGCTTTCCCCTCCCTCTCTCTCTGGTCCGTCAACAGAGAAAGGTTGGAGACCTCTGGGCTAGAAGACCTCTGAAGACACTTCCAGACCTATGATTTCATGTTCTATGTCAATAATCTAGAATACAAGATAATATATTTATGTATAGTGAAAGATGAGTTTGGATCAGCATTGACTGTGCACCTGGTAATTATGGGAAGAAACTGTCCGAATGTTAATTGTTGGCTTCAGTTGGTGTTCAAATGCAACACAAAATAAAGTTCAGTCACTTTTTTTAACGTTTGCCTAAATAAACATAAGAATGATTGAGAGGCAGTATCGTTAAGACTCTTCAACTGTTTAATTACAACTCTTTTAATGGATGGAGTTGGCTTATGTGACCTATTAATAAACATTCCTCCATGCAGCAATTATTTTACTAAAGCTCATTAATTAATTTTCCATAGAGGATAGAAAAAACGTGGTAAGCCATATCTATATTGTTTTAGGTGGGCTTGTCTATTTAAATTACAAACATATAACAGGTCAATACTGACATTTGCATGTAACAGCTATTCCTTCTTTATGATGCAAAATAATTAAGCTTCATTGTTCACTTACAACTGAGGTGTTTACCGTGCTCATTAACTTGACATTATAACTACAAATGGCAATAATGTCAAAATTAGCTTTCACAATATCCAAATTTCCTTGCATTCCAAAGCCTGTGATGAAACTAACTTCAAACTTTAGAGCTTTATTGGTATTCATCCCCTTCCACAACAGAGCCAGACTCATCTCTTCCTCTATGCCTGTATTTTTCATCCAAATTAATTCGAAGGACTTTGTTTCATACTTAAAGAGTTTGAACAAGTGACAGACAGACAGCTTGTCAAGTGAGAGCAATGATGTAGTTCTGAAGTTGATGATCCTGATCTTGATTTAATCTAAAAAATATGAATTGATTTGTAGAACTAGAAACTATTACCTGAATGACACTATCTGTAATTAAAGAGAAACAGGGATACATACACAAAAGGAAATTTTCAGCTCAGAGATGATGCTAATAATACTTAACTTTTTGTATGGTGACTCCTTTATCTGTTGAGAAATATCATGCAAATGTCTAAAAGTAAAAGTAAAGGTTTCCCTGTCCAGTTGTGTCTGACTCTAGGGCTCAGTGCTCATCTCCATTTCCTGGCTGAGGGAGCCAGATTGTCCACAGTTTCTGTGGCCATGTGGCCAGCATTGGTATATGCCAAAGGCACACGGAATGCTGTTACCTTCACATCAAAGTGGTACCTATTAATCTACTCACATCTGCATGCTTTCAAACTGCTAGATTGGCAGGAGCTGGGGCAGGAATGGGAGCTCACACAAATGCGTGGCATTCGGGTCTTGAACCAAGGCTGTCAGCTTTCCAGCTGACAAGCTCAGGTCTTCAATTGCTGACCCACCTCTCCCTCTTTCTGCAAATGTCTATATGGGAATTGAATATACCTGCCACAAAAAGTACTGTTATCATATGAAATCTCTTCCAAAGGACACATACTTACACATATATGCATATTCATGTTTATATATACACACATGTTTTGGATGGCCATTTTTCCATTTAGGTATGCTTTCCATAGAAAATATGTCATGTCAGAAACTCTTTAATTACATTCAGGCATTTGTTATTTGTATGGTTGCAGTCCATGGCCAGGACACACTTGGCACTTTGCCACCATCACTTTGTGTCCCTGCATCAATGTCTTTGCTCTTTACCTTCAGCTGCAATGCAAGGAAAGGCTGTGATGGGAGCATGATGGGGTGACAGTGGGATAACAAAGCAGCTGCTCAGCATGGACCTTCCCCCAGTCTTCATAATTGGATAAAAACTAAAGAAACAAGCTTTTCAGTTGACCAAGTGGGTTGATTGTATTGTATAGTGTAAACTGATGACATTTTCATTATATGAAAAGGTAAACATTTACTATCTTACATCTTTCTGCATTGCTAATGTTATTTCTGGCCTTAAGGTCTTTCCAGCAAAATGTTATTTTTCAAGATGATATTACAGTCTGACAGAAGTCATTTTATCTCTCTGCTTTGTCTTAATGAAATGGTTGGAAGCCATTGTTTTCTTTTTAAGAAGGCTACTCATCTCACAAATGCATTTTTATCACCAAGAAAAATATGAATCAAGAAACGCTATCAAATATGTTAAGCTCCATTTAATTACTCCCATGACTCTTCAAATGGTCTTCTACTGTTGAAGCTGTATACTGAGAATGCATTCTTTCATTAGTACGAGAGTAAAAGTTGGGTCACTGAAGTCATCTGAGTGCTTTCACTGTGGCTAATTCACAGGTTGATTTTCATGAGATTATGCATGCTATCATTAAAAGGTCTCATGATTTGGTATAAAGTAAGAAACTTAAGGCTTTTTAAGGACATGAACAACAACAAAAAATACTGGATTAGAGTTCTAATGTTCAGTTTACCAATGGACTAGAAAAACACTTCCAATAATTTTTACTTTTTTAAAAAAATAATTATTCAATTTCTATGTCTGCCCAATTTAACCAAGTGACTCTCAGTGCTACTGACATTATTTCTGACAACCCCAGCCAGCATCCTGGCCCCATCAAAGTGCTCCTTGCAGAAGATGTTAAAGGTGGAATTTTTCCAGAGTGTTTGTAGATGGAATGGCTACTGTCTGTATTTTTTTTTATATGGGCTTGGGGATTATTTATTAATTCATATATAATTTATATTTTTTCCATGGATATTTCATGTTACGTGACTTTATCAACTGCCAGGAGTCCTAGTAGATTATGGAAGATCAAATAATTGGATAAATATCTTCAAGTAGAGTTAGATACTAGATTCCTGCCTTAAACAAAGATGTTGAACTGAAATGGCCCTCTCCAGCTTTTTGACTTAATTCATTACTTTTCATCTGATCATCCAAACATTTAGCCATTTCACTGTCAGCTTAAAAAATAATGATTCTAAATTTCTATAACAAAAAGATGTGAGCTAAATGTACTTGATGAAGGTTCCTTTAGTATTTTTCAAATATATACAAAAGTGTTATTATACTATCTGGAAATATTCCTCTGTGTCCAGAAAATACTAAAAAAATATTTGATTGTTTGATTTCATACTTGTCAATCCAAGCCCATTAAATTCAGTGGCATCATTTTGGAGCAAGCATAGGATTGCAGCCTACCTTGCGCAGATATTTTTAGCTTGTGCACTATCTGCAGGCCTCAGGCAGAAGCTCTGAGTCATTGTTTGCTGGAAGGACAGATACAGCCTTTTGTCCTTTGATGATTTTAAAGGCGTAATTATCAAATACCTTATTAACATGTAAGCAATTGTGTAATTAAAAATATTTTCAATTTTTCTCTTTTTTTTCTGGAAATACTTAAAAGAGTTAGGGTTTATTTATTTATTTTACCTTCTATGTTGTTTGGAAAACGAATGAGAGTAACATAGTAAGAAGTCCTATACTCATTTGGGGCATTTTTGTTTGATGCCTTCAAATCCATGTTGACTCCTGGTGACAGCTAGACTAGTCCTTGTGGTTTTCTTGGCAAGATTTCCAGAAGTGGCTTGCCATTACCTGCTTCCTCGAACCGAGAGAGAATGACTGAGCAAAGGTCATCCAGCTGGCCAGCCTAAAGTACAGCTAGGACTCAAAAGTCTCCTGGTTTCTAGCCTGGTGATTCAACCACTATACAAAACTGGATCTCCATTTGTTTCTTAGTACAAGATAAATTTATGAGGCCATTTTTCCTTGTGTTCTGTAGATCTTCTCACATATCCAACAGGAAGTAACGTATGAAGAATCTGCAATCTGATAAGGGCTTGTTTCAGAAGGAAAAAGAAAGAAACAAAATAATCAAGAAACATCGTAAGAATGCATTTTGACTACTTCATGTTAAACATTTCAAATTAGACAATAGATAATAATATTTGATATGATCTCACCTTCTCTGAGCATGATCTTTCCTACCACTTTAATTGCACCCAGAAATACAATGGGGATTTCTTTGAGCATCACCAGTTAGGAAAGTTTCAGAGGATGGAAAGATTGTAATGCATGAAAAACACTTTGCTTTCTACCACTTCCACCAATAAAAAATATGCTTAAAAATCACAAATATAAATTTTAAACTAAATGCTCTTGTTTCTTGAGAGTAAGGCATAAAAGCAGAGCCTTTCTTTTGCAAAAGACCACTTGTGAGAAAAGTTCGGCACAGATTTTGGTCCTACCAGTTAGGAGTTAAATAAATAGGACAAGCTGCACTTTGGATGGGTGGTTACCCGCTCTTTAGCTGTATGTTTTACTGCCCTCACTACTATTCACAGGATGGGTACTACATGCTTGAAATGGTTGGCAGGTATGTCAAGGACGGGTATGTATGGCCTATTAGATGTTGCTGATCTATAGTTCTTGGCTTTTCCATCAGCATCCTTGGTAAGGTATACTGGGCATTAACAGTTAACATTGTCCAGGAAAGGAGACAAGAGCAGCTGATTTAAGGCACATACTGTGCTTAGTGCTTAACACATAATATGCTATTCATATAAATATTTATACATTTCGTCCACAATATGAGCCTATATTTGGTCATTTACA
This sequence comes from Vipera ursinii, assembly GCF_947247035.1. Classification (NCBI taxonomy): domain Eukaryota; kingdom Metazoa; phylum Chordata; class Lepidosauria; order Squamata; family Viperidae; genus Vipera; species Vipera ursinii. The sequence goes on along the minus strand of NC_139516.1, from coordinate 163,662,758 downwards.
CAGGACCTCACCAGCATTTACACTTATAGCATATACTATAACTTCTATTACTACTAATAAATGATGTTGTGACATGAAAATATGTCTGCTCTGGCAGAGAAATACTTGTGCCTTGCTATACCACGCTGGCATTTATGACTTTGTAAATTAAGTATGTTCTGTCTAAATATCAGTGCAAGGAGGGAGATTTATGGCCCATCAGCTGAACAACATCCACCTGCTTCCACCATCATGCTGAGCAGTGAGAAAAGCTAAAACGTGTACTTCAACAAAGCACTTTCAAAAGACTGCACATTCTCAGACCTGCATAAATGTACCTGCATTGCACCCTTCCAAGTTGAACCAGGTAACTTTGATCCTTAAGGGATATTCTTCATAGCATTATTTAGAAAAAGAAAAAAAATGAGCCTGGTATTACACAGTATTGCTCCCTGAGACAGATGGAACTATCTGCATCATAGTGCAACATTGGTGAAATCCCTAGTTCCCAATAAAAGCAAAGTCATTTTGGAGAAAATAGGATATAGGCACTACATTGTTGTAAGAATATTGGCTATTTTTTAAACACAAACATCTTTTAGCTTTAAGCTGAATCACATAGTGACTCTCTTGGCGGCTTTCATCTTTAAATCGATCCATCAGTACGGCTTTTATTTTTAGACATATGACTTAATTATAGTGATAAAAGACTTCTGGTTCATTGCCATTCAATTTCTATGGATATGACTATTCAGTTGTCCAATGCTTGGGATTCAAAGGACAAAAGAGGTGGGCAGGATATGAACAAAGAGACTATCTGAAGTTCCTAAAAAACAGCTAAGACTTTTTCCAAAACGGAAATATGAAGAGACTGTGTGATCCGAAAAAAGACATGTTGGGTTTTCAGAGCGGCAGAAAGAAAGGGGTGCACTCCTGGGTATTTGAACAGAATTTTTCATTCAGAAATGCTGCACAGCCCTAATTAGTAAACATTGATGCATTGATCCATTGTGTCCAATTTAATATTTGGTGATTAATACTAAAAAGGAAATGACTGTAAAATCCAGTTCATTAAGAAAATATAAGTCATTCTCATGCAGATGGATGATACCTGGAAGAAGAAACATTTGAGAAACTTTGATTATTCAATTATTTTCTTCCCAGAGTTGAAACATCACTGAAACATCACAGTTGCTCTGCTCTCAGACAAATTATTAAGAAATGCAGGATGGGCTTCAATAGTGATTCCTGTCAAAGTGAGATTCTTATACCCTGCCAAAGGTAATAGCTGAAGTGCTACAATGCATTGCAGCCAATGCAACTGTACATAGATCAAACAATTAATACTCATTATAAATAGAAAAGCCAGTTTAGAAATGCCCAGTACAACTAACCTTCACCCTCTTTTTTTAAAAAATAAACCAACACTTAAGGAAGTGGAAATGGAAATGAAAACATTATTGTCACACATTCTGACACTTGGAGTGGCTGCTACAGGATCTGATTTGATCCAGATTTCCTTCTAGGACTCAGGTTAATTCATGACTTGAAGGACACTTGTGCAAAATATCTTTGGATCAACCAGCATGTTTTAAAGTATTGTTTTGATTTTGATTTTCCAAACCATGATGAGATCAAGTTAACCTTTAATTTCACTTAACACTTCAAAATGGCTTACTATGAAAAGAAAATGGGTGCAAGATCCAGTTGCTCTGCTCTCAGACAAATTATTAAGAAATGCAGAATGGGCTTCAATAGTGGTTCCTGTCAAAAGTGAGATTCTTATACCCTGCCAAAGGTAAGAGCTGAATTGCTACAATGCATGTTCAGCCAATGCAACTGTACATAGATTAAACAATTAATACTCATTATAAATAGAGAAGCCAATGTAGAAATGCCCTGTACAACCTTCCTTTTTTGTTTTTGTTTTTGAATAAACCAACAGTTAAGGAAGTGGAAATGAAAACAGTATTGTCACAAATTCTGACATTTGGAATGGCTGCTATAGAATCTCAAAAGATACAGGTATTAATTGCTGGAGCCATAAGACAGATCCTTTAGAATATGTTACTTCTGATACCACTTCACAAAATGAAACAGTTTGTAAATCTCATGAAATTGAAGTTGACATTATAGCAAAACCTCACATTTATGGACCAATTAGCAGGAATGGATATTTTACAAAATAGGAATTACATATGAATTACTTAATTAAACAAATCATGTGAATTAAGGTTTGTCCAACTTTATTATGTGGGGTAAAGCCTAAGCTAAATTGAATCTGTGGAATATGAGGTTTTCTGAATGGAGATCTATAAAAGTGGAGGGTTTTTCCTACTGGAAATTTTCTAACATGTTAGATTGTTGCCAGCAACCAGAATAATGATATAGTGTAGAGAATGCATGCTGTTTATATGTCAATAACATAAACTTTCAATACATGCTGGTAAATTTCTATTTGAAAATCTACAACTATAATCATGTCAGAATTCAGCCAGGCACATATAAAACTCACATCATCCCATTTTAGAGTTTTAAAAACAAAATATATCATTTGTTCTTCTTCAGTATCATTCCAGACCAGAGTGAAAGAAGTATACAAAGCGTTTAAAGAGCTTCCTCCTACAAAACTGATGATGGGGTGAGATTAAATAATGCACTGCATTATTGCTAGATTAAATGGAACATAATGCACTGCAAATTGCAGTTGGGAATACCTCGATCCAGACAGAAGCTACAACCAAGTCTGGTTATTTGTGATACTTCTCAGCTGCCCTGTTTTGGAGATTAAAATGAAATGTATTTGTTTGTACTAATCTAGATAAGCATCATACAATTCTGTGCAATACATATTAAAGCTCTGCAGTGCTTTGGATTTGATTCCAAAATGGTTATTTGGAACATGTGGAAATACAAAGCTATCATTTGTTGCAGCTCTTTAAAGCACCTGCCCCTTTTCTTAGGATCATGGGGCAAGAGATTCCAGGAAGAAGAATAGGATTCCAGAAAAAGAGGCAACTGGTTTAGATTGCAAATAGAGTAATGTTATGCACACAGCTGCTACTTTTGTACTTGTACATGCTCATAAGTACACATTCTAAAATCAAATTCAAAGTTTATAGAGCTATAATGACCGAATTGCACCATACCTTCCAATTACAATAATGGCACTGAATAATATTGTTCTGCTGATCGTTCCTAGTTGACTCACAGCGCAGTACAACATTTATCTACTGGCAGTGGCTGATCAAATTAAGCTATTAACTATGACTGACAGTCATTTGGATAACAGCAGGTTTCATGGTGATGCTGAAATAAACATTTTAGGATTGACTAATCAATCTTAACTGGCAAAAGCTATTGTAAAAGCAATGTATTGGCAGTAAAGAAAATTATATCCAAAACCTTCTCATTATGGATTAATGTTTGGTTATTATTATGTGGAAGTTATAAATATTTTAAACTATGGGAAATTATGGTATACAAAAGTAATGTATTTGCTCTTTTGGGGAGGTTGAGATGGCAAAGAAATACTCCGCATAATTTGATTAAGGTACTTCATACTCATTTTTACAACATATTAAGCCAACCCACAAAGAAATTAGTATTTCCTATAATTTTAAGAAACAGATTTTCCTTAATTTTCAGATTTTTTCAATAGTAAAACATGAAAAATACTTAAAATATGATTGGGCTATAAAAATCTGAACAAAGCTGAAGGTGGCATCTGCAGACATTTTATTTATTTATTTGTCTACTGATCATTTAGATTTTTAAAAGCCCAGTTATGGGCTCTGTAATGCATAAAATAGGATTTCCCACTTATATTAAAAAAGATTTTACTTTGCTTCTATGACTGAGTAAATACTTAAGGATATATTCTGTTCCACCATGAAGATTAAAAAAAATCCCTAATACTGAAAACAAAATTTGGTTTCTTTTGTAAGCATTTAGAAGAAAAATTAAATACTACCTAGATATGTTTTGTCATTGTAAACTTATATTTCATTCAAAAATGATTATTAATGCTGTTGGTAGATACATGTGCAATAATGCTCAATAAAGTACTCATTATTTGAATTAAGAGTCTGGTTGTTCAGCTGGCCAGTGGTACCCCTTTTTTCTTCTGATAATACTATTATAGAAATAAAAACAGTACAGGTTTTTACCTGGCATGTTTTACCTAGTATTCAGCTGTTAATCTTTTGAAAACAGTGTTCCGTACTAACAAAACATTAAAAGAGAGATGCATTTTGCTGGCTTGAAAACCACCTTTATCTAAAGATGGGGAAAGGGTGTGCAAGTATGCCATAGCAAAAACAGAAAAAAAATGGGAAAATAGAATTTTTAAAAATCAGTAAAGTGCACAATTATTGTCAAACATTCTATTCCTGTTATTCCACTGAATTTACTGAACAGTCATTGTGGACTACAATTTGGCTTGAAAAGAAAAGAGGCTTACAATGCAAACAAACACCTGTTAGGTGCTTCTCCTGAAGACTTTTATGAGAATTGATTGATGCAATTCAAGGGTAACCTACTTCAGCTCTTTGGATGTTGGCCCGTTTCCTAGATCCACAAGGGGCAGAAGGATTACAAGTTGTTTAGGTGTTTGTCTCCAATTTATTTCACTTTTAAATGCCAATGTTTTCCAGATCTGCATGTTCCAGGCCAACAGTGGCATCTGATCTGGAGATCATGAAAAGTTTCTCTTTATTTGTGTACTGTCTCTGAATTTTCAAAGGCAGCTGCTCTGTTTGTTCCTTGCTGGTGCTCTGTGAGGAGCCAATTTCCTCACTGGAGCTGACTTCACAGTCTTCAGGTGCTTTATGGGCTGGGGTATTGGCAACAGACTCCAAGGAGGTGCCCGACTCCTCCAGTGGAGTGTAGCCCTTATTGCTTCTGTACTGATCACACTGAGTGCTCTGGGAACCTTTCTGATCCACAGATGGTGTAGGCAGATGAGGATCCCCCAAATTAAGGGATCTGGAATAGCTGGAAGATGAAGCTTTAGCTAAAAGACCGGAGTCAAGGTCAGTGCTACTACCCAATGTCTGAGAGGGTTCAGGGAACAGGGATCTCCTGGCATCAGGGAGGCAGCTTGTGCTCTGGCGTCGAAGCACTACTTTACATTTGTTCATCCTGGGCAACACTGACAGCTCCTGCGCTGTGTCTAGGTAGCTGCTCCTGAGATCTTTCAGACTAAGTTCAAATTCTCCCCGAGGAATTTCTTTGCCATCCCGTTCACTCAGCAGCCTCTGCCAATCACCATAGTCTCTGTCAGTCATTTCCCCCTGAGCCAGTGGTAGCAATGTGAAAGTGCTCAGTGAGGAGCCCACAATGGAACTGGCAGTGCTGTGCTGGTCCCAACTATCTGTGGGGGTACAAGATGGGTTACGGGTGCTTTGGGCCAAAGTAGCTCTTTCTTTGTAGATGCTATAAACAGCGTCAGCCAAGCTGGGTATTTGCTCATGTCTAGAGGTGGAGAAGCAGCAAGGTGAGGAAGCCAAGTCGGGAGGGGAGAGGGGTGCACTCACAGATGGGTGCCAGGTATTCTTGGTAAGCATGGCAGTGGCTCCTAAGGTTTCTCCTGAGCTGCTGCCAGGTTTTAACTCCAGTCCACGAGATTGCACACAGTTAACAAAACCATTTATTGGAACTGAGGCAACAGTAGAGGGAGCCCCATCCTTTGGCCGAAGACTGTGTGCATCTATGACAGTGGAGTACAGGTCCCTCAGATTGATAACTTTAGTCTTTTTGTCACGATTCTCATGCAGCACTGCATTGGCACAAATGAAGAGGAAGATGCCAATACCCATGATGAGGGGTCCAAGCACTTTGAGCTTGTCTGAATGCAAATATGTAGAGAAAAGATGGAAAAGCAAATTTCTTGAGCTGGAGGATGATGTGGGGCCCGGCAAAGATGGAGAAAGTGTTTTCTTGTTGCCAGAGAAAGAAGAATTGATGCCTTCTAGGTAAGATTCTCTAGTTTCTTGTGTGTGGTTCTTGAAGTGGCTTTCAGGAGCTTTCCCATATGGTTGCATTAATGGGCTGTGACTAATGCCCCCTGTCCTATAAAGGGGTTTGGGCCAATAGCCAACCACAGCCAAGGCAATTCCCACAAGTAGTACTAGAATACCACAGGCAGCAATGAGGCCAGAGAGGGAGCATAGTTTGAGCTTGCCCTTCACCACCACCACATCATTCTTGAGTTTTCTTTTTGCTTTGCGCTTGTGTTTGGAGACTTGGCCCTGAGGCCGTAAGGGATCCTGTTTTCTGGCTGAGATCCTCAAGAGGCCTCCAGTGGCAATCATGGCTGGCTATCCAGGAGAATGTTCCCTACAGCAGCACCAGCTCCTGGAGCAAAATGGAAAAAAGAACATAAGCGCGATTATCTCATTGAAATCAATCTTTCTAAAAGCAGTCACTATTATCTAATCAGCCTGAAAGAAGCATGTGAGACCTATGGTGCAACATGTCATACTAATTGGCAAGAGGAAGATAATCCTTTACAATAACCTATTGGTTCTATTATCACTATGCTGACCGCGTGGCCTTAGCTAGGCTGCCTGTAGCTCCTCTCCTCGTCCTCCTCCTCCTCCTAATCATCATCATCATCATCTATTTCTACATCAAGTGAGAAAGACTAAAAGCTTCCCCTTCTTTTTGTTTACAATAACTTAACATCAGATGAAGTGCTAGAACATTTTCTTCTGAGGATATGAATTCCAATAAATCAAGGCTTGGAATCTGTTCTGAAGGGAACAAGCTGAAATATACACCAAAGAAGATGCAGGTTCTAATAGTTTGGGATTTTACTGTTTTGCATAGAGGTCTATATGTGCTTTACTATAAGAACAATTGTGCACACTCCTTAACCTGATATGTTCCTTCTATCTATAGATTATATTACCACTAAAGAACTCTTCTTATCAAAACAGGTATTCTTCTGTATGCTTTAGTGACCTTTGTATTCTTTCAATATTCAAATTTTATAATAAAATAGAAGTGAAAGAAAAAGGGGGAAAATAGAAAAAAGAAAAATGATAAAAATAAAACATAAGAATTTTCAATTCTGCTCTTCCTTCAATTGAGTAATTACCATCTTACTCTTTTCCCTCCCTGTTTAGCCTTTTCTAATCCCCAAATCCATAAATCATTGGCCAAACCTTTTCTTCTTTCAGCAACCATTTAAGGCTTCCAGTCTTTTTAAAGTCTTTATTGTCCCTCCCCTCCCCCCAACTTTGCAATTTATGCAAGCTCTTGTCAATTTTATAATCCAATCCTCTACTGTAATCATTGTATTCCTCCAGTAGGATTGTCCTTAGAGATTGCTCACAAACAGCAACTAAAAAGTGCTGACACCAACAAGCTGTTGCAGCTTAGTGAATGGAAAACAACCATGCATATCAACTTAATTTCTCAGCCCAATTAAAATGCTGCTATTGATTTTTAAAGACTGGAGGATGGCCTCTTTCATATTGCTACATCATTGCTTCAATCAGCTCCAGTGATCTTACTGTTAGGTCTACACTGACATCTTGATTTACAGGGATTGGATAAAGACTGTTTTATTGATAGATCTTTTATTGGTAACCAGGCACAATCTTTTCCTCATGATACTTGGCAACTACTTTAGGCAGGAAGAATATTGTTTATAAATGGAGTTTATTTTATTGTTCTATAATTATGTTTTAATATCAGTTTTAGGGACTATAGTATTATTACTTAGCTGACTTGTTTCAATTTTTTTTGAAGGCTTAATGAATTAAATACTACCTTAATCAGTAGACAGCTTATAACTGACATGAATTACGTTGGTAAATAAATTATCCTAGGATCAGGGTTTTTTTCTTCAGAAATTCATGCATGACACCATGCTCTGACAGTAACTCAATTCTACATCTGTCATGTGTACATCCCCAAACCTCAAAGTAACTTAATTTTTCAACATTTCATATTTGTTGCTAACCCTATCTCCTTCTCTTCCATTCACCATTCTACCTTAATATTTCATATTATGCTATTGGGCTATACTAATGATGAAAAAGTATATTCACTATGTAATTCACCTCAACTTGTAATGAAATTTCATTTTAATTATATGCACCATCTCTTTAACTTGCAACAGAACTGCATCTTAAGGAGCATGGCTATTTCTTTTTTTCTTTAAAAAACACTTGGGAAAATGATGTGAAAGCATTAAATGCCAAGTTCTTCTTCAGTTGGTTCGGATTAAATAAAATTCAAAGGGGAAAAGATGCTGCTGTGGAAATTATTAGTGAGTAAGTGATTTCACAAAGCCGAAGTTTCATCAAATACTCTTGAAATTTTTATCACAATGAGCAAGGCAGTAGCAAAAATACCTACTCATAGATGCCCTAAGTAATGATGTCCCTATCTGAATACAGAGCCCTTAAGTTGGATAAGTACAGAAATAAATATGCTTTCCTTGTTAGCTCCAGGGATAGGTGACTTTCTCAAAGTTTCGCCATGTTTATTATGGCTTTGGGCTAAATAAAAACAGGTGGAGATGGTGTATCATACTTCATATAATCTGAAAAACTAAAGCCATTTTCACCTGTCAGTGAATGCAATAATGTGTGTGTATGTATGTATGTATGTATGTATGTATGTATGTATGTGTGTATAACTATATCTATATCTATATATATATCAACATGCATATAGGGGAATGAATTGAGACTACAACTGCTACTCCTGTTTAGACTATGTTAGAATACGCTTGGTTACAAATAGCAAATTTGAACATATGGAAAGCATGTAATTCAAACTACTGAAACAATGCATTTGTATGCAAAGGACGTAAACATAAGAAAGTGGGTTGTAGAAGGTTGTTACAGGCATGGATGGTTCAAGAAGTAAGTTAATTTCACAGCTTTATTCTAAACTGTAGCTCATACTGTAGCTCATACTTCCATGCAGCATAAGAATTTATCTTTGTATATTTATCCTTGAGTGAAATTGGATCATACTCAAATCCCTTAATGGTCCTCTACTGGCTTTTCTGATTCCTATGGGTAGCAGTACTTGGAAACTTCCTTAATTATGTCTCAAATCTTCACAACTGGATGTATGTTACAAACTTGTCTGGAGATTTAAGTTTCTACTTCCTAGGGTTTTTTTAATGGTTATGTTGAGCATATATTGAGATCTTTGTTAAGAATTTTGAGATATCTTCTTTTGACCCCATTTTACTTCTGCTCTGGCAAAGGAGGAATAAAAATTGTGGTCCAACCTAATGTAGGCAAGAGAAGGAGGGAAAGGATTTAGTTTGTTCAAATGATTGTCATTCCCTGTTTGAACATTAAAGGAATGAAAAAAGAAATCTTCCAAGTTAAATATTTCCTGGAAGGATTAAGAAAGAAACAATGTTGCAATGCATGTTATTCAAATCTCCACTGAAATATTGTATGCCACCGTTATCGCAGCATATCATAACAGAGGTAGAACTGGAAAGTCAGAAAAGTACAAACAAAACAAGCTTTTAGTTTCAAAAAATAAACTAGTAAGGAAAGCCAGGTAGACAAAATTATGTCTGCTGAAAAGTAGTGCATAAGGAACACCCACCCCCACACCTTTTCTTCTTCCTAATACTGTAATCTATGATCACCTAATGTATCTGAATACTGTGGAGTAAGGTAATTGACTTATGGAATTATCCACCACAAGATAGAAAATTGTCACCAATAAACGAAAAGGTATCAAATATATTCAGGGAAGTCATGATACTTATCTAATGTATTTGGTACTAGAAAAAGTATGCCTCCAAATACCAACTTTCATGGCACACAAACTTGGAGATGCTCATATTTTACTTGCATAATTTCCAGAGATAACTGACCCTGTTAGAACAGAATGTTTGTTTAGATGGGCTTTTGATCCATTCAGTAGGCTATATTTATATGCATGAGCATCAAGAGTGAAAACAGAACACACAGTGATGATTTTTTTTTCCACCCTTCCTTTCATTAACCGATCACATTGGAGACTCCTGAAGTATAAATTAAACCAAGCATTCCTAGATGCACACATATGGGCTGGATGGAAAAGTGTGTGATAGTTTTTAATTAGCAACTGAGGGCAATTGGCTGGAAGGCCAATCAATTAAAGATTAATTTCAACTATTCAAAATCAACTTTATACCTGCCAACTGCAGTTTATAGCCTCCCTTTAAAGTTCTTTATGTTGCAGTTTTGGCTTTTTCTATATCAAAATAACCAATATTTTAAACATTTTGCATTGTCTTAAAAGGAAAAAAAGATTGATGAAGCCTTCATCACACCTTGTTTTACTGCTTACTTTTAATATTTCCTGTTCTTTTGCTATGAATGTGTACCTTCTTGTGGAGATTAGATCAACTAATAAGCTGTTTCCTGGATTCAGACTATTGTTTTTCAATGAGGCCAAAAGATTAAATTGCACAAGAAGCTTAGTAATGGTCATCTATCTTGCAAAGAAAAAGGAATCAAATTAGAAAATGTTGGAAATGAAACCAGAGTGAATTGGGTCATTAGCATTATGTATATTATATACTGTATTGAACAATTTAGGGATTTTATTTAAGTTAGATTTTCCATTTTACTGTTGTTGATATACTAAAAAATAGCCAGATTTTAATATCAAGTTTGTTTTAAGCAATTCACATCAGTCTTTATTTCCTATATAACAATATTTTTTTTAAATTTAGGGGATGAATATATTCTGTGGACATATGCTGATTTTGAATCACGTATGATGTTCAAGGTAACTGGTTATGTAACATCAATGAATTTGCAGCCCATCAATGAAAGAATGCAGTGGTAATAGAGATATACAATACTAAATTTCTTTTTTTTTAAGAAAAGATGTTATTTTGAATCACCCAGGGGAACAAAAAGCTCTCTGTTGAAATAATATGCAAGATTTTGTTTGTATCACCACATGAGGTTTTATAATCAGTTAATCAAACAACTGGATTCTGCAGTTCTTTACAAACTGTTCAGAGTTGTCTGAAAATATTAATTAAGGGTCATTCCTTACTTTTCCCAGAGTGAATGAAATACATTATAAGAATGAATGGCAACAGCAATCTTTTCAACATGTACCATAAAGTTAAATCTTTTGTCTTGAAAACAAAAAATAAATCAGCATCCCAGGTAATCTTATTTCCTTCATCACCTAAATCACATTTCTTGAAAAACCCCAGCTTCAACCATGTTTGATTAAATTAAATGCCATGCCCCCACCAAAAATCCTGATTCTGACAATATACCTCAAGTAATTCATTGACCAATATGATCTCTTGCTTCCTCTTTTATTGCATTTTAAAATAAGATTTGATTTCACACAGAGAGAACCCAAAGCTTTTAATATAGAAAAAAAAATAATCTAGGACACACGTAGACAGGCTCAGTGTTAACTAATATGCACAGTAAAAGACTCAGAGGTAGAATTCCTAAAAGTAAGCCTACCTACTGTTAATTAATATCATGTGATGAAATATTCTGATGCTAGATGGACCTGGGGAACACGCACAGAGAAATCCAAGTCAGCTACATCAACGAATCGGTATGCCGTTACCCTGCTACATAACCAAAGAAATTCCAGATGGTGTTTCATGCTGTTTTCCAGGATTTCAAGCAGCGTTTCAAGTCTAAAAGGTCTACCAGAGTACATGCATGCTAGAAGCCCACTCACGGCTACTTTTCATTGCCTTTCCCAACGGATGAACGAGTAGAAAAGAAAGCCAAACCAGGCTGGGTGGGTGGGTGGAGAGCAACTTCCATTGCAGTCCGTCTGGATAAATTAATCGAGCCTGCCCCAAAGAGCAGCTTGTTCTTGGGAGAGTTTCCTGGCTGCTGCAAGTCGAAACGTGCCTGCAGGGACAGAGCCTAATAAAACATTACGGCTGTCATACCTGCTGCTCTGCTGTCCTACATAATGTAATTAGCCAAGTGGCCTGTGCCTCTGGAGGGCATTTTGCGAAAGATGGAGCTAAGAGGATTCCCGGCATGACGGACGGCTTGGGGGGCTAAAGGTGGCCATGCGGAGGATCGCTTTTCGCTTTGGCCGTCTGGGGTCAGTTACAAGGGCCACCGGCGTCTTGTTCGAGTTCCCAGAACAAAACTTCCTGCCGAAGAGACATCCATTACAGGCGCTTCCATCCGCCAGGCGCCCATTAACCGGAGATCGTCTCCACCGTCCGTCCCTCAATTTATAAGCTCCGGGAGGCGATTTCTCTACGGTGCCATTTCCCCTTTTGCCCCAAGAAGCGAGAAACTAGAAAGGCCGCCACACGAGCGACCCATCACAGTGGCCCGGGCGGGATGGGCTCCCAGCCCCGCATCTGTGGCGGACCGGGGGATGGCGAGGGGGAGAGCGCTGCAGAATCCCCGGCTGAGTTTCTGGTTCAAAATGGCAGCGTTTAAAGCAAACGCAGAAGCTCCGTCTGGTCTCTTACCGGGGAAAATCGGGGGAGGTCAGAGCTGCAGGCAAGTTCCTCGGAGCCCAGAGAGAAACCCGGGAGAAACTTTGCAGGCCGGCAGGTGGGCGCCGAAGACCCCGCGGCCCCTCCAGCCCGGCCCCCGTCGACTCAGAGACGCCATCCCCGTCAGAGCAGCCAGGCTCTCGCTAGCCTCAGCCTCTCCGCATCCACGGCCGCCAGGCACGGCGAGCAGAAGGAGTTTCGCCAAAGTGCGTTGCCCGCGGCTCCAGTCCGCATCCTGCCTCGCGCGCCGGATCCGGGTCGCCCCGTTGCTCCAGGCGCTCCTCCCCTCCCCCTCCGCCTTCCCCGGAGGCTTCGGTTAGGGGGGGTTGCGGCCGCCGGTCGACGCGGACGGCGTCTCTTGCCCCGCGGAGCTGCTGCTGCTGCTGCTGGTGCTGCGACTCTGGCTCCTGAATGTGAAGCGGCTGCTGCTGCTGCTGTTGCTGCTGCCGACCCGACTCGCTGCAGTTGCTAGGATACCGGAGCCATGACACAGGGAAATTGCTGCAGGATGGCAATCATTACCTTCCAAACTCTCGTCTCTCTTCCCCCCCCCCGCGCTCTATTTAGGAGGGACCAGAGCCTCGCCCCCACCTCTCCCCGCTGTTGCTGCTACCTCCCCTTCTCCCAGACCCCCCGAGTGCGAAGTCGCGGGCTCGTCCCTTCCCCGGAGCAGGCAAACCGCGGGAACAAACTCTTGCAGCCAGCAGCCCTTTTGACACGCTCGCACCATACAGCCCGACGGCCGCTCCTTTGAACGAGCTACACACACACACACACACACACACACAAACACACACACAAACACACACACACACACACACACACACACACACACACACACACACACACACACACACACACACAGCCCCACTTTGGGGAGGTTGCTCAGCCGTCGTTGGATGGGCCGGGAAGAAGCCGAATTGTCAAGGGAGGGAGGTGGGGGTGGCTACTGCTTTCTTTGCATATGCCTTTCGCTTCCCTTTGTGCCACCCTCCCCCGAAGCTGCTTAGCCTGCAAAATTCAGAAAACTTACGCACGCTGCACTTAGTTTCATTGAAGGCAGTGGCTCAGCTCCAAAGTGAGTATGCTGTGATCTGCATTATTTTTTCCTTCTTCAACTTTCACTCATAATTTGGGATTTTGCACTCCGCTTACTTTGAGGGATTCCTTTTAAAAACTGATTTAAAACTGAGTCGGGTTCTTTTTCTTTTTTTTTCCTTTTAATTTTAATTCTTGAGCTTTACCTTGTCCTGCACCCCAGTCTGGCACTTACCATTCCAGCTACAACCTACCTATATTATGAGATGGTTCGTTTTTGACTGTTAACTGTACATAAATAAATAATTCTTGATAAATAAGAGCCTTGGTGGAGCAGTGGGCTAATGCCTCCTTAAGTAACACCAGCTGCCTGCAATTAGTGCAGGTTCGCATCCCACCAGGCTCAAGGTTGACTCAGCCTTCCATCCTTCCGAGGTAGGTAAAATGAGGACCCAGATTGTTGAGGGCAATTAAGCTGACTTTGTAATAATGCCGCTTGGGGTGTGTGTGAAAGCCCTATTAAGCAGGCATATACATGGAATGAAGGCTACTGCTAAGCTTGTAAGCCGCCCTGAGTCTTTGGAGAAGGGCGGGATATAAATGGAATTAAAATAAAAATAATTCTGAAATTAATTCTCTGAATCCCATGGGTGATTTAGTAGCACCCATAAATACACGAATTGCCGGAAAGTCAATTTTATGGAATACAAATCATCAGAATGATGTAGATCTCCCCAGATCTAAAGGTTTTCCCACCCTGCTGATGTTTCAAAGAGGCCCCAAAGGACCTGGTTCTTTTCCTGGCCTTTTGTGGATTGTTTTCTTTTGTTTTCTTTTGTTTCCACATTGTTCATTATTTATGCACCTCTTCTTTCAAATTTCATACTATTGTTTATTGTCATATTTCATGTTTTATATAATTTCTATATTTTATTGAAAATCAAACAGCATATAAATTTAATTAATAATAAATTAATGTGTACGAAATGAAGTAGACTCGTTAGCTATATCAGATATCAGAGATTTACTTGAGTGTCCCTCTTAATTCAGGCTGCAGGCTGCAGTTCTAAAAACATTCTAATATTTCATCCAGATAAATATCCAGTGCTGCATAGGTACTAGTTTATGATGTACCTATTCTAAAAAGAGAGAGAAATTTATCTGTACAGTGCTATTTTTTTTTATTTCCCCTCAACATAATAGCTTGTGCACAGCTGAAGAAGGCTCCTTCGCTTTCTCAGATGTTTCTGTGGGCTTTTTGAAATTGGGTTTCATTATTTTTTTGAACTTTTTTTTGAAAAGAGTAGATTGCCTTACCTTTCCTAACATTTCAGCCTCTACATGTAACCCTCTTTGAAAAGACTAGATGACCAGCTAAGGGTCAGGAGAGATTCTGTTTTAACTTTCTTTTGTTCTGATGGACAGATGAGTAATGTGTTGCAGATTGAGAACTACAGTATTCATTAACCTGATGCAAATATATCCTGCCTTTTTCAGCTTTTCAGAGCTCTTCGAAGAGCACTCTCAGTTTTTTGGACAGTTAAGCAGTCATCAGACAGAACAAGCTACTCAGAGGAGAGGCAAAGGGCTTTTGAGCTTCACCTGCTACAGAGAATGTCAGTGTAAGAGGCTTGTGCTGCTGTTACTGTATTACAAGATGCAAAGCAGAATGATGAGGAATATGTCTGTTCATTCTTTTTGCAAAGGAGAGATTCAGTGGAATATTTGATACAGGGATGTCTGGTTTTTTTAATAGTGCATAGTAGGCTAATGAAAATCCAGGGGATAGAATGAAAAAAAACAACTGCTGAAAGGTTTTGTAAAATCTTGGCTATGAGGCCCAAAACTATGTGAAGGCCAAGATCAGAATTGGCTTTGTCTATTAGAAGATCTTGACACCATCCATCCATCCATCCATCCATCCATCCATCCATCCATCCATCCGATTCTTTGGTTCAGAGCTGTTGTATTTGAACTATGTAAATGTTCAGAAAACAAACACATGCTGCCTTGAATTACATTCAGGATTATGGCCTGCCATTGTAGATACAGGCTTATTTGATTTGCATAATTCATTTGATTTCAATTTATATTGTTTATTGTAGCTATTATAATGTTTATTGTGATTATAATGTATTTATGTTAGCAAAACAGATACCTAAGAGAATGTTAAGCTTAGAAATCCAATGGAACTGTCTTATTTTTATGGAAGTAGAGTACTCTTTCCTCCATTCTTATTAATTATTACCAATTAGCTACAAGCCTGTTGAATAATATAGTAATCAGTAATATGTAGACATATTTAATAATTTATGCAATGCTGTAGGTTGTCCTGAAGATAGAGGACAGCAGCCAATTTTTTTTAAAAAAAAATCTACTTTTGAGCATTATCATGACAAATATTAAATAAAATACATTTAGTTCTTCAACCTCACACACACACACACACACCCCAACACCCTAGAATTTTGTTGCAACCCAGTGTGGCTTGGGGTTTGGTTTTTTTGCATGGATGGATCATGTCATCTGAAAATATTTTTTCTCAGTGATTAAGGACTTAAATGATCAGTTTGATCTCTCAAACCCAGATCTTTGCCTTCTTATCTACATAACAACAATACTGTTATTTCTAATCTTGTTTTTTTTAAATGAAGGACTGCCTGAATCTGAGTTTTTATAAAGTAGCTTTGGCCTCCATTGAAGCTGAACAAAATCCTGACCCTGGGCCAATCTGCATCTCTTTTCTACTTCTACTAAGCTCTTCGTGAAGCTTTTTTCTAGGCTTATCAAGCATTCAGTTTCAGGTGCCTCTAGATAAGGCAGTGGTTAAACAGTGAAATTCAGCAGTGAGTGAAAAAGAAATAAACATAGTTGAAATACCATATTGTTATACTTGAATCTTCAGCCTGATTTGCAGCCAAACTAAGTAAATTGGATTATTTTGGTTGAATCTACTGGCACTTGTAAGTAGATCCTTTGTCTGTTTCTGATGGTTGCTAGTATACAGTAGTTTGAAGATGAGTTTTATGCAGTATTCTTAAAACATAGAACATTAAAGAAGAAGATCGTCATAATCAACAAAAGGACATAATTAGTCTAGTTCAAAAGAACAGCACAATCATTTAAGCATACTATAGAGTGTTGTGGAAAATTTTAGACATCATTTCCCAAGCAACAGGACATGAGGGATTTTAGGTGAGTATCTTTCCTAAATTTTACCACCAACTCATAGCCAGAAAAAACAACGTTCTGTTTTGTAAAATATGTGGCCTTTATATTTTATAAAGATAACTGAGGAATTATTTATTTAGTCAATTCATCTTGAACAGTTGACTGGGTGACAATATTTTAAGTCAAAATTAAATTTATGACAACTGCAAATACTAAAATATAGATCACATAAGAAAAATACACTCTAACACAGAGATGTCAAACTCGATTGCATCACATGACGTATTGTGACGTATTGCGATGTTTTTTGCCTTTATGGAGCTAGGATGGGGGTGGCCCTCACATGACACATCTGATCCGCAGCCTGCCAGTTTGACACCCCTGCTCTAACACAACCCCGGTGTGTTGGCTCTTTATACTCTCAGGATCCAAGGGCTAGGTGGATCTTTAGGTCTTTGCAAAAGAGCAGAAGGATAGGGGCCAGCCTGATCTCTGGAAGGAGGATAGTTTGAGAGTGGGAACTATGGTACAAAAAGCTGGCAGCCAGCCTCCCCCCCCCCGGCCAAAGATAGCATTTACAATTTTGACAAGTATCAATATCTTACTTGAGATTGGGACAGCATTAAGTTAGGAGACTGATGTCCTATACTACTTATTTAGCCATCCAACATACAGATTAAAAAGGGTTCAGTTATTAAACATATCAAAGCCCTTCATGGCATGGGTCCGGATTACCTACGGCAACACCTGCGGCTGGCGTCAACTTCCCTCTGTCCAGTGCGCTCCCACAGAGAGGGCCTCCTCACGGTGCCGCCGATCAAAGAATGCCGATTGGTGACCCCCCAGGGGGAGAGCGTTCTCTGTGGGCGCGCCAGACCTTTGGAACCGCTTACCGGTTGAGCTCCGGATGGCCCCCGACCTTCGCTCCTTCCGGCGCGATCTCAAAACTTTCTTTTTCGAACAAGCTGGCCTGGTCTGACGGGATGGGGTTGGGTTTTTATAAATAGTTTTAATTTTAACATGTATTAATTTTATGGGCATAATGGTTTAATGGCTTTTTAATTTTTGTATTCTATTTTTTATTGTGTATTGCCCTGTTCACCGCCCTGAGTCCTTCGGGAGAAGGACGGTATACAAATTAAATTATTAAATATTAAATTATTAAATATCATATCTGGGTTACAAACATCTGAATGGCTACTAATCTTGAGAATTCTCCCATCAGATTTTCAGATATCTTGGTATTGAGATCTGCTTTTCTTTTCCAGAACTATAATAACATGCTTATTGATTTTACTGATATGGAAATAGCCACGATCACATGAAATCTAGGATGATTTAATCCAGGTGGTAGTAAAAATGAAAATGTCATCAACAAGTAAGACGGAAACATAAGCACAGCAGGCTGTGATTGTACCTATAAAGAAATAAATGATGCAATTACATATCTGATTTTTCATAGCAAGTTTCTAAAATTGTTACTGTATATCTTCAGGCTCTCTTTTTTCCCCAAACTTGCTTTATATTTTGATGATACATTCACTCGTTGATTTCCTAATTTGTCATGGTTTGCAGGAACAGCAAAATATGCATGGTAAATGGTTGATGTGGTTTTTAGTTTTCAGAATTGCTGAGATGCTGTAATGACTCCTGACTATGCTTCAAGTACTGAGGGGATTATTTTAGGTTTTATATATATATGAAAGCCGCTTAGTGAAAATGAAAGGGGGAAATTTTTACAAATTAAATAGGGTATATGTATGTGTCAGATATATAAATACAAAGGTTTCACATTTAAGACTGTGCCTTGGCATAAAAAAGAATACTTACGACCAAAATTGAGACCAAAATTTCCATTGCTAAGCAAGACAGTTAAATGAGTTTTACCTCATTTTACAACCTTTCTTGCCACAGTTTTTAAGAGAATCTGCAGTTGTTGAGTTAGTAACACGGTTGTTAAGTAAATCTGGCCTCTCCATTGACTTTCATTGTCAGAAGGTTGCAAATGTGATCACGTGAGCCAGGGACACTGCAACCATCATAAATACATATCTTTTGCCAAGTGTCCAAATTTTGATCACACAATCATGCAATGGTCAATGGTTTTTAGTGTGAAAAAACCTCATAATTCACTTTTTCAGTGCCGTTGTAACTTTGGTCACTAAATGAATGATTATAAGTCAAGAACTACATGTACTACATCATATCTGAAAGCATGAATAAAGCAGTTAAATCCAGTACTACTTACCTTCAGGGCTTTTTTTCTCATAGAACGCTCAGAACGGAGTTCCGGCACCTTTTTTGAATGGAACCTTGTAGGGTAGGCAAGGCGGGTTGTATGACATGTGTGAGTTCCGGCACCTTTTTCTTTTACAAAAAAAGCACTGCTTACCTTTAACATCAGTGTGAAGAGCATTTATTGCTCTTAGATGGAATAGAAATATAAAAAATAAGAAATGTAAAACATGATTAATTTTCGTGGTTCCTTAAAAGGTCACAAAAATCATCCTTAATTTTAAAAACTTTATTAATTCTGATTTAGCTTACATACATTAGTAAATCATATCATTTTAATGGTATTTTTCTAAAGATGTATGCCCAATAATCACCTAAAACTAAGTATAGTGTCCTAGAAATATCATAGATAAAAGAGTGAAAATGGTTTTCTTTGGCCCAGGGAACTTTTTTTTATTTTCCACAACTTATCCCATTTACGCTCCTTTGTAGAGCAACATGTTATGATATCTAGAGAAGAGATGGGGCTGGTATTTGAATCAAGATTTTGGGGTGTGTTTGTTTTTTATTTTGTGGGTTAAATTGTCAGTATCTGTTAAATGTCCTGTAGACTTAATACATCTACTTCTTTTCATTCCTTACAAAAAAAATATCAGATAATGCAACTGTCAAAACTTGCTGCAATTGATTTAATTATTCCAAAGTCTGCTCCTATAACCATGGGAGTTTGGGAGAAGGCAGCAAGATATGAATATCACAAAGTCACAGTACTGTACAAGTTCTACTGTACTCTTTTTTATATGTGTTATAATATTACACGCATCTATATTGGATGGAGCTTGCTTCACGACAATGCAATGCTTGCTTTGTTTGTTTTTTTCATTCTAACAAAAGCCCTCTGAGTCTGCAGGTGTATCTGGTTATCAAGATAACTCAGGATCACAGCAGATAACAGCTTTATGCGTGATTGTTTTGCCTGGGAAACAGGTGCTGCAGATGTGATAGTTAATGTTTGGCATAACTATGTCTAATTCACCTGCTATATTTTTGTAAGAATGTAGTTAGGGAGATTGAAACAACTGCAACATGGGATTTCAACAGTAAAGCCTAAATAGTCTTAGTGAAACCCTTTTCATATTAAGAAGACCAAATTAGTTCCACTACTATAGTTTTAGTGTCAGACTGATATACTGAAAGAAATATGAGAGCTTTGTCATTCTAATGTAAAAGGGTAGCTAGCTGTATCTTGGAAAATTTAAGACCTTAGGATTTAAGTACCAGAGTTTTTTTTTCAAACAATAACTTGCTCTGAGCATCATAAGGCAGACATGTCAAACACAAGGCCCGGGGGCCGGATCCGGCCCGCAAAGTGGTTTCATGTGGCCCGCGAAGCCATCCTGGAGACAGTGAGGGAATGGCCCCCACTGCTTTGGCCCTGGCCCAGAGACCCTCCTGCCAGAGACCCTCAGATCTCCTGCCCAGGCCCCCATAGGCACCCTTTATGCGAACGATGTAAAGTTGGCCATGCCCACCCAGTAGGCCATATGCACTCTAGCCACACCCACCCAGTAGGCCACACCCACCCTGGCCATACCCACCCGGCCCCTTGAGGGCAACCGCAATGCTGATGCGGCCCTTAATGGAATTGAGTTTGACACCCCTTTCATAAGGATTCCAAATTAGATTGTTTTAGCTGTGTGGCCGATATTTATTCCAGGCTTGTTATATTTTAGTATTTTCCCCTTTTTCTTCACAACTCACCTTTATGCATAATGCCATATTATATATAAAGTGCAAAAAAGGAAAAAAAAACTTAATTCCTTTGGTTGGTATAACTTATGTGGTGGAATGTAATCTGGAATCTCAGGAGGGAAGGGCTCCTTCCAGAAGCAAAGAAACAGTGGAATACCTAGTAGGCAGGAAGAGACCAAGGACAGACCCTCCCTAGCAATATATTGTATCTATAGTTATGCAGATAATTGGTTTAGTCTGGTAAGATTCTGTCTGTAGGTTAATAACAATAAGAAACTGTTCAGAAGTAACTCCATGTGTCTCGTTTCTTGAGCCTAACACACTACTAATTGAGTTTAATTGTAGTAAGTCTGCAACCTTATACCCACTTACTTGGCAGCAGACCCCAGTTAATTCAATGGGAATTACTTATTAGTAGACTTGTTTGCTGAAAGAGGCCTGGAAGGCATTGACAGATATAATGTCAAAAAGCAAAAAGCTATTCATGTATAGAATATTTAAAAGAAACCGATTGACACATTTTTTCAAAGTTTTTCCATTGCCCGAGACATTACATTCATGAGCTTAATGCAGTCATTGAAAAGCCTTTAATAATTGAAAATAATCTGGGTAGTGGCATCCACAGGGAGACTTAAAAAATAGAAAGCATTGTATTATGATATAAGCCCTGCTCAGTCTGTAGCTGTCCCTATGGACACCAATGAATCTGGGCTAGCTACCGTCCCTAGATTACAACAATCTCATTTAAGAAAAATAAGTATTTCATCTTTTATATATCATTCATATTTATTAATTGTTGTTGTTAGTTGCAAAGTCATGTCCGGCTGATCGCGACCCCATGGACAACATTCCTCCAGGCCTTCCTGTCCTCTACCATCTTCTGGAGTCCATTTAAGCTCACGCCTACTGCTTCAGTGACTCCATCCGGCCACCTCATTCTCTGTCGTCCCTTTCTTCTATTGCCCTCAATCTTTCCCAGCATTAGGCTCTTCTCCAGTGAGTCCTTCCTTCTCATTATGTGGCCAAAGTATTTGAGTTTCAACTTCAGGATCTGGCCTTCTAAATTGCAGTCAGGGTTGATCTCCTCTAGGACTGACCGGTTTGATCACCTTGCAGTCCAAGGGACTCGCAGGAGTCTTCTCCAGCACCATAGTTCAAAGGCCTCAATTCTTTGGTGCTCAGCCTTTCTTATGGTCCAGCTTTCACAGCCATATATTGGAACTGGGAAAACCATAGCCTTGACTATATGCACTTTTGTTTGCAGGGTGATGTATCTGCTTTTTAGTATGCTGTCTAGATTTGCCATGGCTTTCCTCCCCAGGAGCAAGTGTCTTTTAATTTCTTGGCTGCAGTCCCCATCTGCGGTGACCTTGGAGCCCAGGAAAATAAAATCTGTCACTACCTCCATTTCTTTCCCATCTATTTCCCAGGTATGGGGTGGGCTGGATGCCATGATCTTTATTATATTTGTTATATTGTATATATTATTTATTTGTTTATCTGTTTGTTTATTTATATTTATTAAAGATATCCCTTAATGATTCTAAACTGTTTTTGGAATTCACTATTCATTTCAAAGGCCAAATCTGCTTAGTTCAAAGGTTAAATCTGCACCAGAAGAAAGGGGATATAAATTCACATCTTGACACCCCACATACACCTCCTGGTTGGATAGGAGGCAGCCAGGGAGGGAGGCAAGATGTGCATTTATAGTGCCTTTCGTCTAATCCAACACACTGCATGGAAGAAGGGCCCCTGAATGACCTGGTTGTACCTCTGTGTAAAATCAATTGGAACTCTGTGTCACTGCAATCTTTATTCATCATTCACCATTTTCAGCAGTATTAGTTCCTCAACAATGGTTATGCTGGCTGGGGAATTCCACACATTTGGAGGATGTCCAAAGGCCTGGTTGTAAGTAGAAATGCCACTTGCTATCCAATGCAGATTCTATGAACAGGGTCAGTATGCATAACCTATAATAATATTTAAATATCACAGGGAAATTTATATATCTTGTGTCACCAGTAATATAGATCTATGGTTAAAGTGAATGCCTGGTAGATATGAATCTATTCAGTGTCAAATATTTTCATACAATAATTATTTGACCATTTTGGGTGGGAGGTAAAAAGACTGAAGTCATATACCGGTAATCTCCTGATTATTTAAATGATTGACATATTTTGGGTTCAATTTTTGTTTCCTCAACTCTTTTAATGACTGGACCAATATGTGATACCGGTTACTTCTCAATTACCCTACTTTTGACTCACTGAGTCCACTCTATCACTGTGACTAAATATATTACCTGATTAGTGTTTCATTTAGGAACTGGTGTACTACTTACTCCATTTTGGAATTGTCGAGGTTTATTTCTTTTGTTTTCTAAGCTGGTTGGTAATAGTTATCTACAAGCCCATCTACGTGAGTGGCTTCTCTTCATCTATTTGGCTAGTAAGGTAGGTTCATCCATGATTCTTCCCTTAGAGTTTAAAATCTACAGCAGGGGTGTCAAACTCGAAACATCACGTGACATGTCGTGACCTTTTCTATTGCCGGCAATGGGTAGGCGCAGTTTTGCCATAACACATATGGCCCGCAGGCCGGCAGATTGACACCCCTGAGCTACAGGGTCCAGGAGTGGGAGTCTTCTTTCTTGCAGGCCCACTTCTTTAAAATATCTTACCATCAGAGATCAGAATGGACTCCAACTTGGAGGGCAGTTGTAGTTTTTTCCCATTTTATTTGTTTTTGTATTTTAAGCTGTGTATCGTAAGAAGGTACCGGTATATAAAACAGAGCTGCTGGATTGGAATGGAAAACAAGTCCTAATAAATAAGGTGATATTTTTCTCCCATTGCTGTCAGTGATCTATATCATACTTTGATCCTTTATTATAATTTCTTCACGTCTACATGTTCAGATACTGAAGTTGAAGTTGTTTGAGGAACCCTAAAGAGCCTATTCATTGTTTTAACAGTTCAGAAAAAAGCAATACTAGTTCAGACAAAGCAATACTAGATTTCAAATAAAGAGACTCTAGATTATTAACAAGTTTGTGTAGACTTTTAATGGCTTCCTGGGGTAAAATAGCAAGTTTGGGGAAACTAAGTTTACATATTTATATTGCTGTGATATAAACGTTGTATACACCCTAAAATGGCGTTATCAGATATTTAGTAGTGAATAGTTGGGAAAGAATGAGTTTTCTTTTTCATTAAAAGAACTAGCTCCTTGATTGCTTTGGTCATATCTGTGTTTGCATTTATTTATAGTTGTTTTGTGAGCATTGCTGGAAGCAAAATATACTGCCTTCCTTCTGAACAAGAAGTCTTGTCCTCTGGTAATCCTTACCAGCATTATGACAGCTTCCTTTAGACTTTTATAAAAATGTTGTTTTCAGTAGTAGAAATAAATGGGGGCCACATAAAATTCACTAGAAGTTAACTGCTTCTATTGGCTTTAATTTACAGTCTCAAGGATATATAAAGGAGAAATATGTAGAAGAAAACAATTGGTTAATTTTTGTTTCCTGCACATCCTAAAGTTAAAAGAAAAAGAAAAACATTATGGCTATTTTATGCCACGTTATATGATGATACTTTGTGGGAAAACAGTGCTTTTCACTTTTGCTGTTTCAAAATGGGTTCTACTTTATTAAATGCTAGGACTGTTTTGTAAATAAAATGCATCGCTCATACCTGACTAGAAAAGCAGTCATTACATTCTCTGACTAACAGTGAAGAATAACTATGCAGGGAGCACAGTGAAAAAAATAATTGAGAAATCACAGCAAGGAACAAAACGATAAGCAGAGTAAAGCAAAGTGGTTTGTGCAAGGAGGTGGCCATTCAGTGGTCTAAATCAATGGAACGGCTTACCTCCAGAAGTTGTGGGTGCTCAATCACTGGAGGCTTTTAAGAAGATATTGGACAGCCACTTGGGTTTTCTGCTGGAGCAGGGGATTGGACTAGAAGATCCCTTTTTATACTGGTATTCTGTAATTCTGTAAATGTGTTATTTAATGTAAAGGTAAAAGTTTCTTTGTCCAATCATGTCCAACTACAGGCCACAATGCTCATGTCCATTTCTTGGCGAACAGAGCCAACATTGTCAGAAAACATTTTCCATGGTCAAGTGGCCAGTATGGCTATATGCACAGAATGCTGTTACCTTCTCATCAAGGTGCTACCTATTTGTCTACTTGCATTTACATTCTTTCAATCAGCAAGGTGAGCAGTTATTTACACATTCACAAATTAGCTGGTCTGCTCTCTAACATTCTGAATTATAAATATAAAAACAGTAGCAGTTGTCTAAGTCAAATTACTACATTTGATCATTTAAAGGTATCTTCAGTCATTTATGTATAAGTAATACGCCAGAACAGCATTTATATTCCACTTTTGTACCACTTTGAGGGAGCTGCTGAAAGCAACAAAACATAAATTACAAAATACTCCTTATGTGCATCTCTTGAAAGCCTCGACTACCAGCCCTAAGAGCTTAGCCAAAATTTGTTCACCAAGCTGTATTTTCAATGTGAACAAAAGGGAAAATGATTAATTATCCAGGAAGTAATTATATTAACGGTACTAATTTAACTTAAAATTGAATTCAGTTTTTAATTAATGTTAATCACATTTCATTTTTGTCCTAGCCACATTTATTCATTCAGTATGACAAGACCAGCTGAAAGTCAAAATGTTTAAAAAGAATCTGAATCAATAGCATGGACAAAACTGTACCTGCATACTGCTTGAAAGTGCATTTTCCTGTGATCTACAGAATACTTTGTGTCCCATGGAGATGAACCAAGGCTTACAATACATACAGCAGGAGGCTTCTATTTCCATCCCAATGGTAATTTACAAATTCTGTGATTTTTTTCCCCAATGAAAAAAAAATATGGATAAAAAATTTCTGTGTGTAAACATTCTTTTTCTCTCCACATTATTACAGCAGCAGTATTCTGGTCCCACAGTTTTTTTCTATGGATTATGTTTGAATTGTACACAAATTTGTAACTATATTTATAATGGTCCCTAAATTATAAGATATTTGTGCACATTTTCTCCTAAGCTACCTACAGTTTGAAAGAAAAATACAATTAAATCTTATGTTTTTAGAAAGGCATTTCATTAATGCAGGCTTTAAATATAAATACTGTATCATGAAATAGGTTCTTTATAAAAATGTAAGTGCCATTATTTATATGTCACTTTCAGAAGAGGACTTTGTCATACTTTATTATTTTTATAGAAGGATGAATGTAAGATTAGCTTGAAGCTAGCATTTGTCTTGCAAAAAACATCCAATTTCTGCTGTCAGCAGAGGTCATGGTGGTTTTTAAATTCCTAATGTACATACAGGGTTACAATTAAAATGTTCTTCATGTTTTCTAGGTTTCCTGAAAGGGGAAAAAATAGAACCACTGGCAACAAAGCTACTAAATTTCTTTTTAAAAATTATAATTTGCAATGGTTGTTTGGTTTATTTGAGATCTCATATAATTTAGAATTTAACTATGGTTTTAAGTTCTGATTTTTCATTGACTTACACAATACTTTATCTGGAACTTGGAACATTATGCTAAAGTGGATGTTTGAACAACTCATAAATTCATCTTTTTGTAATGAGCAGGTGACAGTCATGCGTGAGCGCCAGATGCTAGACAATTCATATTGTCCTCAAGTTGAACAAACAAACCTACATAACTCATTTCTTTAGAATGCACAACTGAAGTGGTTAACAAATGAATATTAAATTCACACTTGCAGCCATTTTCTGTGCATCTCTCAGACATCTGGACTCATCTGAAAACTTGCAATGAAATTTTTAAATACTTACCATTAAAATATTAAGTAATTCTAGTTCTAAAACAGTTTCAGTTGCAAAAACAACAACTCCAAAAATGCATTGTGCTTATCAGTTTTAAGACATCATATTGAATTTTCTTTCATTGTCCAGTTGAAACAACATAAAAGAATCAGCATCCAAATATGACTTCAGATATCTTCAAAAAGAGCTTTAAGCATAGACTAGAGCTGACAAATTTAGCCAGCTCTTAGAAAATTGTCCTTTAGGGCTTGGGGATTCTGTGTGATAATGGCAATGGATCTTAATAATTTAGGGAAAATAAGTTGCTTAGATATTTTTTTGGCAGATTATACCAGAGGGTGGCACAAAGGCAGTAAAAATATTATGTTATAAAATTTCATTGATGCTTTTGTAACCCACACTCAGGGTAAAGAACATGAGTTAGTGAAAGAAAAGCAAGAAAAATAAATAAACTTTTTTTAAGCACTGCCCAGACTCCCTCAGTGAGAAGGATGGACAACTTAAAATGAAATAGATATATGAGATGATAGATGATAGATAAAGAGAAAAAGGTGAGAGGCAGGCAGGCAGACAGACAGACAGTTACTTTGTGTCCTTGAAACAGAAAGGAGAAGAATATAGTAGATCTGGGAAGTAAAAAAATATGAATGAAAGGTAAAACAAACATCATGAGTATCAACGAGACTGTGGTAGGTAGGTTTGAAAGCTCTAATCTATAGATTTATACTATCCTACAGTGAATGGTGACCGTGGAAAAACTAGGATGAGTTTTTGGGGGAAAGGGAATAAAGCCTTGGTGGATCAGTGGGCTAATGCCTCCTTAAGTAACACCAGCTGCCTGCAATTAGTGCAGGTTCGAGTCCCACCAGGCTCAAGGTTGACTCAGCCTTCCATTCTTCTGAGGTAGGTAAAATGAGGACCCAGATTGTTGGGGGCAATAACCTGACTTTGTAATAATGCCGCTTGGGTGTGTGTGAAAGCCCTAATAAGCAGGCATATACATAGAATGAAGGCTATTGCTAAGCACATTGATTTGTGCTTTAGATTGTAAGCCGCCCTGAGTCTTCGGAGAAGGGCGGGATATAAATGGGATTAAAAAAAATGCAACCCGGAGAAAAATTATTCTGCTAAGAGACATGAATGAATGAGTGTGAATAAGTAACCATTTGGAGACTTAAAAATGAATGAGAATAGGAACTCTGAAGAGTATCGGCTTAGAAGAAGCTCTGTTAGTTTTGAATACATGCTATCAGTATAAGCCCATACCTATACATAGCAAAAGAAAGAATATAAATTTGAACACACAATTGATTTGAGTATTTATTATGTAATATTGAGAAAATGTGAAGAATATAAAGGCGATAAGAGGTTCTGAATCTGGAACAGACTATTATTTGGTTATGTCAGCAATAGATCTTGGAGGAAAAATAGACATGAAAGGAATAATAAAAGAGAGAGAAACAAGAATCAAATAGAATGACTGTAGAAAGAGAAAGTACAGTATTGCATAGAAAAAAATAATTAATCTCCTACAGAATTAATGTTTTAGAAGGATATGTACATTAAGAAAAATAATGTAGAAAGTATTCAGACCCAGAAAAGAAAAAAAAACAACCTTTGATATGGCGCAGTGAAAACTTTTGGGTCAAATTTTCCTCAAATATGAAAGTCCTTCTCTCTCCCTTGTAATTAAATGGATTAAAATATGACAGTCATGATCTTCAGCCATGGTTACAAATGGAATTATTTCCTCACCTATCAAAATGTCTTACAGAACTCATCAAACATGTCATCAAGCTTTTATGTTTAATTTGATATTGGCTAAGTTATCTCACTGTCTTATATGCTTATCTGAAAGTCACTTCACCAGATGTAATGGAACATTTGAATGACCTTGTAGGAATAAAGGGAAGAGATGCTGCCTTGGAAACAATCAGACAAGTGAGGTGGGAACTCTTGAAGTATGTACTTTCATATTTGCAAGATTCTGTTAAGGTAGTTTCACAATAAAGAATTAGTTCATTTAGTCATGTTTTCTGTGTGATTTACCTGAGAGGGCTGACACCAGTAAGAACAGCCAGGAAAACTTATACTCATTACATTTTTTCTTCATGCATGCTGAACATCTGAGAATGTATAGAAAGCACTGGCTCTCAATTATTTCTTCTGAAAACAACATTGTTTCATTATTTTGGAAATATGAAATGATAGAAGGGCATTTCTATGTGTGTATGTATGATGGTGGCTCAGTGGGTTAGGACGCTGAGCCTGTTGATCAGAAGGTCGGCAGTTTGGCGGGTCAAATCCCGAGTGCCGCGTAACAGAGTGAGTGCCTGTTACTCGTCCCAGCTTCTGCCAACCTAGCAGTTCAAAAGCATGTAAAAATGCAAGTAGAAAAATAGGGACCACTACGGTGGGAAGGTAACAGCGTTCCGTGCGCCTTTGGCGTCTAGTCATGCTGGCCACATGACCATGGAGACATCCTTGGACAAGCGCTGGCTCTTCGGCTTTGAAACGGAGCTGAGCACCGGCCCCTAGAGTCAGAAACAACTAGCACGCATGTGCGGGGGAACCTTTACCTTTACCTTATGTATGATATAGGCACGTACTATTTTTGTTTAGTTTTTGTTTTAACATCTACACATTTGTTAATATATGGAAATTATCAATATATAAATTTGTTAATGTCTGGATGAGGCGTAATATGATTTAAAGGAGTGGATGATTATGTTTGCTTTCTGCTAAACAACTGACTATTGATGCAGTGATAAGACTTAATGTAGTCAAAGTTTTGTGTTTGTTTACAGATGACTATTTGATTGTATATGTATTATAATGTATTATTATTTAGATTTTTTCTCTTTTTTCATATTTTTCCCTTATTTATTAAAGCAATGAAATTTAAAAACATGAGTAAGGTGAAATATTTAGTGAATGATTCAGGATTGAATAAGATAAGGATTTCTGATGTTCTCATGTTTCCTTTATTTACATTTATAGATAAATATATACATGATATTTGGATCATATTAGAGGTGTGTCAGTTGGGAAGATAAATCTATGTGCATTTTTATTCAAAATATATTACTTTCAGAATATATTGCTGATACTTTTGTTACTATCCATTATCCTGAGTTAATTCCTCTTATAAAATTGTGTATGCTTTTGGGTCAAAAATATGGGAAAACAAAGAAGTTTTGGTCAGATGGAGTTGATGAGAACTTCAGAAGAATGAGGTAAGATGTTTAGAGAGGTACCCTAAGCCTTCATTGTGATGTGATCTGTGATGAGTTTCAACTGCTGATTCCTGGAGAAGTGGACAACTTTCTCTGTGCTATCAATTTGGTCACTTGTTTATTGAAAGTGGCCAAGGAGGTGAGCTGTGGTTGGGTTGGTGCTATGCTGTCACTTGTTGAGGGAGAAAGGCTGTCTTTGGACTCAATAATTGTAGATAACTATTGTCCTGTTTCCATCCTTCGAAGGTACCTACCCTTTGGGAGATCTAGTGGCATCTTGTTTATGTTCAAAATGACCACAATAAAATGCATTTTTTTTCTAAAATTATATATGGAATGGAATGTTTAAATGGAATCAATCATACAAAGATCTACAAATCTAAGTTCCTAAATAAATAACACAAATTAATAATGACAATTTTCACAAATCTTTAAGAGATATGTGATAATAGACTCAGTTTGTCTTCCCAACAAAACTCAGTCTATAGCATCAAGGAAATAGTTCACACATGTGCACATGCGCGTGCACGCACACACACAAAAGTATGTACATGTATACATATACTTTGAACCAAAGGAAAAGCCAGACTTCAACATCTTTTTACCTCCTTGTTTTGTTTTCTTACAATCTAGCTCTAGTAGTGCTTTAAAGCTTTTCATTTATTATTTTTGAATACATTGGGAACCATTGGATTTCTTTTTTTTTTTATTGAAAAGTTTTAAAATACAATTTCTCAATTTGCTCTACAGTAGACAAGCCATGCTGCATTGGATCATTGTTTTAGAGCTATTTCCTTACCTAAACAGAATGAACATGGATAGGCAAAAGCAGTGCAATGGGAGTAACTTCTGATTTCCCTTTCCTTGTGGGAACCTGGCAATAAATCTCCCTTCCCTTCCCTGCCTTGTCCTGCCCTTCAGAGTCATGGCTTCTGGATTTTGGACAAATTCTGTAGGTTAGTACTTTGATACAAAAATTGTTGGCCTATAATGCACTGTTTTGCCAATTAAAGGTCATGACAATGAGAATTTTAGTACTATATAGCTTTAAAAATTTTCCATTTTTAAATGTTTTAAATGTTTTAAATGTTACCTTGAACTTTTAGTGATCTTTTAATACACCAAAAACAATTAACCACATCCAAGAATTATGCCCTTTTCTTTATAACCAGTTTCCTAGGAGACTTCTTTATTATCTGCGAGTTAATTCAATCATGATAGTGTGCAATTCTTTTTTTTGTTCACTTTCGTTTTCCCTCTTGACAAGTGCACACATTATAGATAATAAGATTTGTCTGCTTTAAATTACTTAGCCTTCCTGTATCATGTTTAATATTTTTCCTGTTATGCAGATTGAATAGATTTTTAATTGCAATTTTAAATATACTCATCTACCCACATTTATTGTGCATGAACTAACTACGTATGTTGTGAGCTGCTGAACCTAAATAGATGGAGCCTTGAAGTTAAAGTGGTATTTTCTAACTGAGTGCTTTGCCTTGCCTCTTCTTTTTCTTCCAATCTCTGTCAGGGTTTCTTAGTCACTCTCTACAAATTTTGCAAAACAGCAATTAATATGAATATATTCTTCACATCTAATATTTTATCCATGTATTGCAACAATAATCATTAGCATGTGTAAAAAACATACAGTGTGAGAACAGAGGCCAAAACTATCTTTTACCTTTGAATATCTCAATATCCTTAAGGTGGCCTTTTCTGTGATAGCTCCCCGGCTGTATAATGTTTGTGATAAAGATAGAGATGTGTATATTTTTCAAACTAAAGAAATAATAAAATAAGGCTAAAAGTCTATGTATTCTATTTTGCTCCAAATTATTAATAAAACATCAATAGAAAATTCACAGGCTGGTTATTAAGGTAAAACTTCTGCTTACAAACAAATATTTGGAGAATGCTTGTGCAGACATTTATTTATTTAAAATAAACTCTGTTTATTTAGATTTAGATTTTAGATTTTATTAGATTTATATACCGCCCTTTCCCGAAGGACTCAGGACGGTTTACAGGGCATTTTAAAATCATACCAATACAAAATACAAAGTTAAAAGACAAATAAAATATTAAATTATCCCTGAAAATAAAACTCAGTTAAAATTCTCAGCCTGGGTCAGAGAGCTCAAAGAGCCAAGTCTTCAGGTCTCAGCGGAATGAACGTAGGTCGGGGTAGTCCTGAGCTCCACAGGCAGCTGGTTCCAGAGGGCAGGCTCACCCACAGAAAAGGCCCTCCCCCTGGGTGTTATCCACTGGCAATCTTTTACCGGCGGCACCCTGAGAAGACCCTCTCTCTGCGAACGCACTGCACGAAGGGAGCTTGATACTGGCAGCAGGTGTTCCCTCAAATATCCCGGACCCAAGCCATTTAGGCCTTTATAGGTCATTACCAGCACCTTGAATCTCACCCGGAGGGCAACCGGAAGCCAATGCAGCTCACGGAGTAGAGGTGTTACATGGGAGTATCGGGGAAAACCCCATCACAGCTCGTGCAGCCGCATTCTGCACCAGTTGAAGCCTCAAGGGCAGCCCCATGTAGAGAGCGTTGCAGTAGTCTAAACGGGACATGTTCATATACATATGTGTGTCTGTATCTGTCTATATATAATTATAATTAGAGTTCTTTTACAAGTGTGTCCAATCACTATCTTTTAAAAAAATAATTTACTAAGCTTATCAAGATATAAAATGCAAAGGAAAATGAAAATAATGGGAAAAGGGGAAGGAAAATGGAAGAAAAAGAAGTGTAAAGGAAAGGGAAAAGAAAGAAAGACAAGCATTGCCTTCTGACTCTTTTTAGTGCAGTAGAATAACATAATAACATTCCAGTAACTTCACTTTTGCATTCTAAGTATGTACTAGCCATTTTTATAACAACAAACTTATCTAATCAGCAAAACC
The DNA here is from genome assembly GCF_947247035.1 of Vipera ursinii. Taxonomy (NCBI): domain Eukaryota; kingdom Metazoa; phylum Chordata; class Lepidosauria; order Squamata; family Viperidae; genus Vipera; species Vipera ursinii. The sequence goes on along the minus strand of NC_139516.1, from coordinate 163,630,097 downwards.
AAGTCAAAATTTCATTTTTTTTTTCTATCTCAAGCACAAAATATAGAAGTGGTTTCCAAGTATAAACAAGTTGGATGTGTTCTTTGATAAAAGCAATTAATTCAGCCATGTCTGCTAGTTCTATCAGTTTTTCCAGCCATTCATCCACTGTAGAATATAAAGTATTTTTCCATTTTTGTGCACAAAACATTCTTGCGACTGTCAACATGTAGCACAGTAAAAGTTTCAGCTTTTTCCCCCAATTTCTTTCAGGATAAATTGAACTAAGGGGTGTCAAACTCAATTTCATTGAGGGCCACATCAGCATTGCGGTTGCCTTTGGGCTGGGTGGGTGTGGCCAGGGTGGGCGCAGCCTCCTGGGTGGGTGTGGCTGGAGTGAGTGTGGCCTACTGGGTGGGCATGGCCAGCTCTACATCATTCGTGTCAAGGGTGCCTATGGGGGCCTGGGCAGGATTGGGACAGATCTGAGGGTCTCTGGCAGAAGGAGAAGGGACCGGGGCAAGTGCCAAGGCATGGTCCCCTGGAGGAGTCTCACTGTTCCTCTCAGGCCGTGGTGGTGGTGGGGGCTGGATGGTGGCCCGGAGGTTAAATGCCCAGCCCAGCCCTCAAGCACCCGTGGCACTAAGTACTACTCCACTTTCCCAAGGAGGGTGCCCAGCTGCACGTACCTCACTCTCAAGGCTGCTGCTGCTGTGCTTGCTCTCCTTAGCCAGGTTGCTCATGATGGGTACAAGGGCAAAGTCAAGAGGGAAGCCCACTCCCTCTCCATATGAGGAGACCTGGCTTTGTATCCAATGCTTAGCAATAGGATGGTAGACTCCCCCAGGATAGGCCAGGAGGAGGGGGCAAGGTGATGGTGAAAGGGCAGCCGGTAAGGTCTAAGGCAGGACTTCCCTCAGACCCTCCCTCCTTCCTCCCTCCCTCCCTCCCTCCCTCCCTTCCTTCCTTCCTTCCTTCCTTCCTTCCTTCCTTCCTTCCTTCCTTCCTAGAGTGGTGGGAAAATATTTGAGATGAGGGAGGGAGAAAAACAGGCAAGAAACACAGCTGGAGAAGTGTCATCCTTCATGAGGAATGAAGAAATGCACCATCACCTGGAAGTGGCCACCACATGGCCCTCGCCTACTTCACATATCCAGCTTGGTGGACTCTTGGGGAGGGGATGCCATGAGCAGCATGAGAGTCGATGTTACCTGCGCAATGCTGCCCAGCCCCCAGCCTGCTTGATTTTGGCAGGCAGCAGGGTGCTCTCCACACAGTGCTGAGAGGCTGAGCCAGGTGGCATGAATCTGAAGAGAAGCGCAACTCTGCCCAGGCCCTAGCCTGCCCGAAGTAGGCAGGGCCATGTGCATTTCTTCATTCCTTACAAAGGGTGATACCTCCCCAGCGTGCACCCAGGGGCAGTGCCGATGCGGCAGGGGCTGGTCCCTCGCTGTTTCCAGACGGCCTTGTGGAGCTAAGACTGAATGTATTTCAGCATAGATGACCTCCACAAAATTGTACATTGGCCCACGACCGGTCTGGGCCAGGGCCAAGGCAGCGGAGGCTGTTCCCTCACTGTTTTCAGGATGGGTTCGTGGGCCACATGAAACCACTTGGCGGGCCGGATCCAGCCCCCGGGCTTTGTGTTTGACATGTCTGAACTAAGAGGTAATGACTGGCTCAAAGTCATTTAGCAAGCTTCTACCACATAATGAGCTTTTACAGCTGAATGGGGAACTTCAACCAAGGTTCACCCATACAGAGGGCTCATCCGCATATTCCGTCAATGTCATGTCATCCCAATTTTGAGATTGAAAGCACATCATTGTGAAAGGCACAGCCCTCACAGCCACTTTCTTTGTTTGTTTCAGGAAGGAAGCTGCTGGATTAGCTGATCTTACTCAAAGATGGCAGCGAGCTGTCACCTGTTGTGGTGAAAAAATATGGTGAAGTCAGATTCCACAGCTCACAAATTTTACTGCATTCTCACCCAGATCAGGTTAGAAGGCAGGAGACCATGAGTTCCAATCCTGGCTTACTTATGAACTTCAACTGGGTGACCTTGGACCCGTCACTCACTGTCAGTCCAATTCCCCACACAAGGTTGTTGTGGGGAAAATAGGAGGAGGAAGGAGGGGTTGGATATGCTTGTCACCTTGAGTTATTTGTATAATAATAAAATAGGTGAGATAGAAATAAACACGATGAAAATAATAAATACTTGGTGGCTTTCTTACAGCAATCGGATGGAAACTGAAATCTAGTATTTGGGGATAGGGGGAGAAGTTACATTTCTCCATTTTAAAAGAGGCTGTGCCAGTGAAGCCAACTTCTTTCTTAGCAGATAACTTAAAATTTTGTAAAAAAAGGAAATATTTCCCTCCCTTTATTTCCTCTCCATGTTTTTAAATATTGTTATCGTATCCATAAACAATTATTGATATCCAGGCATTGCATACAGTATCTTGATTGCCTTTTTATGCAATATTCTTGAAATCTCTTAGATTCAACTGTTTTTATTTCTACAGCTTGGCGTTCAGTGTTGTATTAATAATTCTGACCTTTATATTGTTCCATAATTTTATTGAGGGGGGAATTGGTGAAACTTGGTTAGGATAATTTACAAATGCAATAAAAATTTTCAACTGGCCTCCCAAGTAGCATGCAGCGAAAATACAATTTCAGCATATTTCAGAATTTAATAGGAATTGTATTTTCAGGATATTCATAGATTGGCATGAAACTATACAAAAAACATTATCCCTAATAGTCAGTTAAAAAGATATCAGTAGTTCCGTTTCACTAAATTGGCTTAGATGCTAAGCTTGTGAGTAGACGAAATAGCAAGAGCCTGAAATTGCCAGCTCTGTTGGTTACCACAGAAATGGCTGACCGCTTTGGAACAGTCTGTAAAATTATTGGTGGGATCATCAAGTGAAAATGGTTGATGCTTAGCACAATTGTGTTCCAATCACCTGCTGCCTCCTTTAAGTGATTTCCAAGTACTCCTCCAACTTTGCATTGCTTCAGTGACCTCTTAGCGCCTCTACAAAACTGATAATTAGATTCCTAGGGAATAATAACATTAACATAAGCACTAAAATACACTGCAAATATGACACCATCTCTCAGCATTGATTGCTGGTCTACGTGTCTCAGAAATGCTCCATGTTATCCAAATGTTATTTTACTGAAGCTTCTCTGAGTTTTAGAGAAGGCTTGCAGGGATGGGGAGTCAAATTGAAGATATTTTGATATGGTCAGAATAGTTTGGGAGAGGAAACAGCAATAAAAACATTCCAGTCAGTGTAATGAAATATTCCTAATTAAGGAATAAGATAAAGACAACCCAAATGCTTTATGCTGATTTAGAATTTTATGTATGCCACTGTTGTCATCTGGTGGCCATCCTGTTTTTTTATATCCCATATACAATGTATTATAAGGCAAAAAATAAAATTTAAAAAGTTGAACTACAGTACTATAGCAGCTATCTACAAAACAAGGTTTCTACTAGAAATAGTTTATATATTGTTAGTTCAATTAAGTTATTGTTGTTTCGCATAGTTTATATAATTTATATCAGTTTATATTAACAATAAATGCTGATCTAGATTGAATTTTAGCTTTGCTTCGGAGCACTACAGGAAATGATATTGAAGTTCTCCCCTTAAGCCAACTCTACAACGAACTGGCTTGTTCTAGGTTGCCGCATGAATGGCAACCTAGTCTAAACAATTCCATGTCCCGTGGGAAGCAAGGACATTCTATTGGTTATGCTAATGGGTTGGTCAGGGTATTAGAAAGCCCGCCAAACTATATTGGGGAACGTAGCTGATTGCATAGCTCTGGGGTGGGAAGTTTGACTTTGTAATAGTGTAACGCTTTGGAGGAAATTTTAGGTTTGGTTTCACTTTTGACCGTGCTGTATGTTGTATCCAATAAACATGTTCTTTGAGGAAGTCTCTAGCCATGGAGTTTTGATTTATTTGGCTTTATTTATTGGAACCATGACACCAGGAAAATAGCATTGTTAGACTCTGTATACGTAGCCTTGGTGACTATAAAAACATACATATGCTCTAGCTCCATAACAGCTGGAGTGCAACTTGTTTGGATTGTGGAGTTCATGGTTCCTGGATTGTTCTTATGCGGAATTATGAATCTTCCAAAATCATGAATTTCATAATATGGATATAAAATCTGAACAAATAAAGGCAAATATACATAGCCTCCTTCTGTACCTCAATATTTTGTTTATCAGTCAAACAAACTTACATACTTGCCAATGCTCCTAATCTGATTTCCAAATAGAAGCTTATATCTCTCCCTACTAAATTATCATATTGTTCAAGAATGAAGGTGAGATCACCGAAATGGGAGGAAAATGGCTACTCAATTTGTTTAAGCCTTTCTTCAATAAATTGCAAATATTTGCAAGTAAATATCCTAGTGAAACAAGTAAGTAGAAAGTGCAGTGTTCTTTTGCTTTGTATTTTCACCCTGTTTTTATCTCTACTGGTAATTGGCCCATTTTGGGTATTAATATAACCACCCTTCTCTTGCATTGTGACTATTGTGAAGACTTTAAGAATGCCTTCAACTTGCCCAGTATCACCATAACCCTTTTGAAGAATATAAGCAGTGGATTTTCATTGGGGCATTAGAAGTTAAGGAATAAGAAGGGTAAACACAACTTTACAGAAACACATTTTAGTGGCAGTAGAACCAATATAACCTTCCCAAATGGGATAATAAAAGGTGTAATGATGCCATCTGCTATAATACTGCAACAATGAGGTTATAACATCCTAACTACTGTGTAGTCTGAATAGTTATTTTTCACAATTGAGAGACAGCCCTTCTTCAGGCCTTTTCCATTACATTCCAAATTATTATGGGGAGGAAAGGAGATGTGAAATGTGAAAAATGGGTCAGAGACTACATGTACCACTGCTGTCTTTTGCCTGCTTAAAAGTCTCTGAAGCAGCACTTTATGCCTCAGTAAAGATCGCAGACATATGAGAAGGATAAGCGTTGAATGGAAGGAAGACATTTATGATAGCGACGGAAGTTAAATCCACTAATCTGATAAGGATTTGGTCTGTTATGGATTGCTTGCTGAAAAGAGAATTTGATAAAATTCAGGGTAAAAGAAAGATAATGAGAAAAGTTAGTAAATAAGGAAGGCATCAATAACATAGTAAAATATTTTTTTATTATGTGATAGATGTTAAAAAATGTTATTTTAACAACAGGACATCCACAGATTTCCTTCGTTTAATCAACAGTACATGCAAAGGCCAAAGAGACCAAGAGAACAGCATTTGTAATAAGCAAATCCTAAGAAAATATTGTTCTCTTATTGTATACGTAAAGATAAATATGCCATATATGAAATTTAGCAAGGTTACTTCTAAAGAGAGTCAACTGTTTCTAGCATATATCCAAGTGCTTGCTTCAAAGAGCATTTCATTATGTTAGTTAGTTAGTGATGCCAACTCAAGAGATTACCATTCCTTTTGCCCCCTGCCTTCTTGTTATAGCCAAGTTTTGAGGGATTTCCAGAAGGGTGAAAGAAAGGGGCCAATCTCACCACAGCGCAGGAGAGGCTGGAGAGATGACATTCCACAAAGCAGGTGTCATGGCAGAATAGGCCAGTCTCCTAGGTGCCTCCAGACGTAATTCCATAGTAAATGGGACCCACAACATATCTGGTATTTGAGGGACAGGCAGATGTAATTGGAAAGAGGTGTTTCCTCAAATATTCTGGCCATATAGCAATAGCGCTTAGACTTACATGCCACGCTACTTTATAGCTCTCTCTAAGTAATTTACAGAATCAGCATATTGTCCCCAACAATCAGGGTCCTCATTTTACTGACCTCGGAAGGATGGAAGGCTGAGTCAACCTTTAGCTGATGAGAATTGAACTGCTGGCAGTCAGCTGAATTAATCTGAAATATTGCATTCTAACCACTGTGCAACCACAGCTTTCTACCATAAAGGGCATTAAAGGTATTATAACCATCACCGAAAAGGGACGCAGTGGCTCAGTGGGTTAGGATGCTGAGCTTGTCGATCAGAAGGTCAGCAGTTTGGCGGGTCGAATCCCGAGTGCCGCGTAACAGAGTAAGCGCCTGTTACTCATCCCAGCTTCTGCCAACCTAGCAGTTCGAAAGCATGTAAAAATGCAAGTAGAAAAATAGGGACCACTACAGTGGGAAGGTAATAGCGTTCCATGCGCCTTTGGCCTTTGGCGTCTAGTCATGCCGGCCATATGACCATGGAGACATCCTCGGACAAGCGCTGGCTCTTTGGCTTTGAAACGGAGATGAGCACTGGCCCCTAGAGTTGGAAACGACTAGCACACATGTGCGGGGGAAACTTTACCTTTAACCATCACCGTCATCATCTTTGAGGCAATCCCAAAGGCATCACTTGGAGACCACAAGCATTGACAGAATCACCACCAGACAATTGCAAAAAGCAACTTTACTTTGAACAGCTTACATTTGGCGACAATATCTTCAAGCAACATCTCCTATCCCAAGTCTTTGAGAAAGCCTCAATAGATTCATAAAAATGCCAAATCCAGTCTAAATATCTGGCTGACTGTGCGATGAACCATAATAAGAATGTCCAGTCCCAAGTCAAGCACGCACAAATACACAAAGGGGGGGGGGTTTGTTCTCTTTGTCCTTCAAGTAGATGTTAGTAATCTTGTTCTAGATCTATTTATGCTCAAAAAATATGGCAAATTAAGACAGAGTACTGTGGAAAGTTTCCCCTTTTTAAAAATAACATATCATAGAATTGATGATGCCAAAATTATTATATTTGTAATGGATAAATGCATACAAATAACCTTTTCCTATGCCGTGTCCAAAATTTTAATGCATATTACAGATAAGAGGTTGCAGTTTAAATTTTTTTCAACTCTACAAGGTGAGTCAGCATAAATGGAGGGCAAATTCTTGAGTAATAGAATAGCTTTTGTTTGACAGAGTCCAATGGCTGGCAGTGGAAGTGGTTGCTTACATGCGCTATTGATATTCCTATAAAGAATCAAAACTAATTTTTTCTGAGAAATTTTTTATCAAAAAGATTATACATTTGCTCCTGATCAAATTGTGAGGCAAGAACAAATATGAACCTTTTTTGTTACATTCTATTCAGTTAAGCTGCAAAGTTTGGTTAATGAGCATCCATGTGTCATCTTTTTAACTTTACCAATACGGCTAATGCATAATGCTCTTCAGCCAAACTTTCCAACTTATCTACCTTACTTGGCTTTAGTCACAAATCTTGGTCTCTGGAAAGTGAAAAGTCTTCCTCTCTGAACTTCAAAAGCAGTAGCTGTGATAAAGCCAGTTATTTTTGATACACAACATATTTAGATGATTATTTATCACTTATTATGTATGATGCATGTATGCTTCAAATTCATATTCCAGGGAGGGTGCAAGTGACAAAATTTCAGGATTTACTGTAGTTTCTGACATTGAGATGTTGGGTTGTGAACATAAGAGGCTAGAATTTGTGTTAAATTGTGATGCACTGATGCATATTCCTTGTCTTTTTTCATTATTATGTTTTGTAGCAGATGCCAATTCCCCAAGGTGGTTCCCCCCCAAAAAATGACTACAAATAAAATTCAAAAAAGCATAAACTGAAAAGTCATAATAACAATGAAAGATTTAGCAATGTTGAACTGTATTACTATTGGGGAAATACAAAATGTCACCCAAGGCTGAATTACAGTAAAAAAAATTTTTTTTATTGTTGGGGGCAATAAGCTGACTTTGTAATAATGCCGCTTGGGGGTGTGTGTGAAAGCCCTAATAAGCAGGCATATACATAGAATGAAGGCTACTGCTAAGCTTGTAAGCCGCCCTGAGTCTTCGGAGAAGGGCGGGATATAAATGGGATTTTTTTAAAAAAATGGATAGAAGATAACCCTTTTTGAATCTTCAATAATTGGAAAGCCATCTCTTCTCACTTCAGCTGTTTGGGGTTCTGAAAGAGTTGAGAAAAGACACAGCACCTTTCAATACTTTAGTTATTAGCCACTGTACATGAAATATTTAATATTATTATCATATTCAGTCCAAATTAGCAATTTATCAGCCACATTATGCACTAACCTTAAAGGGAGCCCCACATAAAAAAGGCATGGATTTTAAGATAGTTTGTCTTAATTAGGTATGTTTGCTGCCTTTAAATATTCTTCCATATTTAAAAGATGGTGTTCTGTCCCAGCCTACGTGAGTCCTTGTTATGCTCACAAGGAGAAACCCCTATTCCAACAAGCAGGCAGGAACCACAAGAAAAACCAATCCCTTTTATTATTCACAGACCTGACTCAATGTCCAAGGCAAACAAACACAGTTCACAGAAACTTGATCCTCAATATGGTTGCCTTTGGCAACCAGCACCTCCCACACCTTCCCTTTTATTATTCAGCCAAGGTGTGGCTTCCTAATGCCTTCTCCTTTGCCTCTGGAGCCACCTCATTGCATTCCTCTGTCTTACTCTCTTTTCTTGCTGGTGCTTTCATGCATCCTGGATATTTCCCAGCTGTGCTTCATCACTGTCCAACTCAGGCTCCCAGCACAGCTGTGTCTCAGCCTGGAAGTGAGTAGAGGAGCCAGGCTCCTCATCAGACTGTAAGTCTTGGAGCTCCTCAGAGCCTTCCTCTGATTCTAATGTCACTCCAGGTCCCTCCTCCTCATCTGATTCCTCAGATCTACTGCCAGATCTACTGGCTGGCCAGGAATCACAACAGATGGAAGAATAATAGAAAAGATCAAATCAAGTACACAGATGTAAATACATTGATGTATCAGCACTTCAGGAAATAGTATGCAGAACATTTATATATAATTCAAATTAAAATATAGTACAGTGTTTATTTTGAATGATAAAATTGGCCTCTTTCCTGTTTCTACACTATGCATGCAGCAGCTTACACTAAAAAAAGCCTTCTTACTAAAATACCATATGTTGAGAGTATAAAATGCACTAAATAAAGAATCACTACATTCAGATTATGAGTTTGTGTTAAACATATGTCATATATGAAATATGTGTTTGGAAACAGATGGATATTTTCTCTTTATGTTGCACTAAGAAAATGGCCTATTTCATATGAAACTGGACCTAAAATTAAGTTACTGATTTTTTGTAATTACAGGGAGTGCAGAATTATTAGACAAATGAGTATTTTGACCACATCATCCTCTTTATGCATGTTGTCTTACTCCAAGCTGTATAGGCTCGAAAGCCTACTACCAATTAAGCATATTAGGTGATGTGCATCTCTGTAATGAGAAGGGGTGTGGTCTAATGACATCAACACCCTGTATCAGGTGTGCATAATTATTAGGCAACTTCCTTTCCTTTGGCAAAATGGGTCAAAAGAAGGACTTGACAGGCTCAGAAAAGTAAAAAATAGTGAGATATCTTGCAGAGGGATGCAGCACTCTTAAAATTGCAAAGCTTCTGAAGCGTGATCATCGAACAATCAAGCGTTTCATTCAAAATAGTCAACAGGGTCGCAAGAAGCGTGTGGAGAAACCAAGGCGCAAAATAACTGCCCATGAACTGAGAAAAGTCAAGCGTGCAGCTGCCAAGATGCCACTTGCCACCAGTTTGGCCATATTTCAGAGCTGCAACATCACTGGAGTGCCCAAAAGCACAAGGTGTGCAATACTCAGAGACATGGCCAAGGTAAGAAAGGCTGAAAGACGACCACCACTGAACAAGACACACAAGCTGAAACGTCAAGACTGGGCCAAGAAATATCTCAAGACTGATTTTTCTAAGGTTTTATGGACTGATGATATGAGAGTGAGTCTTGATGGGCCAGATGGATGGGCCCGTGGCTGGATTGGTAAAGGGCAGAGAGCTCCAGTCCGACTCAGACGCCAGCAAGGTGGAGGTGGAGTACTGGTTTGGGCTGGAATCATCAAAGATGAGCTTGTGGGGCCTTTTCGGGTTGAGGATGGAGTCAAGCTCAACTCCCAGTCCTACTGCCAGTTTCTGGAAGACACCTTCTTCAAGCAGTGGTACAGGAAGAAGTCTGCATCCTTCAAGAAAAACATGATTTTCATGCAGGACAATGCTCCATCACACACGTCCAAGTACTCCACAGCGTGGCTGGCAAGAAAGGGTATAAAAGAAGGAAATCTAATGACATGGCCTCCTTGTTCACCTGATCTGAACCCCATTGAGAACCTGTGGTCCATCATCAAATGTGAGATTTACAAGGAGGGAAAACAGTACACCTCTCTGAACAGTGTCTGGGAGGCTGTGGTTGCTGCTGCACGCAATGTTGATGGTGAACAGATCAAAACACTGACAGAATCCATGGATGGCAGGCTTTTGAGTGTCCTTGCAAAGAAAGGTGGCTATATTGGTCACTGATTTGTTTTTGTTATGTTTTTGAATGTCAGAAATGTATATTTGTGAATGTTGAGATGTTATATTGGTTTCACTGGTAAAAATAAATAATTGAAATGGGTATATATTTGTTTTTTGTTAAGTTGCCTAATAATTATGCACAGTAATAGTCACCTGCACACACAGATATCCCCCTAAAATAGCTATAACTAAAAACAAACTAAAAACTACTTCCAAAAATATTCAGCTTTGATATTAATGAGTTTTTTGGGTTCATTGAGAACATGGTTGTTGTTCAATAATAAAATTAATCCTCAAAACTTGCCTAATAATTCTGCACTCCCTGTATAAATAATTATTTGTTTATGATAAAGAAGGAATCATACATTTCAAGAATGATTGAAAAACCAGCTTTTTAAAATTCAGAACCCTACCCAGATTGAGCCCCTGGATGCATCCAAACCAATAGGCCACAAATTACAGATTGCAGGGCACAAAGAAATGGTTGAACTCCATGTATATTTTAAAATTCACTTTTTATTTTTAATTTAATACTTGAAGTTGAATACACTTAAAAGTCCTTTTCTCCAAATTACCCAGTGGGGTAATGTGTGTGTGTGTGTGTGTGTGTGTGTGTTATTTATGTACATGCACATACACACTATTTATGTGTATGTGCATGTATGCATATTTGTATATGTAAGGGAAGATTTTTTTTATGTCCTAGGTAGTTGCTTGTGTAAACTGCATGCTTTAGACCAGCGGTCCCCAACCTTTCTGGCTCCACGGACTGGAGGCAGCAGCAATGGGGGAGGGGATGGTTTTGCATGTGCAACATAGCTCCCACACATGTATAAATAAAATTTTGTGTGCTCTCCTGCCGCTTGCATGGCCCAGTTCCCAATTTATAATAAATAATATCTTCATCCCCTGTCCCATCTCTTATGTACTGTATAAACAAATCCATAAGCTATCATCCTTACAATCCAGGTATCAACAAAAATCCACTAAGAATTACCAAAAATAACAACATATTTATTTTAACCTAGATCAAATAAACCAATTTTATATTCCTTAGTTCATTCAAGTAAAGTCATAGAACTTTTACCCCTTCTCACATGATTTATCCAAGCTTTAACAAGCCTCTTTTGTAAATCCAATACGAAAGAATTATCCAGATCACTCTCTTATTATTTGTAATTCCTTTTTATTTTTAAAGCATCAACCAATTTGTTTCCTTTACCCAATAAGACGCCTGTTACCATGTCATTCTTGGAAATGCTAAGTTAGCAAGATCAGTTCTGTAACCTTCTGTGATTTCATTTGTTGATTAGAACTCTGTGACCCACTCACTTCAGCTGCTGCCTGAAACTGGCCAGATCTTAATCAGTTTCACATTACAGGTTTTATTGTTGTAAATGCCTGCATTGGTTGGAAAAATGTTTTTTATTACTATCATATTTGCAAATAGTCATTATGTGATCCAATTGTTAAACAAGGACTATTATATTGTTTAAAATCTGTGGGACTGCCCTTCAGAAACAGTCAAAAGGACATTTTTAAACCAACAGAAAAAAGGCTGCTATTGAGAAATTTATATTTAAGAGTATAAGAATTTAATTAGGTTGGAAAAGTATTGGGGACTTATACTGATTTGTGCAATTGTAAAAACTCAGGACTCATTTCCAGTTCTTTTCAAGGAAGGCTATTCTTGGAATACCATAAGCAAAGAATTTTAGATGGTCCTCCAATGACTTTGTTATATGATTTATAATGAGCAATTATTGGAAATGGGATTTTGAATCCTCTGCATGGAAAAATCTATCTAGCACCTACTCTTCTTTGGCACCAAATATATTTTTATTCCCTCTTTCGTATTTAATGTACTTGCATTGGTACTATGGATATCATGTGATTTTATTTCTGTAATTGTGTTATTATCTATCATTCTTTTGTAATATTTGAGT